>NW_025113107.1:15215992-15815992 GCF_010416935.1 Polistes fuscatus | reverse complement strand
CCTCCTGTATTAATTACAAAACCGAGAAAAGCTGCGGTGGCAGACAGCGTCAAGGTATTTTTATCATTTTAATTTACATGTATTCTATAAACATATTTCTATGTTCTAAAATTGAAGTGTCGTTGAATTTTTTAATTTTATTGTTTGAAATTTTTCTCCAATAGCCAGGAAAGAGAAATTTGCTTCTAAATTCATTATTCGCAAAGAACGATTCATCCAATAATAATTCCACAAAATCAGTCATCATTGATAGATCTGGTAAACGTAAAAATTTACCAGCTAGTGAAAGGAGACAACTAGAAAAAGAACAGAGTAGTATAATTGCAGCGTACAGACAGTTGAAAGCTAAGCGATCTGCTGATGTTGATACTTAGGGTACGTATTTAAATATATATATATATAAAAAAAATATATAAATGATTCAAAATTTATTTATCCTTTGTTTTATTTTTTAACACTTAAATATACTTATATGTATATATATATATGTATATATATACATAGACACATTTTTATAATAATATCTCTAACAATTTGTTAAGAAGTCATAAGGAGAATGATTTTTTCGTTCTTCTAAATAAATTAGATTCCTTAGTATTCCATCATTCTTAATATATGCGTATATTCCATATTATTTGAAAAAAATCTAATTATATTCTCTAAATTTGTCTCTCTGTATTTTTCTTTGTAGTTATTAGAATTCACATGAAAATAGAAGTATTATACAGATCCCTGTTTTTTTTTTCAAGATTAAGTGCATTATATACAATATACATTGGTGTAAATGTTAGAAATCTATGCGATTAAATACATTGTGTAGGTAGACCTTGTCATCTAAAATGTTTCAACGATTCAAATTTTTTATAGTTATAAATTTGTTCATATTTAATCTACTCCAATCTAGTTCCCAATAGGAAATTGGTTTATAGTTAGAGGATATAACTATGTAGGCATTTCTAAAATTTAAATCTTTGTACGTCATGCATCAAGTTAAAAAGAATATTTTTTGACCTATTAGATTTGATTATTGGTATATTAGTATTTATCCCGTCGTCCATACAAATGGTTCTAATCTGTCTTCGATCGGTAAGAAGTTATTAAGTGTTTCAAGACTTTCTAAAGTCTGATTAAGAAGAGAATGACATTTGGTCAGTTGTCTGCTAAGTTCGTGTACTTTGTTTAGTTGTTCCGCAAATTTAGTAAATTTTTTTTGTCTTTCTACGGCTAGACCCAAAATTCTATTAACTTCGGCTTCGAGATTAATGCATAAAGCTGCTTGTTCTCCAGCTATCATCTGTGCATTAGTATTAAGATGATGTTGATATCGGGCGCATACATTGAACAATCCAATGGGATCTAATCTTTCAAGAACCTCTGGATCTCTTACTCCTGGCGGTAGATTCAAAGTCCCACGCATTATTGGTAGAAACATGGGAATACTTTGTAATTTGACTAGATCTGGATCTTTTTCGGTGCTAGGATCCGACGCAGCTGGCTTTACAACGACAATATTGTGAAGTTTGTCGGACAATGGTTTTCTATGACTGTTAATGGAAGAAGCATTTCATAAACGAAAAAATAGTTTTAACGATAAGCTTTCAATTATTATATACATACCTATGACTACTCAAACTGTTTCTCCTCCTCGATATATCCTGTGCACCTAAACTTTTTCCTCTGTACAACTGTAACTGTTTGTTGCTCATTTTTGGAGAATCTCCGATAGGTCTATTTACAGTGTAAGATATATATGGTAAATCCGAGTCGGAACAAATGCTTGCACCAGGGCTTGTACATCTTGGTGGAGTATCTTCTGGTACTCTTTCGCTGTTCGGAACGCTTTTACCACGACGAAGTTGTCCCGCTCTTGCTCTATTGTTACCGGTGCTCTGAGTAGCGCTCTGCGAGCTTTGTTCGGAACCCATTTTGCAAGTACGTAGTTACTCTTTTTTATATCGTTATAGAAATCACAATTTTTCTTTCCAATATTTTTACTATTGAGGCAACTTATTATCTCATTCAATTAGTAAATATATATATGATGACACTTAATAAATCGTAGTTAAAGGCATTGCACGTTTTTTATCGTACGATTAAAGAACGTTAGAATAATTGTTGTCACGTCCAATACGAAGTCATATCATAGATTTTTTTTACGTGCATTAGTTTAAGATAAATTCTTTTCAAATTACGCATTGTGATTGAAGATCATAGTACAATCCGGTGTACCGGTCGAAAACCATATTAATTGCTTACAAAATTACACTTAATCAATAATAGGAAAATACGCAAGCGTTTTGACACATATTCTAATACGATTGATGCTATTAAACCGTCATGCTGTCTTTGTCATTATTTTATTTTCTAACGTTGTAGTATATGTGTTCAATTATTTGGTAATTATCTTTTGCGCACTGCTACTGTCAAAAATTTATCTTTTCACCATCGACTATCTTCAGACATTGCAACTATTACTGCAATGTTCTTGCAAAGTGCAGTGACATCTGTTGCATCAGGTTTAAAAAAATATAGAAATGCATAGACGCTCACAAGTCTCCTCTTTTATCTAATCAGATTCATCTTAGTTATTACCGGGACCACCAGTGGGCGATAGTAGGTACTTAACGCGATGACTGTACAATTCTTTCGAATAATTCTTCGATAATATATAGAGTATAGTTAAAAATTCTAATAGAATTTTAAATAAAATTATATTTAATTTTTAGTGTATAAATATGTGCGCGTGCTTTCAGAAATGCATTTATACATATATTTTTAAAAGTAGTCATTTAAGGCGTTCATATAGAAGAAAATCTCAAAGGATTGTTGTTAAATCTAACGATTTGAAATAAGGGGATAAAATGTTCCTGTAATGTAAGTAGAATGCATTAGAATATTAAAATAATTGTTAATTAATCGATAGGAATGTCTATTGTTGTCTAAAAGCTAGGTGTATACGATCTATGTACCGTCCCCTTCGAAATCCACCGTTGAAATGAGACGTTGTCCTCTATGAAAGTACTTTTATTAAATGTTGTTTATATGACTTTCCTAACGTTGCGCATGTGTATAAAGGGTGTCATACATCTAATATATAATATTTAAGATTAAAACGTTATGATTTTAGCATTTTTATCTTTTTTATGTAATTATTTAATCGCTTCTGCGCAGTGGTGAGTTCGAAGGTAAAATACTACGTTACAATCTTAAATTTTATGTATTAGAGGTATAATTCCCTTTATACACATGCGCAACGTTCGGAAAGTCATATAAACAACTTTCAATAAAAGTAATTTGATAGAGGACAACGTCTCATTTCAACGGTGGATTTCGAAGGGGACGGTACATAGATCGTATACACCTAGCTTTTAGACAACAATAGACGCTTGCATCGATTAATTAACAATTATTTTAATATTCTAATGCACTCTACCTACATTACAGGAACATTTTACCGTCGAAGTCATCACTACGCAGGTGCATTAAAATAATTACATAAAAATGAAAAAATTGCTAAAATCAGAACGTTATAATCCTAAATTTTTTGTATTAGTTACATTATTTCACTACTTTGTAATTATTTTATCTTTAAATTTATTTCTTTTTTTTGAAGTGACTATTTTATTTGTAGTTTTCTCCAAAACATCGTGGTAATTATGTGCTGTCTGGTTTTTTAAATATTTTATTTGATCAATTTAACATTAAAGATCATTAAAGATTTGAATAAGTCATAAGAAAGTTTATTTAAAAAGTATGTTTGTTATATAAAAAGTTTTTCTATGCAATAAATAATGTAAAAGTTATTTTAATGTATGCCGGTTGGATGTCTCATCTAAAACAGATTTAAGATATCATCTAAAATAGAAATGAAGAAAATATCAATGAGCTTAAACGTCATAATAAGAAAGTTCAACCCGATGGTAAGAAGAACGATGTTATAATGTAAAAGTCAGACTGGAATATTTTTACAAAGGCTTTTCCAGAATTCGTTCGTTCTTATTGATTTCGAATTTGCATAAATTTACAATAAACGTCACTTCCTTTTCACTTCTTCTTCTTCCTTCTTCAAAATCATAATTCGGATTTATTACTAGTGCACTATATTTATTACTACATCGGAAATATTATACCAGTTGATAATCGTAAAAAACATAATGTTTCTTTTGTATATTGCTTTCGCTTGATTAGAATTCAGATAAACAGAACGAGGAAAATCTTTTTTTACTGTTAGGTTATTACAAACGAAAATGTTTCCTGAAATAATAAAAGCAGAAAATAAGAAAGAGAGATTGGAAAATGTAGGCATGCCACGTTCTAATATTTCCATTAAGCCGTGAATACTGAACTAAGCGAAATTGTAAATAATTTTGAAGTTTTCGTATAAATGGGTAAGGCGTTTAAATTTTCCTCCTTAATTCCGTACATTCGTCTTTGTAATAGAAAGGGATTTTTTGTGTGTGTGTGTGTCGTGGTAGGTAAAAACGATGAATCCTCGTTGGAAACTAAACCGAGAATACACGTTTCGATTCTTTTCTTTTCTTTCCAAGATTACAAGTGTACATGTGTTCTAGTTAGTTTTTATTTTCGAGAAACTTTTTAGACAACATTTCGATCACGTTCATTTTGTATAATTATTATCGCTACCGTAACGAAAAATTATTATTATTATTCTTTTAAGTATATATTGAAATATTTTCTTTATACTTGCTTTAAATTTTAATTATATTATAAAATTGTATACAGAGTGGGGGAAAAAAGTGAAAAAAGTCTTTAGAATAAAGTTAGACTATTTATAAGGACACGCGTAACGGTAAGATCATTTTTCTCTAAGATCATTTTTTAAAGAAACTTTTTTCTACGCATTAATCGATCCAATTTGTTGATAATTTTTCGTCATATTTGTTTTGAATAATTTGAAAATATTCGTACCAAACATTCGGAACGCTCTTACATTTTTCCCTTCTATGGAAATAATTTCATTTCATTTCATTACAGAAGCTGTTGGAATATTTTTCTGATTCTCTTTAACCCCGGATTCGCGTGTGCATTATTTTAATGAAATAATTAAGTAAAATAAGTGAAATCTTGAAACGTAGAGATTTACGTTTCGTTTATGTTCGTACACAGAGTAATTCCAAGTTTAGGTCAAGGTTCAGCCCTTTTTTTTCCCTTTGTGAGTTGACATACGCGTTATCTAGAGATGAATCGAGACTGATGGAGGGCACATCTTTTTTCAAACTGGGCCAGAAGGGAGCACGTCGTTGCTCCTTTGGAAGTTGCAATCTCGGGATAAGAATCATCATAGAATGCATTGGTAGAGTAAGTGCGCGCATACACGCACACGCACACACACACGCACACATCAAAAAAGAGAGAGAAAGAGAGGCAGAAAGATGGTAGGATGAAAGGCATAAAAGAGACATTAAATTTGAATTGTTCGTATAATAGCACGTCATTGGCCACAACTTTAAGAGACATAGGCGTAACTTAACAACAAAAATTTTCAGTTTTTCCTAGCACATTGAAAAGTGAAAATAAAATAAAAGAAAAATAAAAAATTGGATGGGGATAATCGAAACATCAAAAGTATAGTTAAAGTATATTTATAGATCGTTTATAAAAATTTGTCTTATTCAAACGTATTTGAAAATGATTAACTTTAGTGTTAGTTAATTCGTGAGATCATTTTTCTTTAAACAAATTTCTTTTTTTTTCGTTTAGAAATCTCGTATAAGTATTATTATCATCATCGTGTATTTTATGGGAATGGTATCAGAATAGATTTTACGATCGATTTCTTACTTATCGATAGGTCAATAAAGCTTTTTGCATGCAGAAATTTCGTACACGCGAAGGTCATCGGATATGCAATGACACATGGTATTGACGTTTTCACAAGTAAAGTTAATTTTCCTTTAACAGCTAGTTATATTGTCCGCTGCGTTATGAAACGAGCCCTTTCACCGTGACCGTTTTTCGGCAATCCTTGAACGCGTTAAAAGCTCTTGCTTATTCGTCAAAAATTCCAACGCGATGAAAATAAAGTTACGTTAATGAATTATATGCGCCAGGGTTGAAATTTCATTATTTTAAAACTTGATAAGAAAAATATAAATGTGCTTGAAAGTTCGCGCAAAATATCATTTAATATTAAACAATTGAAATATTCGATGAAAATCATTGAAATTAATTTATTAGATAGACTTACAATTAGTATTAGTTTTGAGAATTTGAAAACGTTTCGAACGCCTATTTTCTTTATTAAGTTTCGTTAAATATATATCTCGTCGAATGTAAATCTTAACGTTTAGTCATATTTATCGATAAAATAAGATGGAAATCGTTGAAATCGGAACGAGATCAGGGAGAAAAGAAAATTCGCGGAAGGAATTCCGGATGCGGGAATCCCGATCGCTGCTTGGTATGCGGAGGAGTTTGCACAAACATCAAAATTTTGTCGTACCCAGTCGAAAATTCCCTCGTTCGAGGCTGTTTGTTGGGCAGATCAGCATAAAAATCCACCGTTTATGGTCCATCTCTATAACTTTTTTTTCGGTCAATAGAAGATGGGGAGAAAGGGGTGGAAGGGTAAGAAGGGAACGAGCAGACTATTCCATTTTCTCCCCGCCGATGTCAACAAAGTATTTATTATTTTTTTTTCAGATTTTAATACTGTACGATAGGGAAAGTAAAAAATAAATGAAAAATCGTTGTAAGAACTAGGTGAACGATCGACAATCTTATTGACGTTTGATTGAATCGTATTATTTATGAAGCGTGATAAACGTCTATCGAGTGCGTAAGATAACGAGCTTGACATTTTAATCTAACGCGATTGAAATAATGATAATAACGGTAATAATACAAGAAGAAATACAAAAATATTCGGTGGATTTTATTATTGGGTAATACATCGAATCATTTCTTTACGCGTTCGACGAGGATTAGAAATTTTTTTATTTACAAATAATTTTTAATATATCGCAATAAGATAAAGCTTACAATTAGAATGTTTTTTACTTTTTAAAGTAAAAAGAAGTACAATTTTCTTATTCTTAGATAAAAATAGATAATATCGTAGATTAAAGTTCATAGGTAAATTTTTTTCCGAATGGTGTGCATATAATAAAATTGAACGTGACATTTTATGATGCATTTTTAGACGTTTATTTATTCTTATATTTTAACTTACAGTATTTAAAAGCGATGTAACATTTCCTCTATCATTGAGCTGCAAAAAATGATCAAATATCTAGGACGATATAGTAAAAAGAAAATTGACATAATAATATAGATTTCTTTGACATTTCGCGATATGCTTCGTAGACGCATATATCGTTACATAAGTTATCGGTTATGTACATTATCTAAATTTAATGTTCTCGTTTGGATATCATGTTAGATAGGTAAATAAAGCCTTTAGATCGTTCGCTGACGACTGTTTCAGACGCGTTTGATGTTGCTTAATAGCAATGCTGTAATCGAGTTTGCTGTCATATGCAGCATTGTGCACGCGCGCGCCCGCGTTCTACCTAGCGAGTGGGGAATCATTTGGTCTATTGTAAAGTGCATTCGCGTACTTGTGCACGCTCATCCAAAAGTTTCTCCTCGAAGGACGAGGACGTATCGGTACGTGTCTTGTCTTATTCGGACCTTATACTACTGGGTCAAGTCGTTTTGCATTTATTGCAAGTAAGTCTTCCGACGTCGTTCAGACTTCTATTGTCTTTCTACTCGAATCGTCGCGTTTCTACAAGAATCATCCATTTGTCTCTTACATTTTTTAATTTGTTTCCGCATTATGCAAAGAGACGCAAGGTTTTATTTAACTTATTCGACTTACGATACGGTCATTTGGATTTACAAATAGATTTTATATATATTTTTGTTAATTTTATTTAATATTTATTTATCCATCTTTGATTTGAAGACAAATTGTAAGTTACCGCGCAAACAAATTCATTTAAACTTTAGATTAAATTGAACGGATATCGTGTTTTGCGAGAAATACTTTTAAGCGAAACGATAACAGCATACGCGAGCGATAATTATATTTTTATTTTATTATATAATATAACGATACTATTCTTAAGAGTAGAAATAATAAAAAACAATGTATCGTGTAAGTATAGGTTGTTTGAAATTTGAATAATTTATTTGGAATAAAAGGAAGAAGTAAAGGAAGATAAAGAAGATCGAACGTTAAAATAAAGGAAGTGTAACGTAAGTATTCGTGGTTGTTTTTATTTTTTGTATTTTTTGTTACGATCAGGAAAGAATATTCGTAATACAGCTGTAAAATATAATAGTGTTTATGCGTAGACGATTTCCTTTTCGACGGATGGTAGGTAATAGCCCAGTCAACGCGGGCCAAACCCGGAACTTTTTTAGTTTATGCTTCAAAATTTGATCTAAGGGTAAGTTGACGACGCTGAATCGAATGGTGCTAATTATAATAAAATCAGCAACCGGCATCTTGGGGAAAAAGGGTAAAAAAGAGTAAAATATAGCCTTATCTTAGAATCTAGGCATTTAATCGAAAAAAGTTTCAAACAAAAGTTGTAGAGAATTGAAAAATACTAAAAAATGTTCTATGAGTTATCTTCGTATTTTCAAAAATAAGCGAATAAAATTGGATTGAAGATGGGGAAAAAATTGTAAGAGTGGGAGAAAGCAAGCTTATCCCTCCGTCGCGTTTTACACGCGAGCGAGCTAGTATGCGTGCGAGCGTCCGTGTGCACTAATACACAAACGAAGGATCTTCGGCAATCTTCGGGACTCTCGGTCTTGAATGAAAGTGCGAGTGAGAGAACAAACCAATACTTCTCTCTTTTTATTTATCATGCGATAACGAGTATTATTGTCCTTGGCCATCGATTGTTGAGCGTTCTGATATTTCTCTTTTTATATTTTTTCTTTCGGTAGCGAGAATTTTACGTCTTGGCCATCGTGCGTCGAGCGTTTTGTATATCTATATATATCGGCGTATAAGCGCGGCATTTTTAAATCGAATCTTGATGCTTATGGCACGCCGTTTCTTTATTTATTGTCAAAAATAATGAACCTTGAGTAAAAAAAAAATAATTCATTTTAACAGAAACTATTATTATTTAGTTGAGAGTAAAAATAATGAATTAATTTTGTGTCTCGCCATAAAATTAATTAGAATAATTAATTGATATGAATTCTTTGCCTCACAAAAATTTATTTGTATATCAAATTGAATACGTATTCTCTTTAAGACGAAATTTAAAATTTAAATATTTTTCCTATTAAATTATGTATTTTATAAAATTTTAAATTACTGACTTTTTGTCTCGTAAAAATTTATTAGTTTATCAAATTAAATACATATTTGAAAAAGAAGAATTTTATAACCACACATGAAATTAATTCAAGATATATATGAAAGGATATTCTAAAAACGTGGAATTTATTTTTTGTCTATACATAATTTTAATTCATTTTTATTATGTTATAAGAAAACAGTAATGTATTCTGATTCATCTTCGAAGTCTTAAGAATTGTACGAAATAAATTGAGCAATTATCAATTGGTGCGTTAGCGTAAGTAGTAACGTCTTCGCTTCTCGCGCTGGGTATTTAACGTTCGATTCTTAGTGGGGGAATTACTTTTTTTTATAAGTTTTTCTATCCTTAACAAGGAGACGGTCAGTGAGTTCCACCTCAGATTTTTTTCAAATTTTGCACTAACGATATAAAATTTATTAAGAAATCAACATTATTACGCGAGTAATAAAGTTACTAATTATAAATTAAATAATATCCAATAAATAACAAAAATTAATTTTTAACGTGCCGAAACGAGACATTTTTTAGGATGATATTTACAGGATGAATTTGTAATTTAAGTAATAAATCTTCCTTTATTTGTGCAAAATGTAAAAAATGTATTGCTTTTAATTTTTTTGTAATAATTTTAATTAATAATATAAATTGTTTTTACGTTTCCTAATTTCTAATTTATATAGAAAAAAATTAAAATTATTACAAAAAAATTAAAAGCAATACATTTTTTTACATTTTGCACAAATAAAGGAAGATTTATTACTTAAATTACAAATTCATCCTGTAAATATCATCCTAAAAAATGTCTCGTTTCGGCACGTTAAAAATTAATTTTTGTTATTTATTGGATATTATTTAATTTATAATTAGTAACTTTATTACTCGCGTAATAATGTTGATTTCTTAATAAATTTTATATCGTTAGTGCAAAATTTGAAAAAAATCTGAGGTGGAACTCACTGACCGTCTCCTTGTTAAGGATAGAAAAACTTATAAAAAAAAGTAATTCCCCCACTAAGAATCGAACGTTAAATACCCAGCGCGAGAAGCGAAGACGTTACTACTTACGCTAACGCACCAATTGATAATTGCTCAATTTATTTCGTACAATTCTTAAGACTTCGAAGATGAATCAGAATACATTACTGTTTTCTTATAACATAATAAAAATGAATTAAAATTATGTATAGACAAAAAATAAATTCCACGTTTTTAGAATATCCTTTCATATATATCTTGAATTAATTTCATGTGTGGTTATAAAATTCTTCTTTTTCAAATATGTATTTAATTTGATAAACTAATAAATTTTTACGAGACAAAAAGTCAGTAATTTAAAATTTTATAAAATACATAATTTAATAGGAAAAATATTTAAATTTTAAATTTCGTCTTAAAGAGAATACGTATTCAATTTGATATACAAATAAATTTTTGTGAGGCAAAGAATTCATATCAATTAATTATTCTAATTAATTTTATGGCGAGACACAAAATTAATTCATTATTTTTACTCTCAACTAAATAATAATAGTTTCTGTTAAAATGAATTATTTTTTTTTTACTCAAGGTTCATTATTTTTGACAATAAATAAAGAAACGGCGTGCCATAAGCATCAAGATTCGATTTAAAAATGCCGCGCTTATACGCCGATATATATAGATATACAAAACGCTCGACGCACGATGGCCAAGACGTAAAATTCTCGCTACCGAAAGAAAAAATATAAAAAGAGAAATATCAGAACGCTCAACAATCGATGGCCAAGGACAATAATACTCGTTATCGCATGATAAATAAAAAGAGAGAAGTATTGGTTTGTTCTCTCACTCGCACTTTCATTCAAGACCGAGAGTCCCGAAGATTGCCGAAGATCCTTCGTTTGTGTATTAGTGCACACGGACGCTCGCACGCATACTAGCTCGCTCGCGTGTAAAACGCGACGGAGGGATAAGCTTGCTTTCTCCCACTCTTACAATTTTTTCCCCATCTTCAATCCAATTTTATTCGCTTATTTTTGAAAATACGAAGATAACTCATAGAACATTTTTTAGTATTTTTCAATTCTCTACAACTTTTGTTTGAAACTTTTTTCGATTAAATGCCTAGATTCTAAGATAAGGCTATATTTTACTCTTTTTTACCCTTTTTCCCCAAGATGCCGGTTGCTGATTTTATTATAATTAGCACCATTCGATTCAGCGTCGTCAACTTACCCTTAGATCAAATTTTGAAGCATAAACTAAAAAAGTTCCGGGTTTGGCCCGCGTTGACTGGCCTATAATTAGTAAGCACCGTCAAGGTGGAGAGGTAAGTCAGAAGGAGTGGTGGGGGCAGCGCGAAGCTAGGAAGTCGCGTGCGCGCGCCACACTTGGAATCAGTGAGCAACGAGCTCTCGTCGCATAAGTGTCGTTGTGTCGCGATTCTTTTTTCATAACGCTCGACCACGTGCGCCAATTCTTACCCTCTTTACCCCACCTATTATATTAATACCTAATCCTCTTGTGTACGAGTTAACATTTCGATTCTCCGTACTGTCAGCTTTATTTTTCCTTCCGAAATATATATTTTTTGTCTTCGTTTATTCGAACAACGAAACTTCGTCGCAGAACGCGTTTGCTTTTATCACTCGGAAGGAAGAAAGAGAAGGAAGGAAGGAAGGAAGGATCGCGTGACCGAAAAACGGATCGAAACCTATTACGATTTAAATCGAATCAAATCATATCAAGGTACGTATGTCACATTTATTTTATTTTCTTTCCTTTTTCTTTTTCTTATTCTTATTTTACTCGAATATTTCGAACCCTCGAAATATAGATCTCGAATAACTTCATTGGACGTTTATAAATGTTCGACGGGACTCGATGAAAATTTGATCATCGTTATTCAGAAATGACAAAGAAAGACGAACTGGTTAATAAAAAATTAACGATATCGATCGGGTTGCGTTCAAGAATAAGTAAATCATTAGATAACGACGATGCACGTTCGAAGTTTCTTTCTCGATTGAAATAGAAGTAAATTTTGTTTAAATTAAAAATCAGATTTTATATCCGTCGCAAAGTTTGGAAATTGTATGCATATATGTATGTATGTATATACTTATGTATACGTGGCAGCTTTTTCTTGCTCGTTGACCCAAGAGAAACGGTAGGAAAGTTTATTCCATTAGCTGCTCTTGAGCGTGCTGCTGTTGCAGTAGCAAAGAAGTCCGATGCGAAGAAACGTCGAGCTTTTAACAGTTAATATTGTTTCCACTCTCTTCTACTATACTCGTACTGTCTTTCGAAGAAAAGTGGCGTCGTTCTTCGCGGTAACACCGTCTATTTCATTCTTCTCATATTTGAACGCACACAAGGACAATGTCAACCGACATCCTCGTTCCCAGGTAGTAAGTTTATTTTTTTCCGGTACAGCCTAGAAAAGAATTTCAAAAAGCAGCTCATTTTCTTAAAAAAATAAACAAATTATTTGCGGTGAAAAATTGATATTTGTCGATTATTCCAATTATTAATTAATGTCATTTATCATTGAGACAAATAATTGACGTTAAATATAACACGAGTCGAGATAAAACATAATTGACTTTATATTAGCTTGAAAATATATTTTATTTTCTTAAAAATGTCAATAATTAATTGTAAGTTAAGTAAATATCGCGTAATTCTCTGATATTATTACAATCGATTGTTTAATATTTGTATAACGATGATATCCTGCAGATTACTCTTTTGAAGCGTTTGTACAGGAACTTTTTAGTTGAAGCCGAGCAATGAGAAATTGGGAAATAGTTTTGGTGGAAGTAGACTATTTGGTTAGCGCGTCGTTTCATCTTCCGGCTTGTTTAATTAAACAATAGTCGTTGTCGGAAATGGAGCGAGAAGATCGCTCGATCCACCCTTTTCCTCTTTTTTCCACCACCCTCTCTCTTCTCCTCCCCCTCCATCCTATATTCTTTTAACGCGTATACGAGAGTTAGATTACTGTTTTGTTAAAAATACAACAAAACGCGTACTTATCTTGATTCGTTTGACAATAGGGTTATGATCAATAACCTTCATGCTTTTGATTTAGGATACTTTATATCGTTACGCGGCGATTCGACCAAGTCGTAAAACGTGTTTCTTTTTACTCGTTTGACAATTTATCGTGGTGTAGATGAGAAACGAGTACGGATTTGATATAACGTCGCTTGTATTGAGAGTTTTAAAGAGAGGAACAAATAAAGGGAGGGATGAAGGGAGTAGGAGGAGGAGGGGGAGGAGGAAACTGCGTGGGTGGTATTTTCAGGGCCGATAACGGGTCGTACAAACGAAAATTCAGAGTGAGCGCTTTTGAAAATAGATACGACATCAAAAATAGTTCCTCTTGGCCCAAGTCTCGAATGATCCTACTTCTCTTTTTCTTTTTCTCTCCTTCTTCTTCTTCTTCTTCTTATTTATTTACAAGAAGATAGGTTCTTTTCTTCTTTTTTGACAGTTACAAGCGCGATGATAAATCGTTGAATTTATTCGTTCTGTCGAATTTTGTATAAATAAAAATATTAATCACTTTCAACGAAAAATGGTCGTGCCAATTTTGTAAAAGTTAATCGAGTATGTCATATTTCTTTCATTTATTTTTACTTTTTTTTTGTTTGGTCTATTTTTCGTTTTATATATATATATATATGTTGTATTTTATTTTTTACGAACCACGAAAAAACTACTCGTCGACTTTGTTACCATTCGTCACCTGGCATCGGGGGAGAAGGGAGAAAAGTTTTGAACGAGTAGACTAGATTAATTATTAAAATCGATTAAAACGATTTACGGTGGTGTTGCTCGTTTTCCATGGTAGACCTGAACTCTCCCGCACTTGCTCGTTTTGTAAAAATATATCGTGAAATTGGTGAACACTATTTTCTTTCTTTTTTTTCTTCTTTTTTTCTTTTTTTTTTTTTATTCTTTCTCTCTCTCTCTTTCTCTCTTGCTTTCTGTCTTCCTTCATTTATGAGAAATACGATGGGATTCGTAGAGCTCGTTCGCGGTCAACTTTATATTCGTTTTTTTTTTTCGACAATTTCGCGATATTAAAATTAACTTTTAAACATTTTCCAAAATTCCAGGATTTTAAGATGAAATTTGTTGAGCTTCGACGTTTCGTATCTTGTTTAATATTCACGTTATCTTAATTTCTAGCCACGTTATCATTAAGCAAACACTATGATTGTTCAAATATTATTATCGACGATGTAGACATTAATATCTCTTATTTTTTGGTAGCTAATCACGCATACACGCACGCATACGATGACATATTATTTATTAATCATAGCTGATATTTAATTTCAATCAATTCAATCAATTAGACAAAATAACTAAGTAGTTTTAGGAAAAAGCGCATGAAAAGAATTTTACTCTACGCTTAAATT
Source organism: Polistes fuscatus (assembly GCF_010416935.1). NCBI lineage: Eukaryota > Metazoa > Arthropoda > Insecta > Hymenoptera > Vespidae > Polistes > Polistes fuscatus. Next base: position 15,801,270 of record NW_025113107.1, on the reverse strand, counting down.
AATTGTTTCAGGATATAACTAGATAAAATATGAATTAACGAGAGCCGAGTAATTAAAGCATGAAATTGAAATTTGATCCGTCCTTTAAAAGTCTGCTTTATTTTCTACAACAATGTCGCGTAGTTATTCGTTCTTATTGTTTTCCTGTACTTTGAAAATCAATGATCCATTAAATCATAGTGTTCTATAAGATCTAATTTACAGAATAAATTTCAATTACATACTTTGTATTACTTTTCGTTCGTGAATTTTTATATTACCTAGATAAAGTGAATAATTCTCATTTCTTTCATTAACAAGTTAGTATATTTGTGTCACGAATAAATGAATTTAACCTTTTTAATATTTAACATATATATATATATATACGTTTTTTATATTTAGAGTAACTTGTACGCATTGCATCGTATTTGTTCGCCCTAATATCGGCAAGCTGTAGGTGGAAGAGATAAGACCTAATCAAGGAATGCCGTTTTATCCATGGCAAATGAAGACACACTGCGACTCGTTCGAAAAAAGAGAGAGAGAGAGAGAGAAGAAGAGAGGTGCAAAAAGAGATAGAAAGAGAGAAAGAAAGAGAGGAGAAGGCTTGACGGAAAATACGTGCCTGACATAACGGAAAGAATCCTCGCGGTTTATCGTTGCAATTTTATCTTGGCCTTTGTCAAAGGTTATCTCCCTTTATCTCCCTCTCTCTCTCTCTCTCTCTCTCCCTCCCTCTCTTCGTCCGTCTGTCTGTCTGTCTCAACGATTAAACGAATTTGATTGTACTCTCCAATGAATTTTATCCGTACATTTTCACTCATCTTTCTCCAATTTCTCCGTTCTCTTTCTCCCTTTTCAAGATTTAATTAGAAGGAGTAGATGATTTTGAAAAAAAAAAAAAAAAAGGAAAAAGAGAAATAGAAAAACGTCGAGAAAATTGAACGAAGTTATTCATTAAATGTTCTACTCTCCATGTTTTTATCTATTCGTAACGATTACGCGATACTTTTTGCGTTTATCTTTTTCTTTGGAAATTTCATTTCAAGCTGTTCTTGCCTAGTAGCGAACAATTATCGTTACGCAGTAAACGTATTTTTTTATCTGTATTTCCTTTTCTCGAAATAGCCGTCGTTGATATTAGTCTCCCAAAATTGATATTCAAATTCGTCCTTATCAAATTAACAAGTATTTCAAATTGTAATCTCTGATGTAAAATAGAAATCGTTAGTCGTTTGATAGTAGATTAGTCAACTTCGAATGTATAATAAGATTCGATAAAATATCCATGCTCATTCGTCGTCCGAGGATTTTTTTTAATTACGAAAAAGAAAATCAATCGAAAGGATAGTTTTTGTTTCGTTTTCTTTTTTTTGAACCAATTACTTGGCCTCAAAGTGGATTTATTAAAAAATCATAAAGCGATCGTTTTCATCGTCGTCGAATTTAATTGCCGGCAAACGTAAAGAAACAGAAAAGAATTATTGAATAAGTAGGTAGGGAAGGAGAAGAAGAGGATGAGAAACAAGAAGGAATTCAAAGGTTTGCCCTGTAAGAGTCATCGGAGTAAATTGAAATGACACGCTTGTGTTTACGGTCAATTAAAGAAGATCTCCATTTGTAAAGCTAACCAAAGGTCGAGTACCAATTTGCACTTCTCCTATATGTATATTCCGCCACCATTGGTTTGCCCCGAGTATCACTCGACAAATCTATCCGTTTTATTTTTTTTCTCTTCTATTCTTTTCTTTACTTTTCGCATATATTTTCATTTATGTTTACGTTTTACGTATATCTAAACATTTGCATTCTTTTTAATTTTTCTTTTTTTTTTTTTGCAAATCACTAGAAACAATCTCCATTCGCAAGACGCTCCATTTAATTAAATTGCATTTATTTCGTCGAGTCGTTGTTATTAAAAATTTTATTTTAAACGTAAAACGAGTAAATCCGTGCGACTAATGCGTCGCATAAATTTTTGATTAATCGCTCGATAAGAATTCGTCAAGCGGAATATTTTTTTCGAGGGATCGGAGGAAGGGACGAGGCGTTTTAGTTCGAATAAAAAATAACGCAAAGTTAATAAATATTGGAATTATATTTTTAACCGACTATAGTAACGTATTTAAGCGGTTAGAAATGCATTAGTTATCTCCAATTCGAAACGCTTTTTACGAGGGAGAATTATTGAGCGGAAATGGTAATCGGAGGACGAAGGTTCCCTCGTCCCTCCTTCCCCATCCCTTCCCTTGTGTTTTTAGTTTCGTTAATCGTGTCCTATTTTGTCGTTACCTTGGTCGTTAGAAAATCATGGCTTTTCTCCGGACACACGGAACGGCTGACGTGCGAATAATTAGACGACTTTCGATAATCGATTAAAACGACGTTCAATCGAAATCATTGAAAAAGGGGTCAAGAGCATCCCGTTTTAAACGACGTATTATAACCTGTTAATCGTGAGAAATGTCTGATCCCATCAACTTCCAAATATATCAAATTTATTTAACAGGATGATTCGAATTAATTGACACTCTGTTTGTTCAAAATTAGAAATTGGCAAATATTACGAAGAAAAATAAAATGTTTATTCATTTCTATTATTATTATTATTATTATTGGAATTTTATTTAAAAATTTATTTAAATATTCGCGAGTTTGAATAGCTTTCATCGATTGGAATCATTAAAAAACCGATCGACCAAATTATTTATTCATGATGGGTACCGTGTCTTTTGTTCATTACACATAATGCTAATGCACTTTTATATGCTAATAATTTTCCCGAGAAAATCTATAAATCATATTCGTCATATTATTCTACCGTATATCTGTTTTTTTATTCGCTTTAGATATAATCTCGTCACACAACAAGTTTCTATAATGAAAATTGATCGATGACGCGATAAAAAAAAGAAAAAATATATAAAAAATGTAAAAAATTCAAAAAGTTAAAAAACGTATCGATCAAAGTGCAATTTATCGAGAGCATTAAATTAAGTGTCGCGTCATTGCAATTTACCTCTTTACATTTTTTTTTATTTCGTTTCTAAATTTTTATCGCAACAATACAATTTTCATTAGAATAATAATAATAATAATAATAATAATAATATATAAATAAATAAGATATTTTTCATAGAAATGTCTGAGAAAGAGAGATAGGTGTTCTTATAAAGAGAAACTTGTCTTGGAAAAAGACAATTTTGAAAGAAAACTGGATTGTGTTGTCGCCGGCTGGCAAAGACTTGAAAAAGGAAGAAAGGTAGGAAGGAAAGAAGGAAGGAAGGAAGGGAGGAAAGGCAGGCGGGAAATTTGAATCTTATGGTCGATGGAAATTGGTAAGGAAAGAAAGAGAGAGAGGGAGAGAGTGTTATAGGGAAGGGTGCGCCATAAGACGCCATGGCAGACAGCACGCAACGCCATACCGTATGTAACACACCGTGTTATTATCCCCGCCTCTGCGCGATTCTTCCTTATATATATATATATTTTTTTTTTTTCTTTTTCTTTCCCCTTTCCCTCGAGAAAAAAGGAAAGGAAAAGGAAAAAAGGCGTTTGGTGCAATAAACTTGGATGTTTTCTCGCAAGGAAAATTGCACGCACACGTCGACACGCTAAAAGTAATCTCAAGGACGGGACAAAGAAGAAAGAGAGAGGGAACGAATGAACGAATGAACGAATGAACGAACGAATGAACGAACGAACGAACGAACGAACATTTCGCAATCGAGTTTAAACATGGACTAAAGAGAGAAGTACTGCCAATTAACAATGATTAGTAGTTACGATTAGAACTTATCCGTGATTAACTTTCGCCACTTCTTTTTTCATTTCATTTCGTTTCAACTTCTTTTGTTATTATAATTATTATTATTTTTCCTTTTTGTTTTTTTCTACATTTAATTAGCGTATCGATTTGTCCTTGGTTTAATAATAATTATTACGAAATATATCTTCCGTATGTTTTTTAACACTTACGTAATTTAATATTAATTATATTAATTTTTTTTAATCAATGGCGAGAGATGATAATTCACGAAACGAAGTTAAGTTCGTTGCTCTTATTGATCATTTTTTTGGTTTTTTTTTAATAGAGAGATAAAATATTAGAATAAATAAATAAATAAGAGGAAAAATATAAAGAAAAGCGGGTTAAAAATGAAATTGAAGATAGATATTTCTTTGATAAGAAAAAAGAAAATGTGCTTGGATTCGTTTGAAATTCGTTAGATTCGTCATTTAAGAAACAATCGAAAACAATTTGCGTTCTTATAGGTAAATCATATTTACGGTAAATTATATATTATAACGTCTACCGTAAATCTCTGCGGTTTGCGTCGGTTAAGAGTGCTCTTTAAAGCGTCGTCGTCGGATATTTTCCGCGAATATCCTTAATTATCACATTTCGAAGCGAGTAAGCACGATTACAAAACCTTTAGATTCTTCGTCGTTCGTCGTTGAGGTTACGACAGAGGAACAAGTTTTTCCTTTGATACTTTATTCCTATTATGGGGAAACGAAAATGGTACCTTCTGTTTCTGTAAAATAATACGATCGTGTTTCGTCGATTGAAAAAATGCTAAAAAAGAAACATCAAATTTATTTAGAAAATATCATCTACGCAATGTATTCGTGTGTATTTTTTCGCTTCGTTTACTATAAAAAAAAAAAAAGACATATTTGGTATTTCTTCTTGTATCCTATAAAAAAAAAAAACTAAAATTATATATTTATTTTTTATTTTTTATGTCGTTTCCTCATTTCCGTTTCATCTAACTTCAAATCGCAACGATTCTAAAGAAGTTTCCGCTTAAAACAAAATTTCTTTAATTTAAAATAAACGTTTAGGTATTTTTAGCTGTTATGTATGCGCGTATATTGTTATTATCATTATAAATAATTAAATATTTACGCGTTTCGTCGTACTATTTTGTTTACGTGCGTGTAATTGAAAACATTAGTATTGGTTTTAAACTGACAATTGTGGAAAATGACAACCACGAGTCAGGATGTTTGAGCATGACTCACATTCGCGTAACAACAACGCTCTTAATTTATCTTATTTTCGTATGATTTTACGTTTTCTGCATCGAGCACGACACACGTTCGTATTCTCGAACATTCAAATAACATTATCGCCTTCTTTTTCTCCTTTTTCTTCGGATAGAATGATGGGAAAAGTAATAGGAAGAATGCGAATTTTTTTTTTTCTCTTTTTTTTTCTATTGACACGAAATTAAACGATGTTCTGGTATTGATTGTCAATGCGCGTATACGAATTATACATACACCATTATATTATGGCTAATTATATTATGGCGTGTAGAATAAAGTTGTAATTTCGTTGTGTATGCAAATGGTTTCTTTTTTTTTTTTCTCGAATTTCGAGCGTTGTTGTTTTCGTTGTACGCGACGTTAACGAGACCGTCGATTTATTTTTCACGTTTTCCCGTATATATAAATATACATACGAATACGCATGCGTATATATAAGTGTGCGTGTGTATGTGTTTATATAACGGTTACGTATTTATATTAGTAGAAATTCGATTTAACGTTAGATCTGGGTTGCGTCAGGGTTTTATTAGTATTTGCAATATAATAATTGCTCGTAATTTCGCCCCCCCCCCAGACGAATTCTAATTGTAATTTCTTTTTCTCTCAACTTTTTTCCGCTACTACCCCTCTCCCTCCCATTATCGTATTTGCACAGTTAGAGAATATTGCTCGGAGTTATTTAACTCTTTGTACAATTGCACTCAGTCGTTTCCAGAGTGACACCGTATTTAATTAGTAGAGCAAGGCAGTATGAAACATCGTTATTTATTCGAAAATTATATCAAAAGTATAGGAGTTATATTTTCATGAAAATCATTTCAGATAGTCAATTTGAGTTTGTTGTTGAATATTATATAAGAGAAAAGGAAAAGAGAGAAAGAGATACGGATATTATTGACTATCTAAAAAAAGGAGAGAACAACTGTTAATCAATTAGATACAATATTACGTCAAATAGGAAGAGATAGAAAGAGAGAGAGAGAGAGGGAGATGAGCGAAAAGACAAAGGTTAATTGGTAGAGATAATTAAGTGATTTTACACGTTCGTTATAAGCTAAGGTCGATTAAATAAAACTCCACGAGTGTATAGTGAATAAAATCGTTTGACTCTCTCGCTCGTTAATGCTGGCTGATTTAGTTGATTTATCGTTAAGTTCGTGGTAAGTGTGGAGCCTTTAAAAGAAAAATACTACTCCTACGCTTACGTAAAAGCAAAAGGAATCTCTCTTAGATCGAGGAATCGCAAGGAAAAAAGCTCTTTCTTTCTTCTAAACTGAACTCTACTCGATTCGACTCGAGGAGGAGATCCCTCCCTTCTTCTTCTTCTTCTTCTTCTTCTTCTTCTTCCATCCTTCTGCTCGCGGCGGCGTCTTCGGTTTGTTTTTCCTTCTACCCTTCTTCTATTTCTCTTTCTCTTTCTCTTTCTTTCCTTAAGAGGAACTATACCGACGTTGACATCGGGTAAACTTTCTTGGCTCGTGGACCATTTCTAAAAGAGATATCTCGAAAAAGCACGGAACGCGAGAAATTCGATAAAGGGAGAAAGAAAAAGATGGATGGATGGATAGACATAGAAATGGAAAGAGATGGAGCGATAGGATAGTTTCCGAACAAATACATACGCGACTGTTCGAATCAAAGCGCGAAATCGACAGTTCCAAGTGTTATTAGCATCGAGCGAATTTGAATGTCGTCGATATTCAGCAAGAAGATTGCTTGCTAATGTTTTCGAGTTAATGAAAGTCAAATTATCGCGATAACGACGACGGGCTCGTTCTTCTCGAGGTATACGATTGATCGATCTAAACTTTTCATCGAGTCTTTAGAACTTTTGCATCGATGCTCCTACTCTGTTACTTTCTTCGATTTTATTTAATAAGTATTCAAATATTCTTATTTTTTTATGTATATATATTTTTACCTGTATATCGTATTTAATGATCGAAATTAGTACTTGCTTGCGCAACTTATTTCGCGATATTTTTTTTCTTCGCATTGTAAATAGGTGTCTAGTTGACGAGTGACTTTTCTAAGAAACCTGTAAACCTGATAGATCCTAAAACGATATGGATTTCGAATTCAAAGACCGGTTTATTATCGTCGAAAATTCCTAAACTATTAACATTTAGCATTAGTAAAAGCCAACGATGACGTAGACGTAGGAACGTAGACGCCGAGAAGGAGTATTCAATTTTGACGTAAAGTAAAACAAGTAGAGAAAGGAGAAAAGATTAGCTACCTTTCTTCCGACAGGTTGTAATTAGCAGCTCGTAGTGGTCGACGGGGTGTTAACCGTCGGTCTCGCGCGTTTCAACTTTCATGGAATTTATTGCAAATGCCCAAACATTTCCTAACTGTCAACCTTCAAAATATTCTCGTTAAATTTAAACCTACCAAATTTGTCTCTATTCGTTCATAATAATACGAATTCAAAATCTAAATTCTAAACGTAAAACCATTAATAGCGTACTTACTTACTTAAGTGTTAACTGAGAATAGCATGATATCATCAATAAATAAAATCGATAACAATTATAAGAAACAAGACGTGCTTTCTCGTTCAGCGATAAAAACGATTATTATCGTTTATCTCAACTTATGATCGATTAATATAGTAGCGACAAAATTACACAGTATTCGTATTTGTTATAGAGAGAACGATGTACCTAATGTTATACTTAATTAAATATTTCCACGAGGAAATATTTACCATCGAATAGTTGCCATAATATACATCTGACCAAACAATGATGACTTTGAACGATATTAATTAACGTACACCGTATAATTATTTAACATCGTTTTGAAATACTTGTTTCTATAATATTATACAAACATTTATTTTTATCGATAATTTCTCTCTTACACTTTGATTTAATTCGAACCCTTTAATTAGTTTATTAAGAATTTTAATATGCGTATATATATTTGTGCGTGGGTGTACGTAATACATCCAAAAGCATTTACGTTTATACAACTTACGTTTATACTTAAAAAGTATCGATAGTTTTCAACCTTATTTATTTAAACATATAATATTTTGTACACGAAACACTAGATTATTAATACTATTTTTCCGGTGTCAGCGTATATTTACAATTATACCTACTACTTTTCGACGATTTCAACGGGATACTTGTAAAATTGGACAATAATTAAATCTGTCGATAATTCTTGTTTGCGTAATGCAACCGAAAGATATCGGCTGCTGAATTTCCATTTTAATTACGTGAATCCACATATACGTGCGTGTAATTAACAGAAATTTTAGCAGAAATCGGAGATGTTCTTCCGGTTGCGAAGCCAACGGCGGATGGGTTAGCGGAAAGGAGGGGGATAGTTGGGGGGATGAAAAAGTGGAAGAGGAGGAGGAGGAGGAGAAGTAACACGTGCCGAGATTTTATAAAAGGTTGAACCAACGATTTAATTACACATTGCAATTACTCTCTCGAATAATCAAACGCATGTGCGTTCGATGCTCCGAATCTAATCCAATCAGATGGGTTTTTCTTTTTTTTCGTTTTCTTTTGTTTCACTCCGGCGACACATTTTCTACTTTTTCCTTTTTTCACGATTTCGTCGGAGAATTCTAATTAGTAACAGAATTATATACGTTGCGTTCTATACCGGTATTATGAATGTATGTTCATACATATATATATACACGTTCATAATATTTAGTAGGTATATAGGCTAAAGTGCATCGTCCGAGATTCTATTTACTCTTTTTAACTCGAACTTGAAAGCACTTTCTTCCATTCACGAAGCGTTAACCTTTCAAGATATATCTTGAAACAGTTTTAGTAACCGACCAGTAAACCGTTCATTAAACTTGCATTTTCTCTCTTTAATTTAATCTAACTCGTTTCAAGATATAAGCTGATTTTTAATGAAGACAAATCAATCTAAAAGAAAAAAAACATTTATATGCATTTTTCTTTTGTCAAAACTTTTGCTACTAAATTAACAAGATTAATTAATTTTTTAATAGCGTTAGAATATTTTTATGAATAGATTTTAACTGTACATAGAATTTACATCCTTTTAACTGTTATCTGGCGCGTTTACACAGGGAATCTCAACTCTCATATAAATTACACTTCGATTATATCAAGCTGTCGATTTATCGTTAATAAGCTTACAACTAGTATACCGTATGGACGCATATAAATACGTAGTTTCGTTCGACGAATAAATCAACTGAAAAAGCTTTTCTCTTTCACTCGTTTTCTATGATTTTCCAAACTACTAATTACGTACAATATATTCATGGGGATAAATATAATATATTATAGTTAATATATAAGTTAAATCATTTAATTACATTTTGTTTATGTACGATATTCGTCAAATAGGAGAATACTTTCGTTAATTCGCGTGCACCGTTATGAATTAGAAGAATTTTTTGTTTGTTTTTCTTAAAAAGCACGTTGTGGTTTTGCTCACGAGTTTTTGCCATTGTTTGACATTTTTCAGATTTCTACGTACCGTTGGGGTTGGCAAGCAACGGTGATAAGAAGAACCACCATTGGTCGAGTAATACGTTCGCGCATAGGTGATGATGTCAAGGATGTGATATTCTTCTACTAACAAACGAGTGTAGAAAATTAACCGATTGTCAAAGCGAGGTGTATTAACGTTTTATTAACGCCATGTAAACGCATCGCTGTTACATTTCTTCCCTACGCAGGAAGAAACGTTTCGAGGAAGATGATGATGACAATGATGGAGAGTGAACAGCGGCCATCTTTACGCGACAAACGGAAAACTACTAACGGTAAGTTTTTATGACTACGACGACAATGATTTCTCTCATTATTTTCTTGCATGCTTTTACACTTTTGAAGAACACGAATCTTATCTCGAATCGCGCAGAAGAAATGGATAAGAAACAAGGTACATATATATATGATAAATGTGTATTTGCTTTATTCCAAGGTCGATTCGTCATTAATTTTCTCCGCGGATTTGTTTTTTTTTCTTTACATCAATTTTACAAATTTCCATCGAGAAATTCTCTCGTACGATTATCGATAAGTTGGAAGAAGAATTAGGAGAATGAAAAGAAGAAACGCGGAAGGAAAACGTTATGTTCTTTTTCTTTTTCTTTTTTTTTTTTGTCCTTTTTTTGTTTTAAACCCGAGAAAAACTCTTGAATATTCATAGGAGCAGCTCGTGTAAACGTTGCCGAGCTTACACAGAGCCGATGCATTTGGAAACATAAAAAATTCCTATTCCCATCAGCGTTGCTCAAAATTCCGTGAAAGTGCTCTTGTTTTTTTTTTTCTATTTGTTTTTTACGACATTTATGGATCGTCTACAATAACGATTCCTTGATCCACCATCCTGGATTGATGTATGCGCGTGTGTGCGTGCGTTCGCGCGAGTGCACGTTCTTTGTAATTTTTTGAATGAATTTTTTCATAATTTATTAATGGGGTTTCCACCCATGCTGTATAGTTCGATATATTATATCTCGAATAAAGTATCGATAACAAGGAATAGTCAAGAGAATTGAGAATTGCGGTTTTGAAAATCGCGAGCTGTGGGTATATACGTTCATAGTTTGTGCGTGTGCGCGTGTGTGCACGTTTCGAAAATGGCGCAGGTTCGATGTTTTCGCATAAAAGCGTAAGTATCGACGTAGACGTAGCGTGAAATTGGAAAGCAAACGAATGCGTGATAATCGATGCGACAAATGAAAATTCTGCTTGTTCGACCCACTGAATATATATAAGTGGTAGTGGAAAGTGAGTATATATATTTTTCGTATGAGTGAATCATTTGCACGAGTGTGCGCGCGTGCGTGTGCTGTCCAGCTATGATTTAAAAACCATCTAATATTTTTTCCTTCTATATATATTGTATATATGTTACCGCTAAAGTGCAGAAATCAGTTATTCCGCGGATTATCTGGGGTGATTCGTTAAAGTTTCAAATTTCGATGAATTTTCAATTTTAATGGGGTGCGAGGGGTTTTCTTTGAACCATTCGCGATGACCTCATACTCGAGTGAATTTCCTTATCCAAGAAGAGGAATCATCATCATATACTTGGTATTCACCTTCATAGGGATCCACAATTTGTATTCCATTTGCACTTTCCCATTTTATTTTTATTTTCCACGGCTAACGTCGCGGAACATAACGACCAAGTAATCTATCCATCTATTTATAGATGACCGTCCGATAATACTTACTCCGAGTAGTCGATTTTGCAATGGTGTTCGCCGCAAAAGGTGGTTAACCTGGAACCCTTTCTTTTTTATTTTTTTTTTTGTTTATTACCGAATAAAATGGTATTTACGAAGTAACTGTTAGTATAACACAATTCTCGTATTTTACTTTTTTCATATTAATCGTCATAAATACGTAACAGTATTTGTTTCCTTTTATTCGAAAACAAATTGAAATATTCTAATGATAGTAATTAAAATTCATTTAATGACAAATCGTATCTACAAATTGTTCGTATTTTAAGATATCAAATTTAGAAACTAGATACTTGTTAAGCAAAACAAATCATATAATTTATTAAATGACTCACCGACGTTCGTAAATCGGTGGATCATTTGATAGTCAAATCGCGCGTGGCTCGAACGAGAGAGAGAACAAAAAAATAGCGTCGCGTATTAGTCAAAAAATTAGCATTTTTCGCGGGAGAACGCAATTGCGAATGAAAAAGAGGGAAATCGAGTAGAGATAGATAGGAAGAACAATTTATTGAGTTCTACGGAAAATCATTTTTTTTTTTGGTAATTGAAAGATTTTTTTTTCATATTTACAATCCAGTAATGATAAATGCCAGTAATAAAATTTCTTGGGGAGGGGGGGGACGAAATTACTTTCCAAACAACCCAATTTATATCTGCGACTTTGGTAGAGAGGGAAAAAAACAGCGCGATGCCTCTGATTCGAACATGAAAGTCATTCGCTAATCGTAATTACGCGTCACCAAGCGTACATAATATATAGCAAGATATCCGCAGTGAAACGAAGCCCAGCTATAGCTAACTGGTGGTGGTAGTGGTTGTGTCGGCGATGGTGTTGGTGCTTTGAGAGAAGAGAACGTGTACGCGATTGGCACGAGGCTATATGATGCGCTCCTCTTGCATAATCCTGATGCGCGTGTCCGTGCATAAGAACACGTTACTTCGTATACGTATACCTTGGACGAGGAACGCATCGGTAACCTTTAACTTTCTGCTGCTCGAAGGTAAAAGAAAAAAAAAGAAGGAAAAGTAGAAGTATAAGTAGAAAAGAAAAAGCACGAACAAAGGCAGCAGCAACCTTTCTTCGTCGTATGAGAATCGATTCGTCCGTACGATTACTCTTATCCCTCTCATTCTACTTTTGTTTTCTTCTTTCCTCTCTCTCTCACTCACTCTTGATGAAAATAAAAGAAAGAAAGTTCTCTCGTTGACCCTTAACCCGAGGTTTAAAGGAAAAGAAATTTCCGATTCTTCTTGGTTTACTTTAGAAAGAGATCCTTTCGAGCACCTATTCCCTTTCGATTTACTCCTTTTTGAATTTTCTTTTACTTTTGGAAAAAAAAAGTCCAGAAAGTTGATACATTTACTGCTCCACCTTGACCACTCTCTTTGATCCTCGATATTTCAACGTTGGGTTTTACTCCTATGCGGTAAGACGAATCTTTGATTTTCGTGGTTTTGTTTGTTTCTTCGTAGGCGGTCATTAATATTATTTTTCTCTTTTTAATCATTTACATTGACATTGATTTATTTATTAATTTTGTTCTTAAAAAGAGTAGTCAAACCCTAAAAATCGTCCTGGGGCTGCCACGTATTCTTGAATCGGTTCTGAATATACCGCACATTATTAAAAGTTTATATTGAATTGTATTACAATTTTTGAGAGACGGTTGTCTATTTTTTGCTTAGCTTTCTTTTTTAATTGTGAGATATTTGATTATACATCTAGGTTGACAATGATGTCAAAAATCCTCGAATCGGTTCTGAATATATCCTACGTTATTACAAATTTATAGCGAATTCTATTACAATTTGATGGGGTTGTCTATTTTTTGCTTAGCTTTCTTTGTTAATTGTAAGATATTTGATTGTACAATTAGATTGACAATGATATCAAAAATTGTCGAATCTGTTCTAAATATAGCCGACGTTGCTAAAAATTTATATCGAATTTGATTACAATTCGAGATGATAGGGTGTTTTTTTTTTTGCTTAGCTTTCTTTGTTAATTATAAAATATTAGATCGTAGAACTAGGTTGACGGTAAACGCGTTAACGTACAATGCTACTTCCTTAGGGATTTATCGTAGACGTTGAAATATTCATCGCGAAGACAAAGAGAAATAGGAGAAAAGAGAGACCTATTCTCGGTGTATTTATCGGTTCGTCGCACGACGACACGCCTCGACGTGCCTAACGACTTTTCTATCTTTCCATTCTCCTCAACTCGACTCTCCTCAACGGGGGCCGACTCGCTGTCATTTCGGAGATATACCTACCTCTCTTTTCCCGAACGCGAGTTTGCGGAAAGCGAGAAAACGAGAACGAATAAGTCGGCCGTGAGAATCTTGTCGGCGTTGAAGAGCAAATAGAATCGGATTTCCCCTTGGCTTTTCCATTCTTACTATTTATCAATCGTTCCTTATTTCTTTCTTTTTATCAAATCAACTTGTTGAACGCCCATCAAACGTCCACCTTTCAATTATTCATATTATTATATCATATTTTTACATTTTTCCTTTTTCTTTTCTATTTTCAATCATTTTTAATAAGAGATTGTTTTATTTTTATCGGCTGCTCGCAAAACTAGACAATTAAAGATCGAACGTAAATGAAATTCGATATACGCGGGGTTGGATAGAAAAGTTTTGAAACTCCGTCGAAAAATGAAAGTAAGTTTGATCGAGGAAAAAAATTGTTTCCGCGTTATGCCGAAAAGTTTTCGCAACCTCCTTCCACATATATCAAATCGTTTTCAAATTTTCCTTCTTATTCTCGAGTAAGTTTGACATGCAAATAACGCGCGGTGTTATTTATTTAATATTGTTTTGCCAAAATATACATATTATCCAATCTGTTTCTTTGCCTTCTCTCCCCGTTGCCTTCTGCTACTTTTTAAGAAACGTTCAAATCCCATTTCTAAAAGTAAACTAACCGTTAATAATTTTCCGCCCATTTGAAAGCCTTCTAATAATGTTGTTTTTAACACTAATACGAGAGGATACTGCTGGCATTATCGATGATGAAAAGTTTGAACGATCAATCGATGTAAAATTCCATTTACTTTCCTTCCGAAATTGTTCTCATTGATTTTAAACGTCGATAAATGGTTGATGCATCCATCTCCAAGTCCATCGTTCAAGCTTTTCCAATGTATTCGAGTCAGATCTTTATCAATAATTTTGTACGATTCATTCCCCTGAAATTTTGTCAGTCACCCTGAACGAGGATTTTTTCATTAACGTCACTTACTACGTCACTTTGAAACCTTTTAAAATGATTTTTCAATAAGATAAATTATTAGAACATTTTTTCCTTCCATGGATTTTACAGTTGATCCAATTTGTTTCCTCGGTGTTAACAAAGCAACGTGTCTGTTGTGAGTTAAAAATAATAATAAAACACAAAAAGTGTACAACCAACGTAGGTGAAGTTTATCGGGTTCCGTTTTCACCTATAATAAAAATGAGGTTACGTTGTTACTTAAGATGTCGTAGATAAATCCTTAGAGTCCTGAGCAAGCGCTTTCTTAAATTTATAGGGGACCGTAAAAAAAAAAAACTCTCCCATCAAGTCACAGTAATTTCCACTTAATCCTATCTAACTATCCTAAATTTTGCAAGCGAGCACACTAATTTTATCATTCGTATCCACTCGACGAATAGATTTAATAATTGTTAAATTAACCGAGTTACTATACTCGTCAACTGACGTAGGTGTTTTTATTATTATTATTATTATTACAAATAAGAAAAGGTCAAAATCGTAATTGACGTACTTTAAAAAAGGGAAATCATTTTTTGATCGTAACAACGACGACTAATATTATTTTTATAATCGAACAGTCAGACAAAATTGATCTTGCGATATATTTGACGAGGGTGTTTTTAATTTGCGACGTCATCGTTCTAGTCATTTCTAAATATAAAAATAAAAATAGAAGTAAAAAGAGAAACAAGTAAAACAGACCAGTAGAAAACTCGGTAAATAATTAATTAACGTTTCCCAGAGGGAGAGAAAAAAGGGGGCCGAGGGATTTTTTTCTTTTTTTCTTTTTTTTTCGTGTAACCTATAAAAGACTTTTCCTTTTTATTTTTGTTTATCTTTCTTTTATCGGAAAGTACGGTACGTCGTAGGGGATGGTTTGGTGGTATGGTAAAAAGGTAAAGAAAGAAATTTTGATCGAACATCGTTGTTGAAAAGCCGATCTCTCAGCGGAGACACGAAGGTATCTCCTCAGGAGTTTAACTCGGATGCTGTTTTTCCGCCGAGTTCTTTAGTATTTCAATGAATCTCTTGCCTCACCCGGAGAAGAGTTCCCTTTATTCCCACAGGATACCTTTTTCTCTCTCTCTCTCTCTCTCTCTCTATTTTCCTCCTACGCGAAGCTCTTAAGGGATTAGTACGTACTTTGTGTTCCTCCCTTTTATATATATATCTCTCTCTCTTTTTCATTTTCTCTTACCTCTCTTCTTCTTCTTCTTCTTCTTCTTCATTCCTCTTTGTTTGTTTGATTCTTTTTTTTTCTACAAACCAGGGTGGACCAAATCAAAGATGCATCATCTCGGTGTCCCTTTTAAATTCGGTCATTTCACTCATTTTCACAGAAAAAGAAAAGTAGAAAAACTTGTCCAATTTTTTTTTTTCTATTTATAACTTTGATACAAATCTAAGAATACTTGATATTTTTCTTATCCGTTCGGAACGGTACTAGTTGGCGATATTTTTTATAAACGACCAACAGATTTATTCTTAAAAAATGAAGTTGATCTAACGAATGCACCGGTTACACCTGTTGAATACTATTTTTCAACGATTCAATTTTACGATACTTTCCTATTCGTGGGTCAATGGTGGGTCGTGGTTTAATAATCGTCAAAAGTTTAATTAAGAAAACATTTGGAAATCTAATCGATTTTCTTTTAACTTAATTCGTTAATTTTTGTCTACACTCCTTTCCCATGCTCCCCCCCCTCCTTTTCTATCGATATTTCATTTCTCTTTCCCTTCTATCTTCCTTTTGCTTTATCGGAGCACGTCGAAATCATCGAAGAGGGGATGAGGTGGGAGGAAGAAAAAAAAGAAAGAGAGAGATAGAGAAAGATTTGTTCGTGCGGAAGTGTCACGCGTTAGCATTAAGAATTCCGTGAGCGGAGCGAAAGTTGTTGTAAATCTTGGGTTAGATGGAACACACAAGTATTATATTTATATACATATACATATATACATATATATATATTTCTACATTTGAACTTTACAATCATTATTTGCATAAATATAATGGTATACGCGTATATGAATAAAATAGAAGGGGGACCTATTTTTCATTCTATCGAATTGATATACGACTTATAATCTGTATTTGTCCGTATACACACTCAAGGGACAATTATCTAATATACAGCTATAGTTTAAATATCTCATTTCAATGAGAAGAAACGTATCTCCTTTCTCTTCCTCTTCTTCTTCTTCTTCTTCTTCCTATTTTTTTCTTTTTTTCTTGTTTCCTCTCGTTCGCGTTTGCACGGTCATCTTCCTTTCACCGGAAAGGAAAAAAAAATAATCTATAGAGATTGATAAAAAGATTGATAGATCTAATTTATTATCTTGTAGATTAATGACCCATGGAAGAGTATTTATTCATTCATATTCAGTGTAGGAGGAATTCAGGCGTAAATCAGTTTATGGAATTTACCGCGTAAAACGTCAAACTTATAATGAATACATTTTTTTTCCTTTTTTTTATTTTATTTTTTTTTTGCATTGTTACGATTATTATTATACGAGATGTTTTTATAGTCGAACATCGAAGTAGAAACAATAGCGAGGTTTACGAACGGGAAATGTTTTTTTTTTATTAACCTGTTTATATTTTTTTCTATTCATATTTTAACTGCATCAAATAAAAATAGTCGATAAATGAATTTACGTTTGTAAAGATATTGCAAATAAATTGCAATGGGGAAAGATGGTAAAAAATTAATTACGTAAAATAACGAATTGAAACGAGGAAGAAGGTTATATTTATTTATTTGTTCGTTTTGTTTAAATGTATCTCATTCGCATAAATCTTTTCATAAACTTGTTTTAGATAGTGATTAATTTATAGAAAAATGACGAGTCAAAGATATCATTTGGGTGGAAAAACTCGTTCCGATTACGTTCGGTTGTTATCTCATGTCTTACTCTGAAAAACCAGTTTTTGATATTTCCTTTTTTTTCTTTCTAAGTATTTTTACCCCCCTTTTTTTTTTCTTCTTCTACTAGAGTTCAAATGATGTTTTCGCTTTTCCAAACGGTCATTGGACGTGCGACATAAATGGAAAAAAATCTACGAGTCGCGTAGATAAACGCACGCGTAGAAAAGAGATGCGATAAAAAGAAATCTAACATAAGAAGAAGAAGAAGAAGAAGACGAAGAAGACTAAGAAGAAAGATAGAAAAGAAAAATCCGAAGAACCAGCTTCGTTGCCGCTGCAGGCCAGTTTCGCTTTCCTTCGGAAACCTGTCTATAGAATCTTTTTAAAAGACCAACAACATTCGCGGTTTGGCTTCGAGCCGAGCTGAACCGAGTCGAGTCGAGTCAAGTCAAGTTAAATCGGGAGTCCTATCGCCATCTAGAAAGGCACGGTTTCATATGTAATTAAGAAATTCTATACTTCGAATGCTAAACCCCATTACGATGCAGATATATGTATGCTGCAAATGCGTCCTTACAATCGTTTTTTTTTGTTTTCTAATTTTTTCTAATATCATTAATTATATATTTATTTATGTAATTTATATTATTTTTCTTTTCTTTCTATTTTACGTCTTTTCAGTTGCAATTAGAAATAAATGCGAGGGAATGTGCGTGCGTAATTGTTTGCGATTGCGTCATTAAAAAATTGTTTCTTTTTTTTTTTTTTTCTTTTAATTACCTACTCATCAATTTAATATCGAAATTTATGATTATTTACGATATCTGCGTGCAACGTCCTTTCTCCTTGTAATAATAGGCATCGTTGTATCATCGAATTCGAAGCTCCACGATCCTAAGAGTTAAATATCGTTCTTTAGATTGTAGTTAATAACGAAAGACGGTAAGGAATATTTGCAAAACTAAAAATTAAAGTTACGTAAATTATCTAGAAATCTTCGGGATAGAAAATAAAATGTAATATTTAATATTATCGAATAAATTGTTAACTTCTATTACATAAAACCGAGGGTCTCTCGTTATTGGATAGTCATTTTTCTGAGAAAATAATTGTCGATATCATGCCAAAACGTGTACCATTGGATTTTTTGTTTTTTCTTCTTTTTACACATACATAAGAATATAAGTACATAGATGGTGATAAACGATAAAATTCAATTGCACGGAAACAGGTAGCACGATATTACTCGAGTTCTCGAGACATTCGAACGGGGCGTCTAATTAGGCGAAGTAAAAGGATAAAAAAAGCAAAGTAAGAAAAGAAATAAAAGAAGAGATAAGAGCCAACGAGTCCTTGTATATGTTATGTTACTTTGATATAATATAAATTATCTTTAGGAACGTTTTGGAGAAAGAGTATTAGGAAAAAAATTATTATTATTATTATTATTATTATTATTATTGCTGGGAACGCGAAAAACACGCTGAAACTTGATACGTTGAAAATAATGATAAAAGGATAAATTGAAAATATCGAACAAAATATATCTGACGTACGAGTTGGAGGAGGAACAATAACGTAACGTTTCGAAAAAAATATTCTTTGGAATAATGAATTATAAAATCATTTTCATTTGCACGGAAAAGCATGCAAGCTAATGCGCGATAATTACGAGGGATCGTTATAAAGAAATTTTTGTTCTTTTTTCTTTTTTTTATCGGAATCTATTTAATATGCTATAATTATGGTGAAATGTTCAAGATTTTATTTATACAAATTTATAGATCAACGATATGAGAAAAATACAAATTTATTTTTTCAAAGATAATATTATATTTTATAACATCGTACAAGCCGAGTGTCGTTATTTATAATACGTCCGCTTGATCGCATCGTCGATTATTTTTCTCGTAAATTAAAACAAATAAAAGAAGACTAAACAGAAAAATAAAAGGGGGAATGTGCAATTATAAATAAATTGTCATTTTAATTTGCATATAAAATTATTTTACGTGTAAATTACTTGAACGTGTACATACGCACACGTGCGTGCGAATAAATAAATGAATAAATAAATAAATAAATAACAATTGTTATCAACACACGTTTTATTTTTATATTCGAACGAATATAATTAAATATTGTTTGCTTTCTTCTTTTCTTTTTCTTTTTTTATTGGACTTTAGTAAAATTTTATTTTGAACTCGGAGAAAATGTTCCCATTCGTCAAAATAATCATCAAGATATCGAACAAAAAGAATCTTCATAATTTTTGACCGTTTCACCTTTTCACTGGAGATAACCCGAACGTCGAAACGCATATTGGATATCTCCTTGTTCTATGTTTTAAAATTACTGTTAGATATAAGCAAAAACAGGTTTTAAAAAAGCTTCGGTTTAAAAGATAATTATATTTTTCTAGCAATTCTTTTCTCTTCCGTTTCATTTTTTTTTTTTTTGAACTAAATTGCATAAGATATATTTTAATAAGAATGATTAAACGAATTAAACGTAGTTTCCACTCGGAAAATGATTTACAATTATTACGCGGATAAATATATTTGATTTGATTAATAATAATTTGATCGGAATCTTATTTCTCGATATTTCAAGCTCACCGAGATATTCCTTAAAATCGATGAAAATATTTTCATAATTAACTCATAACGTATACAAAATTAAATAGTATTTTTATTATTGTACTTTGCTTTTCATAAAGACATTAAAAATAGATAAATGTGAATGGTAAAGAATGGCATTTCGCATTTCTGTATCGGCGAGCTTCAATCGTCACATTATATAACCTGCATTTGTTTTATCTGCGCACTTTAACAAGCATTTTCTTATCAACGTGACGAGCATCGTAAATCACTGGCATATATATGTGTGTGTGTGTGTGTAGCCGTAAACGAAGGAAGGTTTTGCTGCGCTATCTTTGCTTTATGACCAATCTTTTCTGTTCGCATCTTATAATCATAATTTTATCTTATATTATCAACAAAGTGTTACAAATCTGGTACCACAAAAGTTAAACAATTTTTTTTTTAAATATCAATTAACGTTCCGTAATATTTAAAAAAAAAAATAAAAAACGAGAAACATACTTTTATTCAGTCACATCTGAAAAAAAGTTAAACCGTATGAGTGGCCTTTTGAAAAAATCTTGTCAAAATGTGACAAGCTTATGAATGGAGAGAGAATTTGCGATACGTATCGATAAATCGATAGTCGATAGATCGAGAGTCAATTGGGCTAACACACGGTTGCTCAATGTTCTGATTTTTTTTTGCGTGAAATATTAAAAAAAAAAAAAAACGAGAGATCGAACTGGCGTTGCTCTCGCGAACGGTTAAGAAAAATCTAATATTTGAATTGACCACATAAACGTATTCGTTTATAAAAGGATTTTTCTTTTTTTTTTTTCAACCTTTGAGTGCTAAATATCTCAATCCAGTATCGTTAAAAATTACTTTCGAGGATGCGTCGATAAAATAAGGTTCGGTAAATTCGTTCGATTCGAATGTTTTCCCTCTTTCTCTCTATTTTCTTTCTTATTGTCTGTTTTGTCTCAGGAAGATAATGATAATCAGAGTCATGAAAATGAAGTGGAACAAATGTGAGAGAGCTCGCATATTCGTATTCTCTCGAAGCGAGTCTTTGGCAAATGTTGGCTGGAGAAAAGCGATATCTTCCAAAACACTATAGTGAAAATTGCTAGGAAGGTCCAATTTGGAGGTTGCGATGCCTCGTTAATGTTATTCAACCGCATCGAAGCAAAAGCTGCACCGCCTGTTGCAGGCGCACGCGCGAATGCACATACTTAGCTCGTATATATACTTCATTTTCTTAATTTCACATACTACTGTTAATGCGCGCAAGTCCGACCGCATTTTCGAAAAGGTAAAATGAAATTTTCAAACGGCGCGAGAAGGGTTGCTTTTAAGTATTAACAAAATTGCGTTACTTTACTCGATGATTTCTTTTTTTAATATTTATTCTCGTATTTATTTTAAATGACGAAACTTCGCGTGATTATTTTTTAGAAATCTCGTTATTCGTAGACACGAATAAACTTTTGTCAACGTTTGCACCAACGTAATTAAAAGAAATAATTGTCTTTCGCTTAAAAATTCAATGTGTACATCCGTCTTTTAGCTATAATAATTTAATATCTACAAATTTCTTTTTCTTTTCTCGCGTATGAATCTTCTTCTCTACCGGATATGACGGTATACGATTAGAATCGTCGAATGGTTTTCATTTCATTCCGTAGGCATGAAGTTGCATACCGATGTTTCTTATATAACATCGTCATCGTCGTCGTTGTCGTTGTCCATCGTTATTGACGTTTACCCGAGCTTTTTTTTATCTCCGAAGAAAGTTTCAAACTCGTTTCCAAATGAAAAATATTAAATTAATTCGTAGATTATTACTAGCCCCACGTTAATTGCAAGTAACTCGGTTTAGCAGCAAAACTACAAATCGGAATCCATTGATTCCCTTGCGTAATCAAAAGATTTATCGATTTTGATAATTAACCAAACGGTAAGCCGTGCAGAGAACTGGAAAACTTATAATTTAGTAGCTACACGTAACCAAACCCTCCTCGACTATTTTGTCGTCAATGCAAATTCTATTTCCCATCCGAGAATTCAAAGCTTCTCTCTAACGAACCCAGATCAAATGTAATCTATCTTATCGTTTCGAATCGAATCAATCCATTTAAAAAAGTGAAAAGAATTATAAAGAGCAACTGAAACAGAGAGATCGATAAAATCCCGAATATAAATCATTCGCGCTGCAAACGTTAACGAGAGGAACATTCATCGGGAATTTTCAAGAGGATAGATCGGTTCGATAAAAAGAAAAAGAAACGAAAATATGAACGTTTCTATTCCTGATGACAATTATTATTGAAAGAGAAAAATAAAGTACAACGAAGTATTTAAAAACGTATGCCCGTTCCCCCCTTTCTTTCGCTCTGTTTATTTTTATTTCAATAGTCGCGGTTATTATATTTGTTCAAACTAATTGACAAAATAATCAATTTTTACAGAAAACTCTACACATACGTTCCATTTATATTTATATATATTTTATTAAAAAGTGGTATTGTAAATGTATTACAATTAAATGGTGTATCCTGTATACGAGGGTTGGTTGATCGAACAGTACACAAACAAAAAGCTTCTATTATATATTTTTTGTTTTTTTAAAATGAATTTGAAAAAAGAATGTTTTCCGTGTTATGCTCAAAACTATTCAACTATTATAAATAATTTAATTATTATTATACAATAATGTATCTTTATTAAGCATCACAGTCCAAGAATAGGAACTATAAAATATAATTATTCTTAACGATATATATTTTGTAACGCGATTTATCGGGGTCGTATTGTATACTTATTTGCATACGTGGAGAGGTTTTATCGTAGGTTTGAATTTCGATGCGTCATCAGAAGAAACAATTTAGGATAGATCACGAAGGACACACAATCATGCTTGGTCGGCTATTCTAAATATAGTATCATAGCAACTGTCATTATCTTCAATTATCTCAAAAGCTAGGTTGGATGCCTTTGCAAACACCCGCAATATCATGTACTAACCACAACCACGTGCGTAGGTAGTAGAGGCGTTTAGTAGATGTACTCGCCTATCTTACATATACGTTAGCGTACTGGCGCAATGCAAAATTGATGGCTGCGAATGACGTGTGCGGTCGCACATTAGAGTTGCACTTTAGTACGATGAAACGTTGGGACGGTCTGCCTTGGTAGTTAACGTTTCGCTTAACCGCCGTTATCTCGGAACAATGAAGAGACTGCTACGTTTTAATCGATACTCCCGTTGGAAGGTTAATCGTTTATCAGTTATCCTCTACCTAGTACCTCTACACTCGCTTATGGACCTTGAATCGTCGCTACGACCCTTCAAAATCAATTTTAATCTACCATCGATCATCTTTACCAACTTTTTGTATTTCCATACAAAAAATAATAATAATAATTAAAAAAAGGTATACAAATATATTTATTTATTATTTTTTCTTTTTAATATACATATAATGCAAAATATATATATTTTTTTCTTTTTTATTTATTTAATTTTATCACCTAGAAAAATGTCCACGATGAAAAGCATATTTTTTCTACGATATTTCAAGGTTATCGATAATTTTTAAATTATTTCTTTTTCTACTTTTTTTTCATTTTAGTCGATAAGGTACTTTGACAAAAAATATTAGTAAAAAAAGAGAATAAAAGATGAAGGCTGATTGTTGCACACTTCCTACCTTTTTTCTTCTTTCTCTTTTTCACGAGTGCAATTACTCGTATGCACAACGTGCCACTACGTATTGCATGCAACTAAAAATATTAATATAGTCTACCTTGAAATATTCATTTTCCTTCTATTTTCTAACTTTTATTACTACGTAGAATAAAATACGTCGAAAGAACGATAGGATAGTTTGTTGGTTAAAATTGATCAAAATACGACATTTCTTTTGTCTTTCAATTAAAATGGGATCTCAACTCAGGAGCCTACGTACAAAAGATTCGATTTCACGGTTTCGATTAAATTGTTGAAAAGGGAGGAAGAGGGGAGGGAGGCTCGAGGATAAATCACTTCTCTTTCGGTTTTCACCATGATTGCCAAGTGCCGGTGTGTATTTCGATGCGTTGTATATTGATTTGTAGGCATGTCAAGTGTCGTCGGAGAAAAAAAGAAATAGAGAGAATAAGAGGAGGAGGAGGAGGGGGCGGGAGGGGGAGAAGAACGTCAGAGAACCGTCAAAGAATCCGCTTGCACATCGTTCTCGTTGTTTTTCGAGCATACTCTCGATAGATTCTCCTATATGTATATGAATATTTGAAAATAAGAGGTAGGGATCTGTCAAGCCACTATTAGGTACGCCGCGAGAGTATTTATTCTTGGCAGCAACGATTCTCATAGTTGATATCCCCTAAAAATAAACCAACCGCTGCACGCGTTGCACCCGTTGCACTTCGATCGAAAATGTTCAAACAAACGAAGAAGAAAAATTCGATTCGATCGATTTGCACTCTCGGCCAACTCCTCGCACATTCGCACCCTTTTTCCTTATTTGTCTCTTTCCATTCTTCTTGTTCTTTTTCCAACTAGCTACCACCTAGCCCCAACCTATTCTCATCTCTTTTCTTTCGCGAAAAGAAAAAGTTTGCGCAATTTCTCGTTGATAAAGGATCGACTTAAATGTGTCAACGATCGCGTCTTCTATAAAAGCACCGCACTCGTCGCGGCCTCCATTCCAACGAATGAGAAAGACGGAAAGAGAGAGAGAAAGAGAGAGAAACGAATGGAAAGATGCTGAAACGAATGTGATAAATGTGACGTGAGCGAAAAGGAAAAGAGATGTTCGTTCCTTCGTTGAGTGTCTTTCGATAGTCGATGGATTTTTCATTTCTTATTACCTTCGATAAAGATTTCTCATCCATCGAGACGCCAAAGATCACTTCTTTAGAAAGAAATTTGTTAAACTTGCTAAAAGGGTTATTCGCTGATCGATCAATTTCAGTTTTCTTTTTTATATTTGAAACGTATTCGATTAGATTTGCTTAGATCATTTTTCAATGAAATATAATAGGTAGTAGAAAGATGTAAGAAAAAAGTTAGAATAATTTTTCTGTATATACATTTGGGGAAGGGGGGGAGGCAATGTTTTAAATTAAGAAAAAGTACTTGAAAAATATTAATAGTTTTCTATCATACATTTGTGTTGGATTATTTAATTATTTGATACATTTTATTCGCGACACACATATATATATTTGTTCTTAATGATCATTAAGACTTGTTGTTAACGCTATAATTGAGTCTCTCGGGGAAACTCGAAACATCGAGTCTTAATCGTTGAAATATAAGCAAATAATGGTAATTTAGCAACCGTACATAAAAGCAAGCGAATTACTCTGACTAGGTACAGCATGTCGCAAAGCAATTTGCTTTATGGTTACGACTTTGTAAAGTCACACGTGTCGTTCGCAGTCTCGTTATGTTACTCGTCAATGAAATTTCTACTCTAGTATTTCTCACTCTTACCGTTGAATACCTGCACGCACGCACGCACGTCGATTTCATCTTATGCAAGATGTTTCATTTACTATAATATACACCGAATAAAAGGAATATGATAATGGAAATGATAATTTCTCTCTCGTAGGAATACAACAAACCGACATTTAAAATGATAGAATAAAGTAGAAAAAAAAGTAAAGATAGGTAGGTATATTAGAAAAGGTACGGTTAGAAATTTTGGGCACATTTCGTATCCAAACTCGATCTCATATTCCGAGCATGAGCTCGATCTCTTGCTTTATTTAGTTGTATTTCGATGCAGTATTTAAATGATCCACGACTACCTACCAGAGGCTTGGCATACACTTACGGTGTCTCTTATTCGGCTTCTATATTCTCTTTTCCTCTATTTTACACTCAACTCTCTTATACGATTCCATCTCTCTCAGACTCCAATATATTCTTCATGAATATGTAGCAACGCTCTTGCACTCGGCTTCTTCTTCCACCTTTTTCTACCGGCATACATTTTCCGCTTATTATAACGTACAATACTAAAAATATAACATTGCTCTCTAAACTCGTTTACGTAAGCCAAGTAATAGTAGTAGCAAATCGTTTCGCTAACCTGCCACTACTCCTCTTTTTCTCATAAGAGTTAAACATTTATTAGAACGAAAGTAACCGCGATGATTACTTCAATGACGTTACATCTTTTTTTCCTTTTTTTGTTAAAAAAAATAAATATAATTCGAATTATTAATGGAAAAATGTTCATATATTCCATACGAAATAGGGGAAAGGAAGGAGGAGACAAAAAAGTAATGCGCTATTGACATTCCGTTCCCTCTTGCTACTCGACTGTAATAAAGATAGCTAGACTCATCGACGTTTCTACTTAAGCAAACTATCTTCTTCCTCTAAAGTACTTATATACGTTCGGAATCGATCGAACGTAATGGTCGACCACGTACAATCTTTTTTATGTATATTAGATACATTTTAAAAAACGATAATATTGCAGATTTAAATAGAACTCTCAAATGAAATCACGTTCGGTAACTGTGGACGAAAAAAAAGAAAAAAAAAAAGAAAAAAAGTAAAATAGAAAAATAGAAAATTAATCGAAAGTGATCTCCCGCCCCATAAACCAATTAGTATAACGCGAAGTAATATTTACAATTCGGAAACAAGTTTAAAGTGAGGAAATAATTTTCTTTCTCGTTTAGGTATAATTAAATTCTAAAGTATAATAAATACCCATTTTACCTTTTTCTACGGTTCTTGGATTGCCCGGAAAGTTTCGTGTCGATTTATAATTATATATTCAATTAATATTTTTATTAAATATCTATATATATATATATATATAATTAATCTCAAAAATTATTTAACGTATTAAAAATTACATAATTATATGTTAAAAAATAATAATCGACGGTAACTTTACCGTCTTTTATATATTACATTTATTGGAAATAATGAAAGATCGGAGACAAAAATGCGAATACATTCGTAGACTTTTATTTTCATTTTTACGTCGTAAGTGGATTCGTCAGGATGATTTCGCTATCTCTGTAGCAAGATAAATAAATGTTTACGAATGAGAAAAAGGAAGCGAGGGACGGGGGGTGAGGAAGAAAAAAGAGGAACGATAAATCATTATTATCGTCGTTACGCGTATAGGTACGGTTTGCCCGTAATACTTAAAGAACGTTTTCTGCGATAGATACGAGAGGTATAAGCGGACGTGGCGGGAAATTCAAAAATGGGGTTAGCATTTCGATAAAAAATATTGAATAACCCGCATTTCCGCGTATACCAGAACATTTTCTAAAAGCGATAGGGAGTAGAAGAAGGAAGAGTCTTTACGATCGCGATTCCTCTTCCTCCGTTTTCGATGCGACAAGCCTTTACGAGGTAGACCTTGCGATAACCATAATGGCCGGTCTCAAACCATTATCGTCACTCTATTTCACACTCGATATCTGCAAAGACTTTTCCTCTTCTAGCATCCTATCTAAAACCCTTTTCTAGATTTACCTGCTCGAAATCATCTCGATAACATCCATTTATTTTCTAACGTGTAATAAGATTAATAATAATTCGTCGGTTAATATATCTCTACAAATTCGAATCTTTCGTATAAACATATACGCGTATAGTAATTTCGAAATAAATTATTATATAGATATACGTATGTATCTTCGATAACAAATACTCGAATTTTTCACGAAAATATACGCGCGGTATGGTTCTCGAAAATATTATTGCAAATGATATATATTCTTTAGAAGCATATATATATATATAAAAAAAAAAGAAAGAAAATATATGTATAAAATTGAACATTTTATTTTCCTCAATTCTCGTATCTTTTTATTTTTCAGGTGCGGAGGTGCTGGACTCGAAAGGTTAGCAGCGCTCTCGTGGTTTCGTATTACCGTGTCTGTGATAAATAGCTAGAACCTACTATACATTCCAAAGTCTGTGAGATAGTTCCGTTGCTAGATAGTAGAAAGATAATAGTACTTTTAGTTTCATTTTCGAGATAATTTTCAATTCGATAGAAGAAAAAGAAGAAGAAGAAAGAAAGGGAGAAAAAAAAAGAAATAAATAAAAAGAGGCAACGTTTGTAACCGTTCGTATCGAAAATAACTCTGGACACGAAGAGATGTCTGGAAGCAAATGGATCGAAAATCGAGAGAGCGAGTTTGGACCACCGCCTTACGTACGAAGGCAACGATTCAAATTTCAAACTAACGAGAAAGATAGTAGAGGAGGGGGAGGTGCACGAGATACGTAGATCGAAATCAGTGATCGATCTATCCGTCGAAACTCAAACAGCCGAAAGAACTAGAAGACGAATCAAAATCAGACAGCATTGGAGCGAGAGAATAAAACCATCGAAAAAATCTATCGACGAGGAGGAAGAAGAAGAACCGAGAAAGACTTTAAAGAAGGTCGAAAGAAACGACTCGTTTATCAAACGATTGGTCAAAACTTCGAAGGAAAATATCACCCAGGGATGCGAGAGATTGGTCAGAAACATTCGTAAGAGTCCTCGCGTTTTGAAGAAAAAATTACATTTGGGTAAAAACGACGAGGATTCGTCGAGTAATTTGAAAAAGGACGATAATCATCTTAGACCTGTGCCACCTGTTAGAAGAAAAGGATCGAGGAATAGGCCGCTTCTATGCGAATTGGACTTATTGAGAAAACCTAAGGAATTGGTAGTATTGAGTAAAGATAGGAAACGCGAGGAAGATTCGTCGAGATCTAAAAGTGTTTCGATCGAGGACGTAGAAGATTTGATTCGTTCGGAAGACAATCTTCGTTTATTGGAAGAGCGTGTACATTTAAAAAGACGTTTCGAGAAGAAAAAAGAATCCGAGGATTCACTTTTAGTCGACTGCTCGCCTATTGTACATAGACGTTATTACACGCGTTCAAAGTTATCGCGAGAAAAGGAAAAAGAAGAAGAAGAAGAAATAAATGTTAGTGAGTCTGAAAGTAAGTTGTTAGAACGGTGCAAGTTCGAAAGGAAAGTGAAATATTCTCCGCCGTCGGACAAAGAAGATAGGAAGGAGAAGAAGAAGGAGAAAGAAGCGGAGGAGGTTCATAGGTCATCGAGACGTAAACGGCAAATCTGTGATAAGGCTAACGAGTCATTCGATCTCGAAGAAGTTTCAACGACTGCTGGACAATTGTCGATAGTTGGAAAGAGTAGTAGTAGTAGTAGTATTAGTAGTGACCAGTTGCATGCGCGCGCTTCGAGCACGTCGTCCGACGTAAAATGCAAACTTGCAAATTTGTCGGATGCACGAGGAGTAGAAGAAGAAGGAGAAGAGAAACGACGAGAACGACAACGACCACGACGACAACGATTACGACTACAACAACGATCGCAACGGCGACTTCGACGACGACAACAACAACAACAACAGCAGCAAAAGCAAAAGCAACAACGAAAAGGGCCAGGACGACGAATAGACGAGCCACGTCGACCCCAACGAGAACAAAGTGAGCGAAACGAAGCGGAGGAGGAGGAGGAGGAAGAGGGAGAAGAAGAAAAAGAGGAGGAAAGCAAAGTTAACGGTTCGAAGTTATCAATCGAGCAATTATCGCCGTTAATAGAAACACCAAGAATTTCGATAGGAGATCTCGAGGATGAAAAAAGTATTCTCTTAGATGAAAGCTCGAACGAACCTCGATCGAGTATAAAAGAAGAAAGTGTCAATTTGAAATCACCGTCTATCGATGTTACCGTTGGCGATGTTTTACGATCCGTGACTGTTCTACGAAACGATTCCATCGAAAAGAGTATCATCGACGATAGGATCGAATCGTCGAAGAACGACGAGAAGATCGACGACGACAAAA
Organism: Polistes fuscatus; assembly: GCF_010416935.1. Lineage (NCBI taxonomy): Eukaryota > Metazoa > Arthropoda > Insecta > Hymenoptera > Vespidae > Polistes > Polistes fuscatus. The sequence goes on along the minus strand of NW_025113107.1, from coordinate 15,771,435 downwards.
GTAACGCTAGTGGTAGGAATTGTATAAAGTATCGAGCATCGAAATCGACCGACTCGAAGATGAAAATGACGATTAGAATTATCAGGATTCGCGACAAACTGATGCTCGGTTTGAGCGCGTTTGTGATCCTATTCACCTTACTTTTGGTGATGGATCTTCAAATGGATCTCGGTTACAGTGGACATCATTTGGTACCAAGCCACGGTCGCGTCAGAATCGGCGACGATCCCAACGTCGAAACCGTTTACACCGGATTTAGACGAAAATTTTTACAACGTACCAATGCTAGCAAAGAACAATACGACGCGTCTACGTACACGCGTTCCGTCAAAGACATTACCGTTTCACCGGGGACCGAAAAATCCGATAAACACGACGATTTTGCCGATTTAATCGAATTCGTTACGAACGGTTTTGATATTAACGCCGACGAGGGTGTCGTTAGGATTAGTGCCGAAGATCATAGTTATAATCCAACCTTGGGAGAACTCCGACACGTTGTCTTAGGGTAAGTTTTTTTTAACTTTTTCTATGATCTAAGAATCAAATATTTTTTCGCAAATTAAAGGACCCATTCGTTTGATTTTTAAAAGTAATTAAAAATAAATTTAGCATTAAAGTTAGAACGTTTCGCGAAAATTCGAATTTGAAATACATCAAATGTATTCATCCGAGAATAAGGATCGTTCCCAAAATCAAAGTAAATTCGACTTCTAACTGACGGTTAGATTTAATCTTCGGTATATATATCAGTTGCTAGCAAGATAATTCATTCTCAAATGAATATTCCATTAATTATCCTTATCCTTAGAAGAGAACTTGGCAAATACATTTTAGAAAGTTTCCTCGAAAATCGTTTTAAAGGTTAAATCAACGATAGAGATTCGTTAAATCTAACATTTTGATATAAAATATTGGATAGGTCCGAGAAAAGAAGACCGAAGCCACGATAGGAGACATTAAATTGGTGTTTTCTGTTGGTGTACACGCGTACACCGTGTTCATAGGAAGACGATTTTCTTCTCCCGAGTCATTCCACACGACGAGATCGTGTCCGTTGGTGCGAACGCGATTGCGGACTCTTCCTCACCCTATATCCACCCTTTTTCCTTCCTTCCTTTCTTCTTTCTTAGGTCACCGTTCCCTTTTCTTCTTTTTATTTTTTCTTTATCCTCTTCCATTTCGTTAAGGTTCGCTTCATCATCGCCAACCATTGAGACATAAGATCGAATACGTCAAATTTCATCGAGATATTTTTATATTTTATAAAGGGACGGTCTTTTTTATTTTTAATCACTATTAAATACAAAATACATTGAAAAAGTAGAATGGTAAATAAAAATTATCGATTAAACGATAAGTAACGTGTTGCGATAGCAAACAACTTTTCATTCGTCGGTTTAAATGTGGCACGCGAAGTTAAATGGATTCAAATATTATTTATTTATTTGATCTTAGGTATTACTTTTCTAATTAATCTTAATAATATTAAAATAATCAATATAAATTCGTGGAAGGATTTGAATAAACATTATTTATGCATATTTACAAAAATAAATGTGTCAAAATACTATTATATAGGTAACATAAAGTGTGGTATATCGAAAAGCAAAGCTTTGTCTGGGATGTTGGAAGATATTAAAGAGGGTGAGAAGTATCTAACATAAGAGGAGTTTGAAATAACGTGATATCGCGAAATAACCTCGATGCCTAAGGGAATAACGCATTGTTTCTTATACGTTCTCGAGTAACGACAATGGCATAAGACGGTGATACTATGCTTACCTCTTACTTTTGAAATAGCATAAAAGGGTTTACCTAGGTAACGCACGCATACACGCGTGTAAACGATGCGATAGGACTTCGGAGATTTGCCGTGCGAACCATCCGATGCTTTTTACTCTATAATGTCTCTCGAGAATAAAAACACGTCAAGAAAAAAGGGATACAACGAATATGACTTCCATCCCTCCCCCGTTATTCTTTTGAAAAAAAGTTTCCCTTCGAAATCATTCGCAAAATATATAAATAAACGAGCCTTTAATATAATTTCAAATATAGCGCAAGTATATATTTTTAAAGTTTACATACCTTTATATATTATTTATCATACGTTTATAGAAAATGAAAATAACTTTGAACTTTGTTTCTAGTTTTGAGTCTCTTATTAAACGTAAACGACGAGAAGGAAACGATAATCGATTAATCTATTCGTGGATTAGGATAATGTAAAATAGAAACAGAACTAACTATCGTCTTGGTATTACCAAAGTAATTAGAAATTCAATTGAAATCTATCATTGAATATCCGGAGATAAAATAAATCAATTCTGCGATATATGTAGATGTTATTGTTTATTTAAGAAATCGATGATTAGCAAAGTTCTTTTTTCGGATTGAATTTGATCGATACGAAATTTGGTTTGCGAATATCGCGGGATTGAACGGTCGAATGGTTGAAATAGAAAATTTACGTTTGGAAGATGCGTGAAATAATATATCTATATATAATATTCGTAAAATCATTAGAAAATATGATACTAAGGAAAATGTACGATAGTTTCGTGCACTATCTAGTAGTAAAAACGTTGTGTGCTATTTGATCGTGTCAAAGTTAACAAAAGCGGAACGCTCTTTCTCATAACTCGTCTCTTGGTTTGGAAGAACTTTCGAGAGAGCTTCGGAAACTTTCGAATAGCTTTTCTCAGCGGACAATAAAAGAAGAGTAAAAACAAAAAAAAAAGCGGGAGAAAGAATGTATGTGTGTTTTGTGTGGAGAGAGAGAGAAAAAGTCATAAATCCATCGAGTTTTTTCCGATTTTCCGCGCGAAGGATGATCGAATAATCGAAGAATCTAGATCAGTCGTGTAATGCGCCAAGCACACCTTTCGGAACAAAAAGAATGTGCATACGAAGAAATATTTATGTATATATAAAAAACAAAAAAGAACAAAAAGGAAAGAAAAAATGTATTTATTCGTCGTTTTGATTTTATTCGTTCTCGTCGCAATAATAACGTAGTATAATAACTATTGTTTCGATCGTAAAAAAGAAAAAATAATATTATTTTATAGTCTACGTATATTTACTTAAAATTTTTCTTTTTAAAATATTTAATGAAAGTTTAAACCGCGAATATAATTGAACGAACGAATTAACGAAATAAACGTACAAAATAATACTTAACCGTAAAATAGTTTTTGAGAAAGGAAAAATACAAATTTTCAAAGAAGGACAAATGTAATATGTAAAAAAGAAATAGAAAGAGAGATCAGTGTTTCGGTCTGAAAAATAGAGATACATTTCTCCCAAGTAAAAGCCATTTTCTCGGTCCGTACCGCTTGTTTACTCCGACTCATTTATAATTTTTCTCTCACGATACTCGGAGTGCGGACTCTTTATCGCGACGAAGACTTCGATCTTGTTTAGTAAAGACGGTTCAAGGTTCAAGTTAAACGAATGATTCTTTTTCTAAGTCGATCGACACACTTCTCGTATTAATAAATAGCGAGAATTATAGTTTTCACGTATAATCGCGGAATAACGTTTACATTTGCAATGAAATCAAATTATATAAATATATTCAAATTTTCGCGCGCTTTAGTTAGGAGTAAAAACGTTAAATCCCGCCATCTACGGTAAATTTAAAATAATACTTGGCCTGCAATGTAACTTGTTAGCTCTTTACGTTCTGGCTAAGATCCAAGAATTCTCTCCTTATTCAGGATTAACATCCTTTATCTTAACGCGTATTTACAGATACGCGACTTGCTCGTTATCGCCTACGTATTTCTCATATAAATTTCATCTTTATAGCTATCTATCCATTCTCTCTCGACATTTTATCGAGCTTTCTCTTACAATTCTAATAAAAATACGTATACATATATATATATAAATAATTATGCTATATAGTAATTTGAAATTAATTATATTACACATATTATACTATATATTATATTATATTTTTTTTTCTTTTATTAATAAAACTATCCAACGTTTTTTATCTATTGATTATTTTGATCACTTTTCCGATAATTTGTATAAACATTTTTTCTCTACAATTAAGATTTTAAAATCGTTATAAAATAAAGTAAAATATAATGTGTTGAAACGGATCGCGAGCTTACGTGTAAGAATAAAAGTGTAGAAATATAAAACGAGAGAGTCGTTTTACTGAAAAGTAAGTTTGTAAGCATGTAGGTATAGCTTTATGGCTGACGTAATAAGATCTCGGGGCGGAAGCACGTATCATCCTACGCGTTATCTTAGCTTTGACTAGAGAGAGAGAGAGGGGAAAAAAAATGAAAAAATAAAAAAATATATAGAAATAATAAGACAAAATACTCGGATCGATTTTCTATGAAAGATTATCGACTCGTTGTTTGTTTCACATTTGATATCCGGTAAGAGATGTTTTCATTATTTTATTAACTATAAAAATATTTGATGGTTGAAATAAAACGATCCACTCGTAGTCGTATTCGAGTGTATATTACTCGAGTGTAATATTAACGATTAGTCACAGAGAGAGAGACGAAGATTAACGTTTTCAAAAGAAATCGTGTCATGGTTATTGGGTCGCGTCGTGACGCGTGCAAGACGTTGTGTTCTATAAGTTTAAAAAGAAAATGAATTAGATTTTAAAGGGAATAAGAGAAGCGAAATGCTTTTACCTAGCGTCTCATCTTATCTATGATAATATATGAACGTCTATCTTTGATATAAAACAACAGGTGCGGTCAGTTCCGCTCCTTTTACTTTTCCTCAAACGATTTGGTTCGTTAGTCGTGGAAAATGCCGCAAACGAAAAGAGAACGTTTCCTTTCTGATTTCAATTCCAATACATTCTTATTTTTTAATTCATTACAATATAATATACTTATGTATATATATACTTTATTGTTTAATATGTTTACATTATTTATCCGAACGTTGAAGTATTTCGATATAAATGCCGACCCTTTCGTTCGACTTTTATTTTTATTATATTGGGGTTAATGATACTTCAAAAAAGTATATTTTGTTAATTCCATTATTATAGGTAAAACAACATTACCATTTTTCTAATTATTATTTAGAATATCTTCTTGAATTATAATTGTTTTATGGTACAAGAAACAAGTGTTCCGAACTGGAGACCAGAGAGATAATTTTCAATAAGCGTATTAATCGTGTTACCGACGTCTTGTATTGTTCTAATAATAAATTAAAAGATATATGCATTACAAATTAAACAATTATAGGTAAAAATGCGCTAATTGTCCAATTACCGTGTAATAATAACTTCTCGAATAATATATGCTTTATGGTATATGCATTTTTAAAAGGAAAATCACAAAGAGAATTTTCGACAAGCGGTTTAATCGCACGATTAATTGTCGCGTTGTTTTAATAATAAATATAAAAAGTATATTAATAATAAATGAACAAAATTTCACGTTAAATGTTATAATTATCTAATTACATTATAAATATAATATCTTTTTGAACAATAATTGTTTTATCAAACAGCATTTGTAGCAATTGTTTCAAAAGGAAGAGATCAGAGAGACAGAGTTTTCGGTAAGCGGCCTAATTACACGACCGGTTCATGCGAATGACTAATCAGGGCAAACGTCAGCGATTCGTATACGAAAACCAGCGGGCGTGCGCGCGCGCGCGGATATGTTCGGATATAGTGGTTGTAAACCGCAGAGAGGGAGAGAGAGAGAGAGAAAGAGTCCTCGTTCATTCGTTCGTTCATTCTCTCACCCACTAGCTCAAACCTTCCTGGTGAACGTCTACGGATTAAAGCCCCGTGTTGTGTTATCCTCGCGAAACCGCACTTTGTGCTCAAACACACGAGACACATATTACGTTACACCTCGACCATACGTGGATTACTGTCATATATAGATATACCTCCTCCTCCTCCTCCTCCTCCTCCTCCTCCTCGTCCTTCTTCACCTTCTCCACCCCTCCTAACCAACTGTCCCCTTTATCCGGAATTCCTGCATTGATCTGTTACTCCTGAACCTGCCAACCCTTTCACCGGTACCCCCAACGGAATCACATTTTTATTTCTTTTTATATTTATTTTAAATCTATCTTATATACATTTTTTTACTATTTTCCGATCCTTCATTAACACTGCTGATTGTGAAATACTTTCGCATATTTTTTGTTGCCATTTTACGACTATTCACAGAAAAACGTAATGATAATAATAGCTTTTCCCTATCTTCGACTTGGAATGTCTCTTTAAGATAGTCGAAGATGTACGAGAACGTTAAGGAGCTTGCGAAAAAAAAAACAAATGTGACGTGTGTCTCTCGTAGAAATTACACGAACGTCTTGTTGTTTTTCTTTTGTGTTATATTTTTTCTCGTTTTCTTTTTATCTTCTCATGGTCGTAGCTTATCCGCGGATCGGTATTGTTTCCATGCTTGGTCTCACATCGCGAGTTCCATTCTCTTTCTCTTTCTATTACTATTTTTTTTTGTTCCTCTTATATATGCATTTCCACCTTTCTTTTTTTCTTTCTTTCTTTCTTTCTTTCGTCGCATCTGATCGCTCAGAAAAGTTTCAACGAACGATAGCGTGCGAACGTTAGAATTCATCTAAGGGATAATAATACTTTAACATTTGGAAAAATATTATTAAAAATCGAATAGCTTGCAACGACGAGTTTATAATCAATGAATAGATAAATCATTGAAATGAAACTAAATAATTGAAAGTTTGATCTATCGAATAGAAGATGGAATATGTATGATATTTAGCTTGCGTCAACGAAACGCTTTGATACACCCGTTAGACGAAGAGAGTACTGAATTTTAAAGATAGCTATCTACTGTACCCTACCTCTTCCCCTTTCCCTCTGCTTCTCTCTCGGTCACTCGCTGGTCAAATATTTGAAACAGGCCGTTTCGTCCCCAACCCCAATTCGGTTTTCTTTCGCTGCTTCCTCGTCGTCGTCGTCGTCACCGTCGTCATCGTCGTCATCGTCGTCGTCATAGTCGTCCGATGGCTCCTCTACGAACAGCCTATTGACTCGAGAGACTCGAGCTCTCTTCAAAGGGTTGAGAACATTTTAAAATAGAATGTTTCTTCCCTATGAAGAGGGCGTTGCACGCCAAACGTGCGACAAGTAATCGAGAAATCGTTCCTTACGAGAACTCTCTTTTCGAAATTACATTTTTTCTTCTTTCGAGAACAAAATTAAAAGTTATTACAATCGATTCGAAGATATAAATTAATTATATTCATTTCTTTTAGGCAAATTTTTAATTCATGTTGTTTTCAATCTCCAATAATGTATACAATTTTTTATTTCAACACTGCAATCTGATTTTTCTAAAGAAATATTTGTCTTTTTATTAATTCATTATGAAGAATAGTGTGTTTTCAGTTCGCTATAATATATACAAGGGTAAAACATATTCTATTTATATGATGTGATTTTATTTTCTAAACTATCCACGGAACTGATTATCAATGGACAATGGATTATGTTCATAATGTAATTATAACGCATCTCTACTCGTATAAAAACTCATCACGCGTTTTCACTTTTCTTTTTTTTTTTTTAGACATAAGATTGTTACTGTAAGGTTTGCATCGAATTTTCTCACCTAATTATCTAATACTATCTTCGTAACACTTTACTTAGGAACATACTTATGCATACTTTTTATATCCCAACTGTTCAAACGAACAGGCTTCAACGCAGTTTTATTTTATACAATTGGAGAGATCCTAACTATTTCAACTCTACTTTAATTTATTCTAAATATCATAGAAACAATTTTCGAATCGTTTGCTATTCCACGGTAAATATCGCAATATAATAGAATTTCTTCTTTGGGAATCTCAAGTACGTACGATCGATTTTCAATCGATGAAAATCGTAACAGTATGATTGGCGACATTAATGGAGTAAAATTTTAGACATAGTAAGCTAAAATCGAGTGCTATTAATCGAATATTGGTATGTCAGCCATGACAATGGGAAAATTGAATTTTGTCGACATCCTTTCTTGCAAAAGCGAATAGCCTGAGAGCTTTCTCTCTCTCTCTCTCTCGTTTAATCAGATTATTCACCGCGATCAGTTCGAATTTTGATCCTTGATATGATTATATTCATAGTTCGCGTTAAAGAGTCAAACGATATTATCGAGCATCTAACACTTGTTCAACGATGACACTCGATTGTTTTATAGTTTTATTTCTCTTACGATTGTATAAAAAAAAAAAAAACACATAATTCCATTTCCAAATAGAATCACCAATCGATTTCTTGATCGATCTATCTGTTTTGTAATGGTTTCCGTATACGTCGAAACATATTTCCAATGCATGCCATCGACACCTTTACGTTTCATAAAACCAGTTTGCGTTTTCATACCGACTACTGATTTTCTCAGTTTGTCGCGTAGTACACCGACGTTTGAACACGTGTCGTATTTTTTCACTTCTTCTTCTTCTTATTCTTATTCTACTTATTTTTCTTGCACCGACGCAAGTTACTTTTAATGCCGATTTACCAATCCTGAACTACACGTGTTGCAACGTGTATTATAAAGTGTACGAATCTATCCATAGATCAACAACAACACCTAGTTTTTATAAAACCTACATCATACAGTTTCAGTTTCTCTTGCGATACCGATCTATTTTTTTTCTTCTTCTTTTTATTTCTCTTTCGCATCGAAAGAAGTTGTTTCCCCTGTTTGTACCGCATAAATACGTTGCAACGAAATGTATCATGAAACTTGGTAATTGATGCGCGCGCGCGCGCGTGCGTGCGTGCGTGCATCGCGATATCTTTTCGAAACGCGTATAAGAAAATTTTTGGAATTATTTTCTAACGAAATGAAAGTGACGATAGAAAGGATCAGAGGAAAAATATGTTAAGAATATATTTTGGACCGACAACAAAATTATTAAAAAAAGAAAAATATATATATATAATAAGGGCAAAGTTAACGCAAACTTTATCCTCAAGACACAATCGCGTAAGAAGAAGAAGAAGAAGAAGAAGAAGAAGGAAAAAAAACGAAGTAGAAATGAGAGGTAAACGCGAGCTCTTTCGCGCGTCGCACGGTTATTTCGAAATTGATTTACACGAACGTTGGAAAGTTTCTTCTTCGCTCGTGGAAACTCGCTCGTGACCTTATTCGCTATTCACCAAAGTCTTTCCAGAGTTAAGAAGAAGGAGAAAGAGGAAGAAGGAGGTGGAGAAGATGGGGGAGGAGGAGGTGGAGGAGGAATCGTTAAAGTTATCACGATGCTTGCAACGTGTCGTTGCTTCGCCGTTAAGTAGAGCAAAGATTATGCGAGTATGCTTGTTTGTATCGCGTAATTTGCTCCAAAGTAATAGGGAATAATTAATCGGCTAATTAATGAAACGATCGAGTAACTTCGGTAACGAAGCGTCCACGAGAAAAGGATTCTTTTAGAAATTCAAACAAATGTTTATTAGTTTCGGATTAAACGGCCCGGTTATTCTTCGTCGCGAAGAATACCGCTTATTATCCCTTCATTTTCCCTTTTAAAAAGCTTTTATTTTGCTCATCATGATTTTCGAATAAATCATTCCTTCTTGTTTAGATTTAATTAATGGCCTTTGTCAAAATTTTATAAATACTTAGAGTTAGTGCTTTGCCAAAAAAGAAAAAAGAACAAATTAGAAATTTAGGTACACTTATTTATACTATTATAATAGATTTGAAAAAATAATAAAATTTGTATGATACATTATACACGTAAGTAAGTATATCTACAGAGTTAAAAATTGATCGACTTTCCATGACAAAGCTGGTTTATACATAAGTAAAGTACTCGCTTACTTACCAATCTAATCGCTTTCACGTTACAGGAAGTTCTTTGGTTCAGGTTCGACCGGTTTCCTAGTTGAATTCGAAAAAATTTTGGAACAAAAAATAAAAAATGTATTCGCTTAGGAAATTTCGAACTTTCTAGAAAATAATCGATAGAATGAAATGTTGTCGGGCGTCAAACGCTTTTTAAGGTTTTCGAATCTCTCTTTGTATATATAATTTTCTTATTTTAAGAAAATTATAGTATTAACCTTGCAGTTACATAAATCGCCCTCCCGACTACGATTTATTTTTATGCATTAAACGCGAGAAGAGACGCGATACCGCAAACTATCTAGACTGTGTTGAAAGTGGAAACGCGTCATGCGTATCCGCGAGAGCAAAAGCAAGTTTCTTGTTCATTTGTGACGCTTCGTCATCTTTTACGATTACTCTCGTCCAATTTCCATTCGACATCTTCTACATGAATCATATCGCTTTACAATCATCGGGTTTGCTCGCGATACGGATAGTGTAACAAAGTGATCGATGTAATCTAAACGCGCATCTAACTTTTAACTCTAAATATCTACTCGGGGAATGCTTCCAAAATAATCATATTTATTATTATTATTATTATTATTGTTATACAAATTGAAATAAATATTCTTCTAAATATTAATTTTGAAAGATTACATTATAATTGGAACTATTTTTACAGTGACTATGGTATCGAGGGATGAAAAATGATGGATTAGAAAAAAAAAAAGAAAAGATAGATTCAGTAGATATTTCCAGACAGTCTAAACAATGCTCATTTCGTTAACGAGATCTCACTTTGGAAAGTTTCCAATTCAATAATAATCTTTGACATATTATTTTGAAAACATCTACGAATTTAACCAATGACAAGGTAGAGCAACGAGTAAACGATATATCGAAAGCTGGCAAATTTCCTCAGTTTCGAGGGAAAACTCGAATACGAGTTTTTCGTTCAAAAATAACTTTAACCATCTTATTATGCGATGCGTCTTCCTTAGATCCATCTAAAATCAAGTTCATCGTACTGGATGCTACTCGTTTTTTTTTTCTTTATCTTAATTTTCCTTTTTTTTTTGTTTTTTGCAAAGGATCGTTACGATTTTCGAATTACTTCCTCCCAAAATTTAGCGTTTATTATTAGAACTTTGTATCAGCTCGAACTCGAAGCAAGCATTCGCAACGTGACACGCTACTACAAGCATAAATATAGGCGTAGGTGTTACTGAATTGTTTTGGAGTAATTGGAACGTTGTATGAGTATGATCAACTTGATTGCGATGAAATGCAAACGCGAATGGAACGATGACACATTTTGAAGTCTCTCGCTCTCTGGTAACGCTTACGTATAGCATTTAAGTTTACCGTCATTTTTATTCCTTATTACAGAGGATAATATGTATTTATAGTAACAAAGAAAAAAGAAACACACGTATCATGCACGCGCGTGATTCACGTTTACGTGTCTCACGCATACCCAAATGACAATAATATAATTATTATTATTAATAGTTAAAAATAAACGTTACGAAAGTTGAGGCACACTGATTTTAATTACGATTGAGAGCCACTGTCTTGTAATTAAAATACGATAGACGGAATTTCTTTAATTGCGTTCATTAGACGCGACGCATGTAAAAAAACAAAAAAAAATAGAATTTTTCAAAACGAGAGAAGAATATACTTTGAAAATCGAATTTCTCCTATACTAATTTGCGACACTAGTGAGCGAGAGACAATATAAATGATAGTTCAGAAAAGTAACATAGGAAGTATAAAAGAATAGAAACGTTATCACGATTATCGATTCGCACGCGACATCGCCAACTACTTCTCGTCTTATTGTTTAGTTGCTTTTAACGATACACTCTTTCCCAGAATACGTATACTTTTCTCTTACGTTAGTCCACCCGAGACACCAGGGAGAGTCCATTGACAATGCATTTAATAATGTAACGCGTTGCGTCAAGCGAATTCTTTTTACCAACGATACACATTACACGTTGATAAATAACGCGAAATTGTTTGTCGTTGTTAACCGATACTCCTGAAAATAATTTTCTATTTACTTTTTTATTTTGTTTTTTTTTTCCATTTGAAAATTGAATCATACTCGATAGAAATATTTGTTTTAAGTATATGTATTTATTATTTAGCGTAAATTGGAAAAAGAAAATATTCAATAAATAAATATTTATTATTAAAATTTAATCTACTTCGCGCGCGCGTCCGATGATCGCAATGAATTTTTTCTTTTCTTTTTCTTTTGAAAAAATTATAATTCGCTCGTAATATTTTTTAATGAAATTTAAAACATCTCGCGAATACTTGTTAATCGTATATCGTTAAAAATTTTACACAATGAATAAAAATTGAAGCGGATATTTTATTTAAAATAAAAATCGACACTTGTGGTATACCGAATCGGCCCTGTCGATAATTTAAATATTGTTCGACAATTTTTATTTGTTTACATTTAATACCGATACATATTTACACGATTTTCTATAAATTTAGGAATTTTTGAAACTCTTGTCATTTTAAAGAAAAAAATCAAATACTATTCAAACTACTCGTAGATTTTTCGTAACGTATAACTTCATTCGTTCATATAAATTTGGAAGTCAATCTTTTGAATCATTTAAACAGTTAAATTTATATTTCCTACCGTTAACAAAAATCTATATGAATTTATATACACTTGAAAAAAAAAAGAAAAATGGAATCCAAAAATGGAGAACTCCCGTTAAGTTCGCAAATTGAAATTTTCATTCGCTTGCCATCTTTGAATGCTTTTAAAAAAAATAATAATAATAAATTGTTGAAAAATTCATAGCTACACCTAATATCGTTTCAAATATTCCTACAAAGTTAAAATATTTTTTTCGTTTGCGCGTTAAAAAAATCATTTTATAAGCTTTTAACTTTTTCGATATATAACATTAGTTAGAAACTGTTGTAAAAATCGGATTTAACCGAAATTACTCGTTAATACTCGTTGCAAAGTAATATTATTTTTGCCATGCATTTAAAATCAATCCATTCTGCCATTTAAATAATAAAATTAATAAACACGAGCAGAGACGCGTGCGCGTGAATTTTAATTTCGTGCAAAGAAAAAAAAAAAAAAGTAGAAAAAAAAACAAAGATTCTCGAATATATTAAAATAATTTCCGAGATACGATCATTCGTGTCACATTTGCCACTTGATCGAGATAATGGAAAAAAAGAACAAAATAAAGAAAGAGAGTAAACAAAACTCGATGCAAAAGTGGGATGAATGACTGTGTAAATAAAAAATAATAAAAAAAAAAAGGAGAAAGAAAAAAAAGGTCGCTCGTCGTGTAGCATATGTAGAAGAAAACGTTTTTGGGTAGAATTTGTAACGGTTAGTGAGTGTATTGTGAGAGGACGATAAAGAGAAAAGCGTTTTTCGCGAGGAAAGTGTCTCGGGGAAAATATCTTCTAGGCCCGCTTAAACGTAAAACGCGGGTGGCGGCGTGATGTGCTGTGTGTGTGTGTGTGGGTGTATGTACGCGTGTATATCTCTGTACGGGCTTTAAATAACTTGGGGCGGTGAATTACGGAAATGTCGCTTTAGCTAGGGTTACCTTATGTTTCGTAGAGATGTTGTTTCTGGTTGACTCTTGCGTACTCTCTCTCCTACGAGACATCGGCAATTCTCTGTTGCAAATATTGTCGGTGTTTGTTTTAGACTAGGATTCTCTCTCTCTCTCTATGACACAACGGAACACAATAATTCAGTGGGAGCGAGAGAAGGATGGCTACGTTCTATCACCCCTCTCTCTCCTTCTCCTTCTCCTTCTCTTTCTCTCTTCCTCTTTCATAAACGTATATAGACACACACACACCCACCCACACACACACACACATATACATGTGCATGCATGTTCCAAGAGAGACCAGGCGACACGCGAATCGTAATGACGGCGTGCAAATTCCTGTACGTGGCTGATGTAGTCCGAGCCTTCATCTACGCGGAGAATCTACGGTTTGTTTGTCAATCCGCCCGATGTCAAGCTATATCTCGTTCGATGCACATAGATGCGCATAGATGCAGCATCTCTCTCTCTATCTCTAGTTATCTCTCCCTCTCTCAAGCTCACACCAGTTTGCGTTTGCATTCTCTGAAATTGTACATACCGTTCTGCACACGAATTTCTCTCTCTCTCTCTCTCGATCTCTACCGCTTCAGAATAAACCGCAGGGTCGCTTCCATAAATTCCAAATCATCTGGAAGTCTCCGTTTCCACGCGAAATCATAGAAACTTGAAACTATAAAATATACGATGTACGCGTTAGTATAGTAGGAATGTGTATAGGGTACGACGATTTCGTTCTACTACGTTCGATAAAATTCACTTCGTAGACCGATCGAGGGAAAACGCGAGTTTCGAGTTATCATCGTCGCGAGACGGATATATTTAAATCAAAAATACGAAATGTCCTAGAGACTATGAACGTTTTTACTCTTTGCACTTTAAAAAAAAAAAAAAATACGTTCTCCGTGATCTCGAGATATCCATGGATTTTTCGTATTTTAAATTGAGAAGAGAACAAAAAAGAAACAATTTTATCTCGAGCTGATAATTCATACGAGGGGGGCGGGCGAGAGGTGTGGGAAGAGAAAAGAATATTTTAAAACATCGACCACGAGGATTTCATTTAATGCCGTTCGAACGAAAAACAAGGAGCTTCTTTTATAAACCTATCCCCCTTTTTTATTATTTTTATTTTTTTTTATTATATATCGCGCGATAAAATTGAAAGAATAATTTTAACTTAGCGGTTTTATTTCGTTCCCCTTTCTTTTTTCTATCGTAACCACTAGATTCTCCTACGCGAGATAAACCCTGTTCAAAAATTCAATGGCAACTGTCTGCTATTAGGGTGCTCGTCCTTATGTTACACGCTACCGTGAATTTTTTCTTTTTCTTCTAACCTTTTTATCCCTTCTACCCGTTTTCTACAAGAACCTTCGTCTTTTCCTATTACGCCATTGGTTAATAATAATTACCCTCCTTCGATTCTATGCTCTTGCTTCGCTTTTAAATTTTCTTCCGAGAGATAGTCTTTCTTTGAACCTTAAAGAACGGATACAATTTTCAAGCAACATTTTCCATTCTCTTTTACAAAACAGAGCATGTTTTGTAAAAGATATAGAATGTTTCTCTCTCTCTCTCTCTTTCTTTTTCCCCGTTTCCTTCGTTCCCCTAGATATTTCATAAGATTCTCGTCGGACTAAAACAAAGAGAGACAGAAATGGAGAAAAGGCGAAAGAAAAGAAATTTTGTTCACAAATTTCGTATTGACTCGAGAGATAAGCTCGTCTAAAGATGAAAACTATTCTCTATCTCCCTCTCTCTCTCTCTCTGGTATACATAGACTCTCATCTGGAAGCACCATATAATATTCAGAAATTCATTGGACATCGCTTCGTCCCGGATCCGTTCAGTCACGTTACGTTATACATGCGAACGAAGCTTAAATCCACGTCCTGATAGAGTTGGAGACTGAAGATAGAATGAAGGGGTGGTTGTGGTGGCGACGAGGAGGGAGGGAGGGAGGGAGGGAGAGAATAAGGGTGATAGAGAAACGCATGCAACAGCGAGAGAGAAAGATGCGAGATTAGTTCGAGTCGCACGTGTATTTCCGAACTCAATCTGCTTCCGAAGATTCGGTTTGCAGTTTGGCATGTTTCTAAGCAAACTCCTCTCGCCCTTCCCCCATTTTCTATTCGTAAAGGACTAAGAGAGACAGGTGATTCCTCGACGGAAACGGAAGGACCGTTCGACTTTGATAAAGGTAGAGGAAGGTTGACAAGAGACGCGCTTAATCGGATAATACCGAGTAATCAGGCCGAGCTCGTTTGTCCGCGGTTCCAGAGACTTAGTCTGATCTAATCCACTTTGATTTTGCCAAGCTGCTTTCGCGATTTACCATCAGAAAGGACTCTCCTTGTTAAAAGAATAATCATCATCTAATCTATCTATGCGCGTGTATATATACACATTCATATCTATATATATATATATATATATATATATATATATATATATATATACGTGTACACGAGCTGCTGCTTCCAACATTGATTTTAGTAGTAGAGGAAGCGTATAATAGTTTTATAGGATTAAACCGTACGTGTCGAAGAAGATAAATTTGTTAGATGACGTTCCCCATTGTTACAGTTGTTGCAGAGAAAATTAGAATTCCCGGAATAAAATTTAATTTCAGATAATTATTGATAATCAACGTTTGAATTAGTAACGAGGTTATTGGAATTGTAATATTAGTGAAAAAGAAAAATAATTATGTACGTGTATGTATATATGTGTGTGTATGCGTGTATTTATCTCATAGTCAGCTATAATTTTAACTAACGAAATGCGACTCTGATTAAACAACGCATTACCGTACTTTATTTTTTTTTATAAAAAATACAATTTTTAACGGATAATCGATTCTCGTTGAGTTTAAAAATATTTTTAATTAAAACAACGTCGATAACAATACGATATTTAAGGATTAATCAAACGGATTGTTTATAAAATTTGCAATTAAAAAATTTAATTTGTAGGAACGACGATATTATCCTTCAATCGGAAATGACTTTTCAAATTCGTCTGCGCGAATAAGAACGTGAATTGAAAATGTCAATCATAAAAAATACTTGGTATACAAGGCGAGAGATGCATTATCTTGTCGAGCTTATTATTCTTGTCGTCTTTCATAAGACAGTTCTTAGAAAATAAACCAGTACTGATTCATGCATCATAATCTTCTCGGAAATGTCATTATGACGAATATCTGTGTAAGATGCAGAAACTGTTTTGTAAGTTCTCGCGCGCTAGTTTGTATTTTAATCGACGTTCGTTCCAAATCGTAAGAAAATAAACGTAGAAGATAAATTAGAAAGCTAATGAAGAGAAGAAATTACACAGGGCGTCCTATAAATCTCAAAAATATATCTAGGTACATTCAATGAATATATTTTTATAATCTTTGTTTACCGTTTCTCCTAATTTGATTTATACCGTTATCGGAAAGCTATGACACGTATCGGTTGCATATAAAATTACAAATCTTACGTGATTAGATATTTTTGTTTTTTTTCTCTATCATAATTCTTCTTAACGTTAACTCGTAAACTCATAAAACATCTACCGCTTAATTCGATTATAATTCTTGCTCGTTCCCAACCTTGAATATAATAAAGATCGAACAGAGATAACGAGTTAACAACTGATTTTGTCTATCTGATAAAACAAACAACAAATAATAATCAAATGTATTCTAAGAAAAAGCTTGAAAGAGTCTCAAACTAATCAAATAATTCCCAGATCTAGCGAGACAAAGTAGTTGCGTTCGGATTACCCATCGGGTTATGAATCTTGAATACCAACGGACGTCAGTTAGCACGCTGGAGACGATAAAAAAAAGTTACCAATGTCTCGAGAGGAATAAGATTTTATAGTTCTGCTCTTACTTTTTTTTCTTTATTTTACGAGAAATCCTCCGAATTCGTTATTCCGCTATTTCTCATGAATATAGACGATCGAGAAAGGATCGTGACATCGGAAAAAAGATTCGGAAAGGAAACGACGAGAAAGATTTTCAAACGGAGTTGATATTAATTATTCAATGTGTACGATTAATAAGTAATCTAACACCTGTACTAATTATAATTACATTACAGAGATATGGGGAGAACGATTAATAAACGTATGATTAAAGTCAATCACAAATAATAATTGAAATAATAATAATAATAAACGATATTTAATATTTCGTTTTGTAATTAATCGTATGATAAAACAATTATAATTACCGGCGTAAATGTAATTGAATATAAAATGAATTGAACGGAAAATCCGAATAAAATGCATGATGGAATAATTTGAAAGCGGATAGAAAGGAAGCAACATGGTGCTGTAGTTAATGATAAGCGGCTTCTATCGGAGGACATTATTCCGCTGCTGGAACATCCTTATCTTTCGTAGACTACAACACGTTGCAAGGACGCTTCCGGACCTCTCGTACGGGTGTTGCGGAATGACGTACCACTACAAGCCTCTCCTTTCTCTTAATCCACGTGTACGTTCTTATGGTGCACGCGGTTGCACGTTTAATATTCGCATAGGCTTGTGTACGTTCAAGGATTAAGGCCTTGCGTACAAGCAGCTAAATTGTTGGATTATTGCGATTGAGAATTAATCGTGATACGCAAACGATCCGATTTATTTCTATTCTCTTTAAATGCATCCTTTCGCTCTCGCATCTGAATATTTCAAAAGCCTCATTTGGTTGATACAAATTTCATCGATTTATTATTATCGTTGTTGTTGTCGTTTGTCTAAACATTTAGGAACAAATTTTAAATCGATAAGAATTAAACTTTAAAAAGCATATAGCAATAGGGGGAAGGGGGGGATGATCACGCGTGCATCATCTCTCGTTCCTCCCCCTGTTTATTAATAATTAATTTTCAATGTTCACTTTGAATTAGAAACGTGGATGATAAGCAATTAATTATTTCAATGATAACGAGATGTAATAACGATGTCAACGCGAAAGATTATACAATGTTCGAGGTTAAACAATGAAACAATCATAATTATTCGAGATCTGTTGGTTAATTATAATATTAATTTATTGTAAGCAATAGTTTCGGTTAATAATTGATGATTAATTATCGAAGCTAAAATTGTAAGTTATCGTATAGTTTACTAACGCGAATAGAAAATAACAAAAGTGTTTTTCGCGAAATTGCGATTAATTATATTTTTGATCGATATATAAAATATAATCGCGCTGGTAATATCGAATAATGAATGCAATGAGAGAAAAATCAATTGATACGATAGATACAATTCTATAAATATAACATTAATATCGTCGAACGTATTTAATTTGCGTTTAACCGATCACGCGTATCGCGACACATCTCATGGTTATAAATATAGGAGAATATCAAGGGATATCTATTTCCTGGTATATTCAGTTTCCAATTATCCCTTGGGCGACTATCCCTACTCGTCTAGACAAGGCTTTAATTTGTAATACCACTGGATGGAAATGCTTGCACAAATCGAAGTCATTCTTGACGGTAGTCGGTTTGAAAGCACACGTGCGCACAAGTTCATATTCGCGTTCATATTCGCAACCAATACGCGCTGTCTGTTCCAATTATTAATGATTATTGATCTCAACGGTATCGCGAGAGATGATATTTTCAATAAAACCTGCAAGATTTCCAATCGCTAAACACGAATGCTTTCTCATCTGTCACGTCTGCTAAACTAACTTGCGCATTATCGAAAAACTTATATAGTAATTCATCAATTTCGCGAAAGTTGAATCATTACGTTTCTTTGAATTTTAATCAATTCTCTGTATTCATTAACCTGTATTATATTATAAAACTATATCTTATCGCTTATATATATTTCTTTAGATTTTACGTTACGAATAAATAGTATTCATAGAATGCAGAGCTTTGAGAAAAGTTATATTCATTGCAAACTGACCTTTCCGATAGATACACTTCGAAAAGGTCAAAGTAGTTAGTACCTTATCTTAATTTTTAATTTATTTTACTGGCAAGTGTAAATATACTCAATTTTCTCATCCACGATGCGCCGTTCGCGTTAATTATTTATACAGGCGACACGATTGACTTCATTTTCCTTTTACTCATCAATCGAAATGATGTATAACGAATACCGGGCGATGATTCGACCGCATATTTCCGCAAATAGGAACGAAAAGAAGATTACGATGCTCGCAAAGGAAAGAAAAGAAAGAAAATATTTAAAAAGTAATATTTTAAAAAGTCCATAGGCGTAGCCTAATGATTTATTCTATAAAAATTTTAATGATAATCACGGTTTGGTCTCGAGTATGGAAAAGTATTGCGAATAAATTCGAAACTTCTCGAATTAAACGCGAGATGAATTTCAAGCAACGAGACGCTTTGAATATACTAAATTTATTCTACTATAAATTATTACATTTTGTGGCATTTTTTCGACTTAAGGAGAGAACAAAAATATTGATTATTCGAAGATCCGTAACAACTTTCTCGTATTTTGTTTTGTTTTCTTTTTGGGGGGAGGGATTTTGCTCTTTCTTCGTAATCAGTGCTCTCTAACACTATTCTACTCTCGTACAATGCGAACATGCATACCGACATAAGCTTGATGACTATTTTAACGTTTACGTTCGAAAGCTCGCACGTGCGATTGATTCGTAATTTAATGAGAATGCATGGGTCATATATCTTTCGTTATTGCCTCGGTACGTGATCCGGACAACGAAACGACCGCATCCGTTATCTCGGACGAAGCTATCGCGTTTCGTTTTTCCGCGTACGAGTTTTGCACTTTAATAATTATCCTTCTCTGAGTGCTTTTCATTGTTTCCTATAAACTACAAAAACGTCGAACTTTTGCACATTTTTTACACATAAGTACATATAAATAAAATCAATAATTAAATGTTACCCGTAGTACACAAAATATTCCAACTTTTCAATAACCAAACATTTGAATATTTTCCCGATCAAAGATAAAATTAGAACAATTCGAGCAAAAGAGTAATATTATTTCTCGCGAATCGTATCGCAATCGAATACTTCCATTATATCTACAATAATCTATAAATTATTATCATTCTCATACGAAAAAATTTTCAAACAAAGCGTAGTGCAAGTTCCAACCCGCATCGGAGTCGCGATGAAAGGTACGAGTTTTATTTATTCGAGTCTCTTTTCTCTTTCAAGTTCACTTCAGTTCTATCTCGTCATCGGAGAAAAACGTTTCGAAGATACTATTTCGTGAAGAGCAACGAACAACTCGGTGTCCCGCGCGATTTGATACTCCGGCAAACGGATGGGAAGAAAAATATTTTCATCAAAAAAGAAAACGAAAGAGAAAGAGGAAGATAGTCGAGTTGGTTAGATGGAAATATACGATTAATTAAATAAATTACGTATATGTGTATTTTTGGTTGTCGTTTAAAAAGTTCTTCGTATAAAAATTAAAAATTTCTTCCGAAAAAGGGGTAATGTAAATGTAAAACAAATAATGTAACGATACGGTTCTCTTTTACTCCCCGAGTAACTAATTTCATGATATAACTTATGAATAAAAACATGAAGTAATTTATTAAAAGAAAGGAGAAAAAAAAAAAAGGATATGGGTAAAGATAAAGAGAGAGAAAGAAGAAATGGAAGGGCGTGTCACTGGGGCGATCGAGGGTCGTTGAATAATCGAGGAAAATTTTCGAAGCGATCCTCCACAACGCCCAAGGGTGCAACCCAGACGTATTTTCAAGCGGGCCTCGTGCGAAAAAAAAGGAAAAGAAAAACGCTCTCGCGATTCGTCGAGACGAGAGAATACGGCAGGCAGAGGCACCCTTGTAAACCTTCCCAGTTTCTATTTCAGTCGATGGTAGTGGTCCCTTTAAAATGCATGAAACACCATCATGAAACACCATCATGAAACACTGTCATGAAACGTCATTCACCGCCAACGGAACAGACCACCCTTCTTCTATTACGAACCAATCCCCTCTTTCTCTTTACTCTTTGCATTCTCGTCTGTTGTTTGCATCAGTTTATTACAATGTATATGTGTTGCGTGTCTGTGTGTGTGTAAATCTTTAGCATAGTCTTTAGTCGCGACGTCAAAGGATACCACGATATCATCGCTTCATATATTTAACTATATATATATATATACACACATATACATGTATATTACACCATTGTAAAAGTACCATTAGCTGTTGCTAATCAAAAAAAAGCCATATTGAAAGGCTAAAAATCAACAGAAAGAAATATTGGTATATAAATGATGTATATAATATATAATATTATAAATTAATTATATAAATATGCATTATATAAAATAATATGTAACAAGATGTAACATATTCTAACGATAAGTAAATACTTTGATTATAAAAATGTAATAGTATCATTTTAACGTAAGAATCATTATTCGTAAAATATACTATTCGTCGTGTATTTCTTTCCTTTGAATACATTCGAGATTGTAGAGGAAAAGAGCAAGCCCCTTAACGAATTTGTTTCCAAGTTCGTCGTTCTCCTTTCTGTAAAGAGTATCACGAGGACAGAGCTCTTCTCTTCGCCCAGTTTTACGTACGAGCTTATTTTTCGACAAGGTACACGTAATTTATACTCACGTGAAAAAGAATGAACAAAAAGACGCAAGAAAAAGAAAAAGAAAAAGTAAAGCGTCTGCGACTAGTCAAAATGGAGGTGAAATTTTGGCCGACTATAGAAATAAGGTTATTCATATCGTCTTCTTACCTTCCTTATGCGAAGGTGCTATCCGTAATATCGATGGGCTCCGAGATCGTTCTTGATAAATTGACCATTTCGTCAAAAGAAAGAAGATAAGCCGAGTCAAACGACGATTTTCCTCGTCGTTTCCGCTCTCGATCGTGACGTTTAGAAAATTCTCGAACGAACGCAGTTTTTTCTTTTCATTTTATTCGATTTGATTTGATTTTTTATTTTAAGGATCGTTCGCTTGAACTTTGAGCGAGAGGACGCAATAATACCGATCGTCGTTAAAGATCTTCGAGGAGTCCCTTTATCTTCTAGCATCATCGTCCCTTCATTCTTTTCTTTTTTTTTTCTTTTCTCTTTTTTTATTTCTACTTTTTCCCTTTATATCGTTTATTGGTATTTCAACGAATGAAGAGACGAAGAAAAATGAAAATTTTCCATCGTACGCTACGCGATTATTTGATTAGAAGTTTGAACGAAATACGAAGAACGTTTTCCAATCCGCGCGCGCGTTGTCTCGTTTTCAAAATGAAATAAATTATGGGCGAAATTTGATTCGAATGAAAAATAAAAATTGGAACAACAAAAAATAATGTTTAGTTCGATGTCATCGAATAAAAGAAAGGATAAATGTCGTTTCTCTTTCTAAAGGACTTCTAGTCCAAAGTTTAAAGCGTGAAATCGCTTGACGTGTTATAAAATCACCATACTAATTTCTCCGGAGAGTTAAAATTAATCTTAATTACGGTAAATATTAGATATTAATTAATTCCAAAGTAGGCCGCTGCACGAGTTTTACGGACAACCGGGCTTAATGAAGCTTTCAGAAGGCAAGGATAACTTTTCTGACAGTTTCTGGTCCCAGGAACCTTCATTATTTTACAGAATATTCTGGTCCAACCGAGTACGATATTGTACGACGAAAATTTCAGCACTGTCGTTTGGATTGTATCAAACGTTTAAACAATTCCAACATATCGTTATTCTACTTGACAAGTCTAAGGAAAAGTATATTATCGATGGTAACCGTAAATTTATATACGTGTCAATGCGTGAAATATAATGATCATACTATTCCGTTATTATGTTCTGTTTTATTTTAAATAAATACCTTTTTCGAATGTTATTTTTGTTCAACGTAAAAAAAAGGAAAGATTTGTCAAAAAATGACAATGCCTTTATCAACGGAAACACGTAGACGCGCCATTTTTCGCGGAGAAAAAAAAATAGGAACAAAATGGAAAATGTATTATCATATTTAATAATTCACAAATGTACTTCGTCATTTTGTTCGTTCATATATACCGTTTTCGTTATTCGTAGCGAGCGAGCAAAAACTCACCGACAACGAGTCGCATTCTAACAATGAGAAAATTAAATAAAAACAAAAAAAGAGAAAATACAAAATAAAAGAAGGAAGAAAGAAAAAATACTTTCTGCACCGATCGCAGAGAGAAACGAAACGAAACTTTTTTACGATTGAATCATTTAAAATTGGTTTTTTTTTTTGTTTGTTTCTATCTTGCAGAAAAAATGCCACGACTCTGGAAAAATTTCATCTACAAATCTCCAGGACGGAATTATATCCGAAAGATTCTATTTACGTGGATGAATTGCTACGTCAAATGGCAACGCAAACTATCACTCACGTTGGTAAGTTTTCAAAATCGTTTATTCTTTCTCTTTCTTCTCTCTCTCTCTCTCTCTCTCTTTATAATATCTTACAAGCCGTTATATTATATCGCGTATCATAAGAAAGCTTTTAAAACGGGCATGTACAGGCCGTTCGTTACGATTCGTTCGACGATTCGATAAAAATTTTTTTTGTTGTAAAAACGATTTACGCGACTCGTGCCAAGAATTTTTTCCACCTTCAAGTGAAAATAACAAATGGCAAAGGCCACAGCTGCTACGAGAAAGTCCATTTTCAATTTTTTGCGTTTATTCCGAAATTAATCAAATTCTTTTGAAAAAACCAGCAGCGAGAGAAAAGGATTCATCCTTTGAGAGAAAAATCTCAGTCCGATTATTCTCGAGGAATATTTAACGAAAACGAAATATAAAACCGTTTAAGTTATCTCCTACCACCTACTCCGGGATGTATGTATAGGTAAAATATATTTTTCTATTAATAAATCATTCGAAACGTTCCGAATGATTCTATATACGGGGTGATATAATAAATGAAATACGAAATTCTTACGAAACGTTAAACGTATATGATCATTCGTATTTATTTTTCAAACACCGACTTCAAATAAAATTACTTTTCTTTCTTTTTTCTATAATTATCCGTAAAAAAAAAAAAAGAAAAAGAAAAAAAAGAAAAAAATGTTACGTATCAGTATCAGAAATAATTTGATAAATATACTTTGGAACATTTTTTATGGAGCCTACGCCTCCTATACGTACATACATATACATACATATATATGTATATTCATATATCGCCAAAATTTCTCTCTTTTTATTTCTGTTTATCCTCGGAACAATTTTCACGCGAGTAAACGCGTGCGTCTCGTCGAATTAAACGGAATGCTTTATCGACGGAGGTTATCATCGAGCGACAGGGGATTGTTTGAAAAAGGGGATACATATTTTTCATGAAAGAATCCGACGGTTCGCAGAATATTCGTGTTATTTTGATAAAATGCTTTCCCGATACACACCGAGCAACAACGCGGCGGAACGCGGCTCGATTCGGCGCGCGTATCGAATAATAGACGAAACAATGTCGTAAACTATAATCGAAAACAAAAGAGAATTCCTTCTAACTATTCCTATTCTCGTCTAATAAATTTTCACCCTTTTTAGTTTATCGACAATTAATTCCTTTTTGTTTACTTTTAATTAAGATCTCTATCGGTTGACTCGAATTCGATCAAACTAATCGCTTAAAACAGCTCATTCGAATATCTTCGATGATTTTAAAACTAAAAACGAATACTACGATGCAATCGATAATAAAATTAATATTATTTCTAAAATAATTAAAATCGTTAATATACGAAATATGTATGCGTTGAAAAAAAAAAGAAAAAAAAATGGCAACTTTAACATCAATCTAAATCGAATCGTCTTCGATGAGCCATATACAAAAATGTAATATACAGATGTGTAACATGCACGCGTATGCTATAGGTATCGAACGAAAATAAATAAACTCGAAGGATAAAAATAAAAATGAGAAAATAAAAGAAAAGAAATAATAAAAAATGCATCTTTCATCGTCAATCGATAATCAATAGTTTCGCAATAGTGATCAATTTTTAAAAAATCAATCGAAAGTTACTCGAACGCGATACAAACTTAACATTTTCTATATTCTTAAAAGTTTCCAACTTGATTTTTATAGAAATTCTAACGGAAAGACTCATCGAGTTTTATTGAGATTTCTTTTAGACGAAAGAGGTCGATCTAACAATTTAACTCGGCCAACGTTAACTGCGTTATCTTTTTTTAGGTTTCCAACGTGACGTTCGTATATGAGAGAGAAAGCTTCGATTCGATTCTAAAAATCATTTAAATTTCGAAAAATATGAGAGAAGTTAAAAAAATTATTTAAAAAATTAATAGTCCCGATGCTATAAATGAAGATCAAATCAATTTCATTTCCAACTAATAATAAAACATCGATTCTCAAATTATGACAGACAAATATCTGCTCGTAAATGAAAGACAGTTATACAAAAATACGAAATAAATTAATATTTATAACGTTTCCCGATATCTTCCGATTTTAAAAACGCGAGCTCGTTGTTTAATGTTTATAACATACGATATTAAAATTCGTTCGTCATTGTTTCGACACAAAAATAAATAAACTATTGAAAAGCAATTTTATTCATAACCGAGTCGTGTTCTACCATCTACGGTTTTGCTTCGTGAGCATCGTAATTATCAAATTACGTAAATGTCGCAATAATTCAATCGGTTTGTACCGAGCAACAAAAGGTAATGAAATAATATTTTAACTCGTTATTATAATATTAAAAACACATAATGTAATACATATTAGTTAAACTGAAAATAAACTTTACGAATAACTACATTTAAAATGTAAAAGATTCAATTTGTCCGTCTCTCTTTATATATATAATCAAATAAATCAACGATAAATAATATAAACAATAAATACTTTGCTGCAAATAATAATAATAATAATAATAATCTTTTTAACGAAATTTCATAATAGAAGAAGAAGAAGAAGAAGAAGCGTTAATCTCGGATTAAATTTTACGTATTTCTTCGTAACACGACGTTTCTATCGACGCGAGAAGGAAATCAATGTGAAAACTGATGGGAATGGGTTCAAGGGGGGTTAACTCGAAGAACAGAGAATTTAATGATAAAAGGCATGAGCCTTTAGAAGCTCGTCAAACGACGAAGCCTTCAGGGTCAAATAAAACGAGTCGATATCCCTATTAGCCTTTCAAAGGTCCAACGATTAATTATCTTTCGCGATAAATAGAGCATGTTTATCCGCACGTACTACCTACTCGATGATGCACGATGCCCATGGATCGCATGATTTGTAGAAAGAGAGAGAGAGATCAGAGAAATGACATGATTTCGTGCCGCTTTCTATTCGCTATCGCGATAGTTCAACACGCAAAATTCAGACGTATGTTTGCAAGATAGTTCTATGCCTAGTATTTTACTAACATAAGTTTAGCCAAGTATGAAATCGCATTATTCGCTCTATCGAATTTAAATAAACGATTTCAAGAAAAGATCGAGAATAAATAATCAAATATAATTTAATATCGTTCTTTTTGTTTTGTCAACAGTTCAGAAGGAAGGTGGTACTCAATTGAAATTAGTCATCGATTATGCGAACAACATGCAAGCACTTTTCAAGCCGATGAGGTAAGTAAACTCTTATCGTTATATTTAATATCTAATAGAGACGAAAAAGAAAATATTCGACGTAGAATTATAATCGTTATAAAATAAGCGGGCAGCATCTTACCTTTATCTATTGTTACCAAGAGATAAAAGTTTGAAACGATATTTTACGATAATACGATTCATTATGGACATACTTTCGCAAAACGAAATAAAGTTTAAATGGCAAATAGTTTTCTTAAGTCTTATGCATGCGGAAACGATAATAGTATTGCGGAGGTGGAAAGTTCGATGTTATCTCTTAGTTGCAGTCAAATTCATTGCGAGAAATTAACAAGGGCAATTTGTCCGCTCGTTCGCAACTCATTTTCGGCTCGAATCCTTTCGGAAGGGTCTGCCACCCGATAGTCGCATCCCTCCCCCCCGCGTACATATACTTCGCGATAAGGGAATGAAATTATAAGATTGAAACATTGGGCAAGTTGATGCAACGAACGAACGTTGAACCCGACTACAACGCGCAGAATCAACGGTAAACAAATCTAAAATCCTCGGAGAAAACGACAAACGAGAGAGTTTCCCCGAGTCTAGAGAACTTTTCCAATTTGACTATATACATTATTGATATTACGAATAGAGAAAAAGAACAAAAGAATAATTTGCAAAATCGATAGGGAAGAGACGATGTTGCGAAAAACATCGATCATTGCAGCCACATCTCATAAACGGTATAACCAACAGCTCGCACACTAGTCGTTAAATACCAAGTCAGTAGTTTTTCCTGTGGTGCCGAGCAACGAAGTTACGTGGATGGGATTACGAGCACAATTACATAAGTGGACTCCCAAGTGCCTCGTGCCGTGAGAGACCCACTCGAATTGGCCTTGCTCTTTCTCTTTTATACAGCCTCCCTTTCTTCTTAGTTTCTCTCTGTCCGTTTGTCATCTGTCTCTCACTCAGCCTCTCTTGAAATAAACGATACGTCACATCCGCCATTGTTTCAATTTCTATTTGATACGATCCTCCACGCAAGTAAGTGCGACGTCGTTCGTTCGAGAAGAAAATGTGAGAAGATGCGTGTGTGTGTGTTGGTACTGTCTTCTACCTACACACATCGCGAGGAGAAAGAAGCCTACAAATCAATTCTCAAAGATTCATTTTACAAATATTTGTCTTCTCGATAATCGTTGATCGATCATACGACGAATTTCATTTCTTTACGATAATATTCGACGATTATTTATTTATCAAAATTGAACGTTGATCACTCGACCACGATATATGGACGTCGAAACAATTTTATTCTAATTACATTAATCCTATTTGAAATTGATTCAACTTAAAAGGCATTTTTTCTCTTTCCTACATTTTTTAAATATTTCTTTATCCTTTTAATACTATACGAAATGAATTATCAAAGATGAAATTTCATAAGGGTTAAAAGTAATGAAGGAAAAGCAAGAAAGAATTGTGCCAAGAGTGTCCGAGAAAGAAAATAAAACAAAAACAAAAAGAATTCGTAATATCCAGAAGCGGAGAGAAAATTCGAGACAAGGGCCATCGTGTGGCTTATTGCATTCTATCTCTTTCTCTCTCTCCCTCTCTCTCTCTCTCTTTCTTGCTCCTGGTGTTTCTTTTTCCATTTCACTCTCGCTCTTCGCACATTTGGCCCTTTAAACTTCCGGTCGGCCGAAGATTTCGCGATAAGTGGCCGAGCCGAGCTTAAACTCGTAATAAGTTCGGCAATAAGTTTCTTGAAAAGTTTTGCAGAAGAAAGATAGAGAGAGAGAGAGAGGAGGACTCTCGTAAGAGAATTTCATCCGAAATTGCGAACGTCGTCGTCTCTCTCTCTCTCTCTCTCTCGGCCGATGCAACCAATCTCACCAACACAATCCTTGCAATAAGCTTCTCGTAACGCGCGTAAAAAAGACTCCGCGTGTTTGTTTTCAAACGTGCGAGCAAGTATCTTTTTTATTTATCAATATACATACACATATAGATACCCGAATACATACGAACAACCCTCGTACCAACCCTTATTCAAGAATCGTAATAGAAAATACGTTCCATATACGAAACCCTAGAAATGTAATGAGAATTTTGAAATCTATCGTATCGTTCAATATTTTCCATTCAAGCGTATTAGTTATATCGAATTTTTGTTCATTTTGAAATAATATAATCGACAATATAAAAATAATATTATGAACGTTCGATTTATTTTATTCTTCGAATATTATTAAACGTACGAATTTAATATTGTTTATTTAAATTAATTCTCTCGCATAAAACAGAACTCGACGAGGGGTTTAATTGTACTCGTATTTATACTTGTTCGTTTTTCTGGAAAATAACAAACTCGCGACTAAACTCGAACCGATCGTTCCGTAATCGTGTTCTTCCTCGAGCATCCAAATCGAACATTTCTTTCCATTTTCGAATCGGTTTTTACTCCTATCTCTGAGCATTTATCGTTCAAAGTTTTGTCAAACTTTCTAGGAGAAAAAGCTCTTTTTATATTATATTCGTGTGGATTTTGGACGGCCAACTTTTTCTCCTTTCCTTTTTATTAATCTCGTAACTTAAACTTCAGAATTTAATGGACTTCGATCGGATTAAAAACTTTCTTGTCGTCTAATTACTATTCTTGTCTTTGAATATTATAACTATGATTCGTAATAACAAACAAAAAGACTCGATATTACGTTTAACAAATATTATATTTCTTATTTTTCAATCATCATACTTATCATCGAAATACTTAATACCATTTCGTATCAAAAATACATCTACAAATTAATTAGTATAATTTATATCAAAATCATGTATTCGATAACCGTAAAATATTTCTTTCTTAAATCTCCTTTTAATTGAATTATTCGCGATCGAATAATAATAATAATAATAATAATAATAATTTAATGAAATTCTACTTATAATAAAAATCAATCGACATTAATTCTTCTTAGGTTCAAGATTCCATTTATTATTCCATTTAGTAAGTTCGTAAAGCGTAAGATTCATTTGAATTTCATAAACCTTCTTCTTTCAACTATCGATACTTATCTCTCTTCTTCTTCTTCTTCTTCTTCTTCTTCTTCGCATCTTTCCACTATCCTACCAACCCACCCCTTTCCTTCCCCATAATCGGGAGGAGCGTGAAAGAAAAAAAAAAGTTTGAAAAACAAACAACCCTTGATACAATAGAATATTCTCACGAGTAAAGTGGAAGTTTAGTCGTATCAGGGAAAAAGAAAGATATATATATATATATATATTTTCTATACATTCGAAAGAGACCCACCTTGCGCTGCTGGTGATGCGATTCGGTCGAAGACAAGCGCAAACGACTGTTAACTTTTAATCAGATGCAAATTACGCGCTAATTACAGTACCACTGATGTATTAATTAGTCCGGCTTAGAAGGAAAAGTTGTCAACTGCATAGGGCGAATTTAGAGATTTTCTTTCTCTCTTTTTCCAATTGTTCGATACGCAATTGTATAATAAACTAAATAAATGTTTCCTTTGATCATTAATAACCCTGCAAGTGGTTGTCGACGCGACATTAAATAAATGGGGGGGGGAAAACATATAAATAAAGTATAAAAACCATAATCTACGATAGGCAATTCTTTATAATGCCGTGTAGAAAAAAAGAAAAAAAGAAAAAAAGAAACAAAATAAAAAACAAATTAGTTAAGAACTATAACAAAGCAAAAGAAAAAAAGAAATAGAAAAAGCAATCGTACTTTCTCTCTCGCCGACGAGTAAATCAATCTACGTCTTTGGAGTATCACGCTTTTTTTTATAGATTCGATCAACGAAACGGAACGAAAGTGAAAGATCCGAATGAATGCTCTTTCATCGAAGATAGAATTGAAAGCGATGAAATAGAATACTCGCTCGATGGATTTCGTATTCGGAAAACGCTTTAAAAATATCCGTTTCTTCTTTAAAGACAAAAAAAAACAAAGAGAGAAAGAGAAAGAGAGAGAGAGAGATCAGGGGTGAAAGTAAAAAAGCAAAAGAAAAGAGGAAAAAAAGGAAAAAAAAAATAGTAGACGTACTCTTCCGCTAGCTTTAAAGGAATTCATGCGACGTGCTCGAATTTTAGGTTCGGTGGTTATTGTCTGCAGTAGGTACGCGTATACCGGGTGGCCCCGTAAAACCAGCTGGGAGCTCATCGAGTAAATATTTGATCACGAAGAGGGTTTGCGATGCTCTCGTAGAAGCCAACGCTTTCACCCCAACCACCCGACCACCCCGCTATCCTCCTTCCCTTCCTCTTCCTTCCTCAACCCTCGACAACCTTCTTCCTTCTTCTTCTCGCCACACTATGTGGTGATCCTTCGACCCAGAAACCAATAAAACTTGGGGATTTTGTATTAGCATTTTGTCCAACTCTCTCAAAGTCGGTATCCTCGTTTCTTTTATACCCGCGCTTCTTCGAAACCGAACATACGAACTTGCAGATTTTCAATCGTAATATCGAGAATATACGTCTTTTATTTCTCCTTATTTTTATTTCTTAGAATTAATAATTAATATGAACTATTTAACAAATTGTCCGAAATAGTAGTTCGTATCTACGAACGGAGAAATGAAAAAATTGATAAATAAAAAAGCGTAACGATGTGTTGATTATTTTTTCTCCAAGAATTGTCTCGAAAAAAGATTGACGTTTATTCCGTATGTTGTTTTGGAGAAAGAGAACACCGAAATATTACGCGTAATCGAACGGATTCGTTGAAATAATCCATGCGACGTTATAGTAACGTGTTCGATTTAATTAACAGAATCGATCGGTAGATATATATTTAATTAAATGTTTACATCAAGCAAATTAGAACGAGGGTAGCCGAGGCTGTAATCGATAGGGTAACGCGTCGATTTCGTTAATTTCATTTAATTATATATGTGTGTTTGTGCGCGTAAATAATTTCCATTCAATACGGTATCACATATTTGACTTCTTTTAGGTTTCCACGAGAGCAACAAACTTTACCAAATCATTTCTATTTTACCGATTTCGAAAGACACACGGCAGAAATCGCATCTTTTCATCTCGACAGGTAAGATTTAAACATTTTTCTTCCTATTGTGCATTACTGTGCTAAGCGTAGAATGAAAAATGTTCGTTGAACGATTTTTAAGAAACAACAGCGGTTAAAGTTACACGATTCGCTATTATATATCTTTGTAATTGTTCTTAGATTGTTCGGTTTTCGACGAGCGATGCCGGTGACGGGAAGAACGTTGAATATAACAACGGAGATTTACAACATAGCCGATGGCGAACTACTGAAGACCTTCTTCGTTAGCCCTGCAGGTAACCTTTGTTTTCACGGCAAGTGCAGTTACTACTGTGACACGGCGCACGCGGTTTGCGGCAATCCGGACACCTTGGAGGGTAGTTTTGCGGCTTTCCTGCCAAACAAATCTTTCGCTACGAGAAAAGCTTGGAGGCATCCTTGGAGAAGAAGTTACCACAAACGGAGGAAAGCTCAATGGGAGCACGGTATCGATTATCTTTCTCCAAATGACTCGTCGTTAATAATTATTTAGGATCGAAAGAAATTTGAAATATTTTCCAGACTCGCAATATTGTTCGCTGGTGAAAGAGATACCACCTTACGACGAGGGTCGGAGACTTCTCGATTTGATGGACATGTCGGTCTTTGATTTTCTTACCGGGAATATGGACCGACATCACTACGAGACATTCAAGATATTCGGGAACGACACGTTCACCCTTCACGTTGATCATGGTCGTGGCTTTGGGAAACCCTTTCACGATGAGACATCTATTCTGGCACCTATCTTGCAATGCTGCATGATCAGACAGAGCACCCTGGCCACCCTACTCAGGTGAGTGTCCCCTATTTCTAACGACGAGACGACAACGTCGGGATTTTCCCCGGAATCGGAATCGGAATCGGAATCGGAATCTACTGTGTTTTATCGAAATTGGCATAGGGAAGGGGGTGGGCCGCTCGTGAATCTCACCTTCGATCGGCAAATTCGAATCGCGAAACGAGAGACGTTTCGTCGTGCCGGGGGGCGCGAAACGACGGCGACGACGATGCGTTTTTCGAATGCGTTCCCTGACGAAAACCCCGAAAAATACGAGCCCGATAAATTCGCGCTAAAGTAGCCTCGTTCTCTCGGATTTTCTCTCCTCGGACGGCCCTTCCTCTCCTCTCCTATCCTCTCCTCTCCTACGCGAACCTGACTTTTTTACGAGTCTTTGCACCGTTGTTAAAAGAAAAAAAAGGGACAAAAAATGCCAACATCGTCGTTTCGGGATTACGATGTCGAGATTGTTCTTTTAATAAAATCAAATAATTTATATGAAAATTATTCTCTTTGCTTTATCCTATATTTCGCGATCGAGATCAGATTTACGTTTCAATATAATAAATATGAATGAAATATATTTACACGGATGAAATAAAAAACATGAATTTTCGCCATATGTAGTACGTGTTATCGTTAAATTCGATCGATACACGAGTTACGTTCCAACGTGATAAATACGAATTAGATATAATTAGGCTTGCTTCCTTCTAAGTAGCGCTTCGAATGAAATCGTGCTACTTGTTAAAGAAACCCACACGTTGTCCATTAAATGCGATATTATAGGATAATAACTTCCTGCGACTACTTCGTTGCGAGCACTTTATTCTACTGTCAAAAGGGATACTGTCTTTAGCGAGCAGATCGTATCGTAAACGGTCATCGTTCTGATCCGATCCGATCCGCTCCGTTCCGGTCTGCTCCGTTTTCGATTCATTTTAACGCATTAACTGTTTATAAGATAAAATTACATTAACTTCTTGCGAGTCATTGTTTTTTTCTTCCCCCGTTTTTTTATGGATATAACTGCGTTCAAACAATTATGAAAATTTATTTCGATTCCATTCCATTTTGAGTTTAATTAAAATATGCAATTTATTTTTCCTATTATAGCACTATTTCGCGAAATGTTATCCCGTTATCGTATATTACATTTTTATCAATGCTTCTTTCTGCGGATATATATATTTAAAGATAAAATTGTTCGTTTGGAAATAAGTGAGATATTTAATTATTTCATAATAAAATACTATATTATTTAAACGGTTAATGTTATTTTCACGATATATCATTTAATTATTCAATTATTCGAATATTTGATATAGAAATGGATTTTCTGATTAAAGATTTCACAATGGACCGACACGTTTGAGCGTAGCCATGAAGCAGAGCATGGCAAGGGATCCAGTAGCACCAGTTTTATGGGAGCCCCATTTGACCGCTTTAGATCGAAGAGTTGGAATAATTTTACAAGCTATCAGAGATTGCGTAAACCGCGAGGATTCCGACCAATTGGTCGTCCAATCTGAGAAAAAAAAGAAAACTGGAAAACCCTAACCTTTTTATTTGACGAAAAGCACACAAATCCAAGATCCCCTCTCTGATGAGCGTATAGTATGTACATACAAATGTATAATAATGATAATCATTATTATTATTATTATTATTATTATTATTATTATTATTATTATTATATTTATATCTAATATATCCTTTCAAATATTTCCTTTTATAATATTCCGTTTAAAAACAAGAGGCGTAACTTTTTGTATGCTTGTAACGTACAAACAATATCGGCAAAATGATTTCTTTTTATTTTGTATTTATCTTTCCTTTGAAAAGGAAGAAAAGCTCTGTGTACAAATCAAAATATCTCTAGGGAGATTTTTCTAACGAAAAAAAAAGAAAAAAAGAGTAAAATAAAAATAACAATATTTATAATAAAAGAAAAAGAAAAAGAAAATACACGCGCAACAAACGAAGAAGCAAGCACGCGAAAGAAAAAAACTACAAGGAAAAAACTTTTCTGTAAATAAATGTATCATAGAAATAGTGATGCGGGTATTTCGAGATATCGATCGGGGAGGAAAGAGGATGGTCGATGAACAAACGCGTTAGTAATGACGTAGTTTTGTAATCAAAATGAATTAGATCGATCACGCGCGCTTGTAAATATAAATAAAAGGGGAAAATATAAATATTCGAAAGATGAAATCGTTTGAATTTCGTCCTCGTTTTTCTTTCCTAAATGAAATTTTGACGATTATCGATTATTTTTCTTTCCAAACATTATTCTTATTTTTAATATGACGAAAAGAAAACAAAAAGAAGAGAAGAATTTTATAGCGACTCGCGAAAATCATCGCTGCATACATTTGTAATCCGTCGTATAAAATTATATTCCTATTTTGTTAAATATATTTTTTGAAAGTAAAAGAATTCGCTAAGAATATGTAATATAATATTATAAATATATAAATATGATATATAGGATATGTATAAATACATGTATTTATGTACACGTACGTATGAATGTATGTATATACGTTTGTTCATTTGTTCCTTTTTTTTAATACATGTATATCAGAACGTATGTATGTATGTATGTATGTATGTATGTATGTATAAATAGACAAATAGATAAACATAAATATATTGTATATGCGTGCGAGAAATTTTGTATAAAACGTGCTTTTAATACGCGTGCAACAATTCTATGAACGTTTCTCATGTGCACCTGTATTCATCGATATGTCAAAGAAAGACACTTTTAATGACAACGATTATCATTCTTAATCTTATTTATCATTTTATCCTTTTAATTCCTCATACCTTATACGAAAAGAATCAAATTTGATTGTCGTGTTGCGGCTGAAAACTTTTCAACCGAGCCGCGTATAATATCGA
The DNA here is from genome assembly GCF_010416935.1 of Polistes fuscatus. Lineage (NCBI taxonomy): Eukaryota > Metazoa > Arthropoda > Insecta > Hymenoptera > Vespidae > Polistes > Polistes fuscatus. Next base: position 15,735,640 of record NW_025113107.1, on the reverse strand, counting down.
AATAAATAAATCTCGAAAAAAGAAAATAATCCCCGTCGAACGAAATAATAATTGGGATCCTAATGTTTTCTTTAGTCAAAATTGAAAGTTTATCGAACGAATTGTTTCTTTATATCCCGTTCTATTTTACATCGAGATAAGCTCGATCCCGTTACTACTTTTCGATAATTTTCGAGAAACTTGCTAATGATTTCCTTCGACTACGAAAATTGCCCATTCTTACAAATTATTGATAACTACGTTATTCTCCTTTTCAATTAATTCTTCTTCTTCTTCTTCTTCTTCTTCTTCTTCTTCTACTTCCTTTTTTCTTTGTAGAAAATTGAACTAAAAGTTAAAATTTTCTGTGAGAAAGATAGAAAAAGAAATAAAAAGTGTTAAGATAAGTTCGCTATAATTAGAATCCCGTTTGTTGAATTTAACGCGAATATTTTAATATCGTTTCTCTCACTTGTATGATGATACACCAAGGATAAAACATTTTAAAATGAAATATTTATAAACCTGCAGTCACCGAAGCAAAGCGCAAAGATAAGACCTCGTTAACGAGGGGAAAAAGCAAAGCTTTTAATTAAACGAATTTACATTAAAAACAACACTAGAATACATTTTAATCGTCCTTCGACGATTATATTACAAATCGAATATATTCCTCCGACAAATAAACATTTCTACCAAAAAATTCTTCTTCGTTCTAAAACGGACAAAAAGAAATTCGATATAAGCCGTTCTTCGGGAATAAATAGAAATTATAATAGGTAAAAGTATAATACGTTATGTTTTGTTTTAAAGTAAATACCAATTTTTTTGCTTTTCTTTTTCTCTCTCCTTCTATTTTTTTTTTTTTGTTTTTACGACAAATTTCTCTTCACGGTTGAGATAAAATACGGCAATACGGAAAATAAGGAGAGCAAAATACGCGAGTATATTCTCTTGTATTAGAAGTACACCGAACTTTCGATAGTAAACGCATTCAATGGGTTACGTTTGAAAAGTATGCTTTTCCGTGTGTGTATGTTATCTCTACAAATTTGCGGCTGCCTAACTTTGTTTTCCAACACTTTGTTCTCGAGTGCCCTTACCCTGGCTCTTTTCGCTTAAACCCCTTACCACTACTTGCACGATGGAAAGACAAACGTCGTTGGATTTTTCTTCTCGATCGATAAGATTAACTACGTTAGCGGATCTTCCAAGGACGACTTATTGTTAGTTTTATCCTACTCTCACATTATGAAATGTCACACATATTACATACAAATCCATTCGAGTACAATAAAGCAAACTGTATCCAGTAATAATTAATATCGTTTATTATTTCACATTTTTCTGTGATAATTTAAACAACGTAACTTAAAATAAAAAAAAGGGGGGGATATTAATTATTGCTAGATTAAATATATATTTTTAGTAAGGTTATCTTTTACTTTGTCACGCTTATTTTTCTATATCTTTTTCTATCATATTACAGAGCTCTTTACTTTCCTTTACTCTTTTTCACTGGGTATGCGTAAGTTGTTTATATGGATTGAAAATATTTCAGAAACAAATATTTGATAAGCTTAAGCTAACTTATAACTCTTTAAATCTAAAACGTATACATAGTAACTTATAAATACACTTATGTAGAACGTATCACGAACTAGGTTGTTATACAAATATTATTTTCCATGTTGCCGATCGATAAACGAACGTATGCTGCCATCTATCCGAACAATGTGCAAACCAACTTTGATGATAACGAACCTCCGATGGTAAAAGTAGAGTCAATCTACACATTATTTACCGACAAACTTGTTTTATTTTCCAATAGAAAAAATAAAATATTAAAATGATACTTAATAAAAATTAAAAATAGAAGAAAAAAGAGAGAACAATCGGAAGCGTATTTAGAAATGTTTATTCTTCATTTTAATGAAGCACACCCGCGGAAAATCATGCGAGTTGTTACTCGTGATGAATGCTTTGATACAACTTCAAACTAGTTAATGACCTAACGCGAAAGGAAGTATTATTACATTTCATGATTACACGAAGAGCAATCAAAGAACAAAGTTAACGAATTAGGGGTAAACATCGTCACCCCAAATGTGTAATGAAAATTCAAAATTAAGCCCAAGATGTCTTTCTTAATAAAAATGATAAATCATTTCGTAAAATGATGATTGGGATTTACAGTAATAAAGGAAAATAAAAAGGAGAATTAATAACAAATGGTCGAAATATTAGTTTCCGGTATGGGATATGCTGTTGGATGCAATGCCGATTGCCGCCAATTAATATCTTGCATTATGCTATTAATACAAAAATCGTTGCACCAATAACCATATTGACATTGTCCACTATCTAAATGATAAAATGTACCTAAACCGTTTCTTTTTCCATCGATGAAAGAACCCTCGTACCGATTTCCATCTCCTGTTAATAGTTAAATAAAATAAACACATTTAGATGAAACCACTATACTGCAAAATGTAAGATATTTGTCGTTCGCTAAATTCGAATTTGTAAACCTTTAATAAACATTCCCTTTCCATACGACAAATCGTTTCTCCAAAATCCTTGGTAATAATCGCCATTTTGGTACCAAATGCGACCATAACCGTGACGTTTATCGCAATGAAAATCTCCTTCGTAATAATCCCCATTTTCATACCAAAGATTACCAAAACCTTCTTTTTTTCCTATCATCCAATAACCCGCGTATATTTTACGAATGCTATTATTTTTATATATTTTACTCAATACGCCATAACCGTGTTTTTGTCCACAAAACCAATCACCCTCGTACATCCAACCATTTCTGATAATAACAAGTTCATAAAACTACGCAAAAAGAAAGAAATCAAGGAAATTATTTAAACAAATACCTGTCTACGTCTGTACCCTTGCCGTGTTTCTTATTATCTTTCCATTCACCTTTATAATGTGCTTTAAAAATTCCTTTCCTTTGTGGAAAAAATATGGAACATCGTAATCCTTCTTTTTTGCTTTTTTCCGATTGTTCCTTATTAGTAGAAATTCGTATGCATTTTAAAAATGGCATTTTATTAAATCAATCAAAAACTAAACGACGATTTATGAGATAAAATTTAAATTCACACGATAAATTGCAATATATTTGAATTAAAACACATATCTTAAGCGCATTCTTTCAACATAAATTATCACTTATTATTTATTTTCGTTTTGACAACTTATTGGCTAACCTGATACTTTTACCATCATAAATATTCAATTTCTATCACATTTATGTTGGCAACACTATGCGTGGTAAAAGCGTTCATCGTCTAAATCCAATATGGCGAAAAAACATTACGGCGGAGTCTAATTTGACAAACGTATTTAGTATAAATTGTGGCAAATGTAATATTTCTCTTTATTTCGTATATCGTATAATTTCGTGTGTACATTTTTTTTCACTTCATATCTCTTTCCGTTTTCTTCAATTTGAAAAAATAAGATTACTCGCATGGCATTGTATCAGTGTTTGTAAACTTATCAAGAAGAACGAGGGAAACAAGTTTTTATGTATAAAATTAAACAAATAATGATAAGTCGAATACCAGTTTGGGAGATGGATGTTCAAGAATATATTAAATCGGAAAAAGATGAGTCTGTTTTCGATGAGGAAACTTTAATAATAGACAATAAACAGCCACTATTTAAGGTTATATTTCAAAATGAAACAATTGCTCGGTGAGTCTTAATTTTTAACAAAGAATAAACAATAACTGTCATAAAATTTTTTACAATATACATATTATTTTCATTGTTCTACCAAAAATGCATAATTCAATTTTTCATTTTTCTTTTTATTCGAGTCATAGATAATTTGAATTCAACAATAACTTACATTTGTATGCACGGGAGAACGCGTTACTTAGAACACATCTAACATGTTTATGTATTTTATATTTTTAAAGTACTCTAATGAGAAATGTTGAATTATATAACAAATGTAAACAATGCTACATGTTCCGATACATTTCTTATGTTACAGAAAATTTAGACATGAGATAACCATAAGCATAGAGGCTTTGATTAATTCAAAGAATAATATTAATCTGTGCAGTAACTACTCTGATCTAATATTAGAATTTTGGGATAAACCGAACGAATGTAAAGTTATTGTACCTAATGTGGAAAGCGAAAACAGCAAAGATCTCTTTACTCTGGATACACAGCCTTTAATATGGCAAAATCATAAAGTACCTACGTATGACACGGTATGTTTTTATAAAAGTTTGTGCAATAATGTATACATATCTAATGTATATATTCTGGGCATTGTATACATTGCCATAACATATATATATATGATCCAAATATAATACTGTTTTCTTTCTTTTTCTAGTCTTATAAATTATTTGATGAAAATAGAAAGAGAAAAGAAGAGAAATTAAATACTGAGGAAGAAAAAAACGTATGTAATAGAAAACTTTCATGTTTTAATTGTTCTGGAAACCATAACTTAAATGATTGTGTATTACCTTGGAACCAAGCTAATATAACTAAGAATCGTAATAAGAATCTTAGTGATAAAAAAAAAAATCATAAAGGTATAAGATATCATTTAGATGACGGTCAAAAATTCAGTCACTTGATTCCTGGTCAAATTAGCAAAGATTTACGTAACGCATTGGGCCTCAGAGATAATGAATTACCTTTGCATATTTACAGGTAAAAAAAGAAATAATAATTAATTTCAATCATTTTCATATAAAAAATGTAAGACAAATGCGTGCGAAAGTATATGAGATCATAAAATTTATATAGATAAAATACAACATTTTCATTTCTTATAATTAATTTATTTTTCATAGAATGAGAGCACTCGGTTATCCTCCTGGATGGTTAGAAGAAGCACGCTTACAACATTCAGGATTATCTCTGTTCGATTCGGATGGAGCACCAGAATTGGATCCTGACGAGGAACCGGGAGAAATGATAATCATAGAAGATAAAGATCAATACGATATAAACAAAATCGTTGACTTTCCTGGGTTTAATGTTTCACCTCCATTGGGTACTCGTGATGTAAGTACTTTTACAAGTAATATTTTAATGAACAATTTATTATATAAATATTTTCTATATAAATTTTGACTTTGATTAAAGGAACAAATGCATTCTTGGACCCCTGAACTACAATATACTCATAGTAAGGAAAATATGCTATTAATTATGGGTAACAAAAAGACACCAGAAGGATATAAGAGGAAAAAATTAAAATTAAATACATCTGCAACAAGCAATTCATCTATAGTACCTAGCGATATGGAAATAGAAGATTTAAGTGGTAATTTCTTATCATTTTCCCTCACATTTACTTCTTCCATGAAAAATAGAAAATATTAAGTAAATCTATATATATACACATCTTATTTGTAGGAGTAGAAAGTATTGTTGAAACGGTACCTATTAATGGACATTTTATACCACCTTTACCAAAAAATTTACCTTCTAAGCCTCCAGAACCACTATCTTCGTCATCAACATTGGAACAGTGTTCATTTGATAGCCAATCGCAAGATTCAATTGTAAGTTATAAATATAATCTTATATGCTATTAATTTGAATAATTATCCAAAAATATATTTATCTAGGATGGAAGCGTATCACCGTTGTCCAGGACAAATTCTCCATCCTTATCGGATCTCGAAAGCATAAAAAAACGATTACTTGTAGAGCTTGAAGACTCTAGCTCGCAATCTAATCTTGAAACACCTACGAAATGCAATTCTTTAAATAATACTTTGAAATCGGAAGCACCTTCACCATCCATCGAACACACACCACAATCCAATCTCTCACGAAATATGCATAATTCATTGAATTCAAGTCAAGGAAGCATAAAATCAATAGATTTGGGCACACCAGTAGTACAAAGTAGTTCTCCTTTTAATAAATTACCGTCGTCAGACAAATTTTCAAAGAATATTTGCGACGTCATAAATTTTGAAAATTTACCAGACTCTACAGGTAAATACGAACAAATGACAGGAGTTCTGCAAAAGGTACGAACTACTATGGCCAAAATTAATAGCGATTTGTGAAAGCTATTAAAATATGTAATTATCTATTAAAATATCTCAATCAGGGTTGAACTATATCTAATTGAAATAGTTGCAATACCAATATAATTTGTTACATACAAAGTTTGTACATAATATTTTAATATAAAAGATATCGTGCATAATAATAGCATTATCGTGCATAATAATAATGCATTATTGTAGACGATAAGTTGAAAAATATTGAACTTTTAATTTACATTCTCTAACATTTTAAAAAGTACTGTAAAAAGTGAAAAAGAAAAGAAAAGGACGACTTGTTCGACCGCAGTAGATTATATAATTTAATCATAAATGCTACGATATTGCATAATAAAAAATAAGTTTTTGTAAATCAATGCTTATTTTACATCAAATTAAAAGTACAAAAATATAATAATCTTCAAATTTTTTTTTCTTTATATTAACACTCAAATACTTTTGTCGGATTCCATGAGAAAAGCATTTTAAAAATTAATTATCTTCTACGTTATTTTAAATTATTCACTTTTTGCTTTTGCTTAAAATAAATGCATTAAAAAAAAAATTGTTTAGAATTATTTATCATACATAACATCAAATGAAATAACTGCCAAGCAATATAGTGGAAAAAAATAAAGGAAATGAAAACTTCTCGATTATTTTTTGTGTGGAATGTCATATTAAAATAATAATAAAAAAAGAAGAGAAAATCGACTATTATAAATATATATATATATAGAAGAATATTATTATTTTTATATATTATAATTTGTATACTATATATATTAGAATTGTATTGATTTTTATCTTTAATAGAAATTCGATTTTCAAAATAAATGAGGTGATTCGTGGATGATTTATGGTTCAATTTTCGAATCGATTCGTTCAGTCATTTTAAAAATAGACCAATTAAGTGATCGAACGAAATTATGTTTTTCTTTTTATTATTATTACTATTATTATTATTATTTTATCAGTTACATTTTTCTCGGTATCTTTGAAAATAAATGAAATTTTCTCTACGATCGTGTCAAACGATTGAAAGAAAGTAAAAAATTGTATTAAATTATAAGAGAGAAAAATATTTTTGGTACTTTTATCAGGAAAAAAGAAAAATGATATGGAAAAATTGTCCCTTCACGTTCCCCTCCCAGTTTTAGGTTCGCTATGCGTATTTAAATGTAACTTCGGTATTTGTAAATAATTTTTAAAAATAATGTATACCATATAAATAGGGAGCGAATTCATTTAACAATACAAAAATACAAGAATAATAAAACAGTAAAGTAACGAAACAGAATCTAAAGCAAGAATGTGCATGGAAACATATTTAATTGCTTTTTAATCATAATTTTGTTCATCGATGTATTTTATTGAAACAAGGGAGACATACTGATAGTTTGTTAAGACAATCATCGTTAAATATTGTCACCCTTTTTGTAATATCCCGTTCAATGTAATTATGCATATTTTTTATATTTTCTATCATAAAAATCATTATAAACTATGTAAAAATAATATCAACAATCATTGTTTATCTCTTGATGAGAAAAATGATTTGCCGTAGAAGTTAATTTCAGCGTGTACCGAAAATGGTGCACGTGGCAGAAAACGTATTAATAAACTCTTACATTCGATCTATTCACGCGCACTTATGTAAATTTTAATTAATTTAAAAAGAAAAGAAAAAGTAAAAAAAATAAGAAGTATTTATTAAAATATGATCAATCATTGTATATTATATTAGGATTACTGGCCATATGCGATTATTGGAATGGAAAGAATAACTTGCATAATAAATCTTTCATGAGAAAATAATTCCTTTATACTAATTTTTAAATACGCCATATACCATCCCATTTTACTATACACAATCATGTTATATTAATATGTAATATTAAATTTTAAGATTCCTTACATTTATTATCATTAGTGCTAATATTTTACATTATTTCTGTACACACTGTATATACCACCTCCCCCCCATATACAATATGTAATAATAAGCATTAGTAGGAAGAAATAAAAAAAACAAAGGGAGAGAAGGATAGAATAAAATATATGTATAGTTCCTATTAAAACTTTGCGTTCTCATATATATATATATATAAATATAGTAATTATACCGTTCGAAAATTAATACTGAATTTTGGAAATATATTTCTGCATAGGAAAAGAAAAAAAAACAAATATATATCTCAGATCACCATTTTTCCGATTCATGATTAATTAATTATTACCAATATTGTTGCTTTTGTCATTTAAAAAATCCAGCTATTAACATAGAATAAAATTTGTCTATATCATCCATTCTTTGTGTGCGTTTTTAATTTCCTGCAGGTGGGGGTGGTGGAAGATCATCGTTCGAGCCCTAAAAAAAATTATCTTTTCTGTCTAATATTTACGGAACCAGTCGAACTATTATTTATAAATGTATTCTAATTAATCGATAATTATTGCGAATTTTTCATAATTAACGTTAAATATTATTCGATCGACATAAACGTCATCACTTACGGATATGTTATCTCGATTTTTAGTAACATTTGACTCCAATTGTGGACGTCGAAGAGATCTTGGTCTGGTAATATACATTACGACCATAAATGCAAAAAATAAACATATTAGAAAAAAGTTAGAGGACGACTCTACAGGAGGCGGTCCTGGTACTAAAAGAACATAACATTTTACAAATATAAAATAACTTTTAATAAACAGGTACGATATTGTTAAAGAACAAAGTGATACCTACGTCTTGACAAATTGAAACATTCAGTATCCGAACAGAAATTTTGCGTTTGCCGTAGCTGAAACAATATATTTTTATTTATAATTTGATATACAAAGAAAAAAAATATTTATCCTATTTTTTTGCTTTTATATATATATATACCTATAAGTAATATTCATGAAATTAATCATTCATGATAATAAATGTATCGCTACGATGGCGAAAGAAATACGAAAAATATATTTGAATGATACAAAACGATTCTGCGAAGATTAATTAATTTTTTTTATATAAATCATATAATGCGAAAAATAAGAATGCAATATAAGCGAATAAAAAAATGTTTATTGCATAACTAGCGAAATGATTGAATGTTACGCTTAAAATTATTTTTCTTGCGACACGCGAATTACGGCCACATTCTTCAAGAAATCTACGAAAGCATATCAAATTTGTCGTCAGTTCTTGTTAATATAATATTTGAAAAGATAAATAGTGTAAAAAATATTTACTGCTGAAAACATTGCTAAATTTGCTATTTCTTCGTAACGGTTAAAAGTTGAAATAATATTTAAGAATTTTTCGATAATTCCTTCTTGGTTTCGTACGGTGAAAAAATTCGACTTACGATATAAAGTAGACGTTGTAAGAGTAATTCGTTACTCCAAAAGTATTCACAAGGATCGAAATCGTCACTCATTTTATTAACACAGGTATCTTCGTTATGTCTCGATTTTAATGGCTGAAACTAAAAGGGGAACGAAATATGCTATATACAAATAAGGTAAATAATTGCAAACGTGATTAAGGGCGTGATCAAACAAATTATATAAGAAAAAACAATTATTTTCAAAAATATATAATGATGATAATAATAAATTCAATGAGAAAGAATTCACGTTCCGTTTCTTTTTATCTTTTACCTTTTTATTTTATCATATGGTAATATTCTACGGAACATATGTATTTATATATGTACACATATGTGGCTTTAGCATTACCGTATGCATTTTCTGAAGCTTGGAATCGCTACATTATTACTATACTCTTATCAGTAAGCATAAAAAGTATGTTCATACGAAGGAAGTGGAACCACTTTTATCACTAACATGATATGATGACAGGACAAAAATGTATCATTCTAATACAAAAAAACAATACCTTTTTTTATAATTATTCTACAACGAAAAATTTATTTATATCATTTGTATACTATGCAAATTTAATCTAGAAAAATAATGGCCTGTCGCAATAATACAAAACATCCACTTTTTCTAAATACCTATCTGGCAAATTAATCAACGTTCGAATTTGTACCTTAATATTATTTTGTTAAGAACATTGCAAGAAATAAAATTGTGACAACAAAATTATAGACTTCCAATGAAAAAAAAATATCGATAAGTTTGAATCTTGTAAAAAAGAAAATAATTATTTAAAAAATTGTTTTTGTCATTATATGCGTTCTTTGAAATAGACTAATTTCGTTTGAGAATTTCTTTAAAAAATCCACAAATAACGGAAATATTGCAAATAATTATTGGACCTCCCAGTATAACTCATTATACTATTATTACTATTAATTCTTTTTTAATTACGATTTAACGATTATAAACACGTAATTTTCGTAATACCACCTTAATATTTTGATATCTCAGCAATAAAATGATAATTAATAAACAATAAAGATAAGAATAATAATTAGAATGTACCTTGCATTTAACATCAAATATTTGAACAACAATAAATAAAAAAAAAACGATAGAAAATAAAATGATCGTGTAATTCTTAAAATGAATATTGAAGAAACAAAAAAACAATTAATAATAAAAACTAAAAAATATCTAACGAGTGTCTTTTAAATTGTACCTTGGAAAATGTGTAAATCGTTCTTCTGTATGTCCTTGTATGCGTCTTATGTGAGATCTGTGAGATGTTAAATTAAGATTCGTTTCTATTACAAATGTTAATTTTCCTCTAACACGAAAAATTAACAAGAATATTATTTAAAAACATATACAAATATACGTGTGTGGACCATAAAATTTATATGACAACTGCAAGAAAAATACGTACTTAAATCTTTACGAATATGGTCAATGCAACACTCACTACACAGAAATATTGTTTAAACAAAATATGTTACTAAAACCTACATAAATATTTTTAAGAACACAGAAATAAGATAAAAGTATCGAATGATAGTTGAATCACGATCGTAACTTGCGCTGACATAAACTTACAGTAGAATGTAACTGCAATCTAGACTCGTGAGTGAGTAAATGAATAAATGAGTAAATGAGTGAGCGAGTGAGTGTACGTGGATATGTTGTGTATGAGAGAGAGAGAAAGAATTAACGAAAGAGTGGGGAGGAAAATAAAATATAACGAAAGAGGAAACGTTATGAAAGAAGAGGGAGGGTGGAGAAAAGAGAACAGTATCACACATACGCACACCTGTACATGAAACTTTAAAGATTACAAGCCCTATAAGATTGTATGAGTTATGTAGAGAATCATAAATGCATGTAAATGTCTATATGTGCGATCGTGTATGTTACATTTGATCTTATGCATTTTTACTTTATAAGGAAAAACTGATCTCAAAATGTTAGAAAATTAGCTCGATTGATTTTGATAAAATTCAATTGCAGGATTAAATTTAAAAGACAGTTTGATTTTTGTTGTGTTACATCATTTTAAAAACAGTTGACACATGACATACATTCTTTATTTCATTATTTTTCTTCTCTATCACTATCTCATTCTCTCTTTAGAAAATTGTATCAATTGACTCGAATGACGTATCGACATCTTTTAAAAAAACAATCTAACGTCAAAATAATGAGTTGAGAATACTTCTATATGCAAGAGAAAATTCTACGAACCTGACAACGTGGATCCCCGAACTGTCAAAAAATCCAGTCGATACACGATATTTACAAACACTAGTCGGCCATTACATCTGTAGTATCCTCCTCCCTGATGCAGGAACATCAAAGTTTTTGGACAAACTATGAACCAACCAATGAAATTAAAGCAAAGAGTACAGAAGTACATAGAAGCTCAAAAGTCCCCATTTTTATCAACCTAGTTTCATTTTAGTTACTAGCGGGACCACCAGTAGGCGAAAGTAGGTAATTAACGCGATAACGGTACAATACTATCAAAGAATGCAGTTACAACGATACAATACCATCAAAGAATGCAGTTGTGAACAGTACAACTATCAAAGAGTACAGTATTCTTTGATAGTATATGATAATTTGTTTATTCAAACATTGACAGGAATTACTCATTGTTAAATAACGCGAATAAATATTGAAAGATAAAGATATTATAGAGATAATATAAATATAATACTGATAAGTATAAAATAATATAAATATAAATAAATTAATAAATTAAAATATTAAAAAAAGATACATAATAATAAACATAAATATAAATATAAATAAATAAATAATATTTGTGATGACTTCAAGAGTAAAATTTAGCTGCAATATAAGAAGAGTGCATTAGTGCATTAAAATAATTGTTAATTAATCAATAGAAGCGTCTACTGTTGTCTAAAAGCTCGGAGACTACGATCTATGTACCGTCCTCTTCGAAATCCACCGTTGAAATGAGACATTGTCCTCTATCAAATTACTTTTATTGAAAGTTGTTTATATGACTTTCCGAACGTTGCGCATGTGTATAAAGAGAATCTTACACCTAATACATAAAATCTAAGATTGTAACGTTCCGATTTTAGCATTTTTATTGTTTTTATGTAATTATTTAACCGCTCCTGCGCAGTGGTGAATTCGAAGGTAAAATACTAAAATCAGAACGTTACAATCTTAAATTTTATGTATTAGATATATAATTCCCTTTATACACATGCGCAACGTTCGGAAAGTCATATAAACAACTTTCAATAAAAGTAATTTCATAGAGGACAACGTCTCATTTCAACGGTGGATTTCGAAGGGGACGGTACATAAATCATATATTACGATCTTTTAGACAACAATAGACATTCCTATCTATTAATTAACAATTATTTTAATATTCTAATGCACTTTACTTACATTACAGGAAAATTTTACCCTCGAAGTCATTACTTTTCAGCAGCGTTAAAATAATTATATAAAAATTAAGATATTCATCGTACAGACACATGAAACATAAATTTTGTCGGCATACACTGCATTTTATGAATGCAGGCTTCTTACACGCACACGTTTATTTCAAATCGTCAGAATAAAAAAGTAAGTTGTGAGCTTTTATGTACTTCTGTATTCCTTGAATTTTTGAAATGTGATGATATAATAAAAATAAATTAATATATATAAGTATATTTAGGAAATCTAATAAAGTACTTCATTAAAATTTTAAAATGAAGTGTAAAAATTAAAGAACATTAAATTATGCCTAAATGAAATAATTATTTTACAAATGTTAGATTATTATATAAAAGCATTAAAGAAACTTGTATTAATGGTGAAGGTAGCTCATTATACGCTACCTTTTTTATTTTCAAGCTTAATTAAAATCAATACTTATGATATATAAATAAATAAAAAACAAATCTGAAAGGTAATGAAAAAATAATTGACAATAATCTTTTCGTATCTTAATCATTTATAAACGCAATATAATAATAATAATAATAATAATAAAGATAGGAAAATGTTTTTCATATCCTTCGCATAATTGTCATGTTAGTCGAACCATTTTGATTATTTCATAAAGTAAATTGTCCTATAAGCGTTTTTCTTTTTTAAATCACAAAATTCATATAAAAATTTTGTATAATTTCGAAAGTGCACTGTAGACGTATTTACAATATACGTACGTCTTCATTATTTCCCTAAATTTAATCGATAAGGGAAATACGGCAATTAACACTATCTAATCACCAAACCAGCAATCCAGGAAGATCATGGATATTTTTCGTAAGAAAAACTTGGAAGTACTGAAGGAGTTGTTACTGCTGTAATTCTTAAGAACAATATTATAATTCTTAAGCATGTATAAATATATATATATATATACATATTAGTTGTGATTTACGGCAACGATCAGTAGAAAAACATAATTAAATGAAGAAGGGAAAAAAAATGATGATAAAAAAAAATCGCCTAAATTCTTTGGCGTCACAGACGCAGCAGTGGTATTTTCTTCAAATTCGAAGTACTTAAAATTCGATGATATCACACAACGTGCGTTACACCGGATTGGAATAAATTTAAACCGTTTCTACCCTCGGTATCCGTAGATTCGATTTGTTCTTTAAGCAATTCTAGTTCCCTTATACCGGATACGGTAACCTCGTACTTGTGAGCTACCAAACTACGATAAAAATGTATCGCAAAAGCGAGGAAGATTATCAATACTGGTATCAGCACTATACATGCCGACCATGCGGCAACTTGAGAGAAATCGTAAAATTTAACCCAACAGAGAATCGCTATCTCTAATAAAAATAGAAGTAAACCAAGTAAAGTCGAGAACGCCCATGCTACTTCGATGTACCAATGGAGACGTTCGTGCGGCGACTCGTGTACGAGACTTATACTGTGTAAGTTGCAAACCGCTTCAATATTCGGTAGAATACACGTTGATATCATCAGCGCCAACATGTGAACAGCTACTAGTAACGTCGTACAAACTGCGAAAGCGATTAACATCTCTGAAGGAACTTTAGTATCAGAGTTTAGTTGTACCTCCACCATAGCGACCTGTTGACAATTATATTCGTTCATCTTTATTGTCCTATGTCTAACAATAAATATGATTTCATCTACGTTAAAAAAAGATAAAGACTATGAGAAAAATATACAGGGTATCCTTAGCTGAAAAGTCTACATTGCAACGATTTCGATATTTTTCATATCATTAAAGAACAAAGGGGAGATATCTAAGTATTTTTTGCTTGCAGCTGTAACAAGACATTCTATATACTACATGATAAGTTAACATAAACTATAGTCATACCATAGCGAAACCCGAGAGCAACGCCGAGGTTTTGCTGGACGCTTTCAGTTTCGCTCTGCTTAGCTGCAATTTTCTCCATGAGAGGTAACCCGGCGTATGAAGGCCATCACCTGACTGCGACATCTTCGACTGATCAAACGAAAGACATAGAACAATAAACGAAAAAATTCATTCGTTCGGAATGGAATGTATGAGCAGAATTTATTAATGACATATTATTAACATTCCCATTTTGTATTTTTCGTTCACGTTCGATTAACTTTGACTACTATCAAGATAATCGACGTATCGTTTGCCTATGTGACAAGAAGTGCAAGAGGCTCGTAAAGAAGCATGCAAACATACCGAAAGTCGTTATCAACGCCGGTGCGAGGTACTTGCCAAAAGTCCCGCGTAGGATAGAAAAACCAATGGGGATGCTGAACGAAAGAAACAATAAGAATGAATGATATTAATGAAATAATTGATCAAAAATAAAAAGGGATTATCGAGACGCTTGGAAATCTGGCAAGAATGAAGACGAAGTGTGATAAAGCAAGTGAAACGAAAATTACATCGAATTTTACATTTATCTATCATACGATACAAAGATTATGCGCGTGTGTGTGTGTGGCGTTAATTCAGCAGTGAGCATTTTGAAATTATTTTATTTTATCCAAATTTCTGTGAAAAATTGTTCTGTATTTTAGTATGGATTTCTTTTATTATCTTTTCAAAAAGAAAAAGGTGCATATTAAATGAAAATAGATTTGGATCGGTGCAGAACTAACACATCGTCCTTGCTTCGTTATGTTATACTAATTATGAAAGTATGCGCTTCATGAACGATTATCAAGATCGTACGAAGGCCTCCGAGAGGAAACCGATTTAAGATCTATGCGAATATTTGCTACATCAAATAGCGAAACTAGACCGAATTTCGAAACACAATTTTCGTTGTATGTACAAATCTCGAACACGAAAGATAAGAAAATTAATTATTATCGCATAATTATGTTTTAATCAAAGCAAAAAACATTTTAGTTTGAAGATTTTTTTGTTCGTACGACCACCGATAGTAATTTGATAAGTATCGCTTAATTAAAATTTCTTTACACGTTTCAAATGAACTCAGACCCCTCGCATAATATGATGCGTTAATAAATGATGATAGAAATGTTAAATAACATTAAAAATAATCAAAATATAAAAGAGATAAGATAACGTGGAACCTACGTAAAGTAGGAACAATGACAAACCTGAAAATCGTAGAACCTCTTGTGGAAACAATGTTCATTAGCGTTTCGTGTGTGTAAATGAGCCACGTTTACGTGG
Organism: Polistes fuscatus; assembly: GCF_010416935.1. Lineage (NCBI taxonomy): Eukaryota > Metazoa > Arthropoda > Insecta > Hymenoptera > Vespidae > Polistes > Polistes fuscatus. The sequence goes on along the minus strand of NW_025113107.1, from coordinate 15,719,575 downwards.
ATAGGTAAGTGGGAGGAGGGGTGTCCGGTTCCGTTCTCGCCACCAAACACTGAATTGCGTCCAGTACTCGTTGACCATACGGACATTAGGCTCGATGATTCTTCTGCGTCCTCGATCCACTCTGTAACATACATCAGATGCAATTTATTTCTTAGAAGAGTATTCTAATATCTTATAATTTATTAATAATGAAAGAAAAATAAGAGGAAAGAAAATAAAAAAAAAATAGAAAGATCTTGGTTCATCTTTTACGCATGAAAATGATATACTTTTATAATCGTTAAACAAGGTTCTAGTTGAAAGCACATGTTCATAGTCAATTGACTCGCGCAGCTGATACTTTAATAGAGACGCATAACGTTTACGCCTCGTTACGTAGATATTAAACACATACAGTAAATCACAAAAATATTTACACATCTTTTCAATTTCAAAAACTTATAAAACTCCATCAAAAATATTTTTAAATTTTTCTAATGAAAATTTGAAACAATTAGTATATACCATTGAAATACAAAAAAAATGAAGGTAAATTGTTGAATTATGGTAGCCTTTCTTTTTACAAACATTTACTTGTTTTATGTTATAAATACCATGAAAGATTAAATATCAAAGAATTTTTTAAATCGTGATGAAATTTTCAGTTGTACGTTATTATGATGATTGTATGCTACAAAAAAAGTGTTGTTTATTTCTCCACTTTTCACGTACTTCTTGTAACACGTTGATTCTTCATATCTGTTTAACAATTTACGCTTTTTTTTTTTTTTTATTTAAAATGTAGACAAAAATCGTTCGATATGAGAAGACATCAGAATATTTTTGTTATAAACTGTACAGAATATTTGTCCCGTACGTTTGCCATTAATCTCACATATTTACGTCGATCGATTTGTTCTTGAAACATCTAATGATAGTCTAATTGTTACAATTGTTCAGAAAAATAGATGTTCATTTTTTAATGTATTTGTTTTCATTACTTTTTATACAAAGTTTCAAAGTAATATGCTTATAATATCAGAAATATGCAAAGCTTATTTTCTTTTCTGCAAATAATAACTTCCTCAAATAACTGATATTTGAGTAATCGATATATAGTCGATTTTAAGTAATGTCAATCATTTCTAATACGCATTTCTTGTGATAGTGAGTTTCTTTTTTCTCTTCTAAAATTAGAAACTTGTTATTATTTCTTATGCTTTACAGAAACAGTCTACGATACAAAAACAAAGTACATCTGCCTTTTCTACGAACATTGCGAATGTTTATTATAATATTATCGAAGCGAAACTTCTTTATAGTCGCATTACGAATGATTTTTCAAGATCGTCACGGAAATTGGAATAATACGCGAAAAAATGTAATCACGGAAATGTAAAGAAAAATATAACCGGACATGTGTGGTTCATTCAACAAAGCGAATTTTTAATTTTTAATCAAAATTCGGCATTTTTAATGTTACTGTTTTGTTTCTTTTTACTTTACGACAGTAATAATTACGATATAAATATTGTTTTATCGTTATTTACAATTTGTTTTATGTTAATAATCCAATTATTTGCAAAAATTGAGTTCAAAGATTTAAACATTTAAATGATTATATATTTGTAAATAAAATATAATTACTTTCTCTTGTACTGAATTTCAAATCAAAGAAATTTCATTTCTACTCGACAAATACGATATTGCATATTAAATTTTTATTTAATTTGATATATAATATTATATTAAAAATATTAACATTAAAGAAGCTTGATTACTATCTCATCGGTTAAATAAGATTTAACAGGTTGTATCGTTTATGACAGCAAATATATATGTTCGTATCACTCAAAGTGTTGAATGGATAATACAAAAATAGTATATTGGATCGATTTGTAACGTTGAAGAAAATTATGCATGCATTTAATCGGTCGTTGCTATGACATTCTAAACCGTTTAATATTGGATTACCAACGATTCGATGAACATTTTTTCAAGGCATCTAAAGTTCGTACATACAAGCATTCGTCTGCATATGCTATTTCATAACGAAAAATTCCAAAGGATGAATTTATCTTGAATAATATCAATTTTTCTCAGCCTTCTTCGTTTTATACACATAATCACATATACCGGATGAATGAAGAGATATGATCAGCTTAAATTATTCTATTAATTTGAATAAACCAACAACAGATTTGTTTATCTTCTATAACAGGTTTAAACAGAATTTTTAGATGATTATAATACATTTTTCATTAATTATTCTTATTTAGGAATTTGCAAGAACTTTTTCAATTTCTTTTTTGTATAGACAAGTTAATAATTTATTTACAATTATTTTTTAGCGAATATTGAAAAAAATTTAGTAAGAATTATACACAAAAATTTGTTTATCCATCTGAACTGAAAAAACATTTATAAGGTATTCTTTTTGCACGCTACGCCTCAAGGATATTGATAGATCAGTATTGATCGTTATCGATTAGATCTTTTTTACATATCGTTTCTTAACATTGTTAAATAAAAAGAATAGACAACAAATATATCTTTTAATAAACCTGAGCAAAATAATTGCATTCTGTAGTTCAGAGAGTAGTATATAACCCGATAAAAAACAGAAAAATACATTGACATAAATATCAGCGTAAATGCGTGTACGTGTTCGCAAGGACAACGTAGAAGGACGATAGATTTGTGTCAAAAACACGTGAGAGCTAGAAAACGTTTTCCAATCTTCTTTTGTCACTTTTATGCTAAAGCTTTAAGCGTTGACACAACCACTAAACTTTAGTCTTTAATAATATGAACGTTGCCAATAACACTAAAAATACAAAGTGAAAATAAGAAAGAGAAAGAGAGTGAGAGAGAGAGAGAGAGAGACAGAGATGGAAAAAAGGATACATGTGTGTGTATGTAAGTGAGCACGCTAAATGGCACCTAACTTTTCCTTAACACCGGCTCGTGTACCAAATTAAATCACGATTAAAATGGTCCAAGAGCTCTTCTCTATCAATGTTGTTCAATCATGACGACACCCTTAAAAGATCATCGATTAAATATTTCAATCAAAAAATCGTCAAATTTGTAGAAACGAATTAAACACGTTAAACAACGATTGTATATTTTATTTTCAATAGCGGAACTGCCAGCAAACCGTTTTATGCGAATACTTGTATGTATATATTCATATTTACTATCTAGTTATATCGTATAAGTGAAAGATCAACAAGATTATTAAATACAATTTTATGATTCTAAATTAACTAAGAAAATATTTGTAAAGAACATCGAGGAAGTAAGATAAATATTGATTAGTGATTGTTTTTTGTAAATCTACAACGAGAAATACAAATGTATATAGAAAACTATGTTTAGTAATAATAATACCAAGAAAGCTTACTAGGTTATCTTGAAAAAATATTATAACATGTCAGCGTACCTTGAACCCAATGACCAAAGGCTGCAACAACGATTCGTCGTGTTTCTTCATGGCATCCACGAATTCGCTTCTTTCTTTCACACGTTTCCACGTATACACAATATACAAAAAATAAATCCAAAGAAAAAAGCAAAATTCGAAGGAAGGGTTAGGTATTATTAATATGAAAATTGATTGAAAATAAGTGGCACATAAATAACACGCGATCGACTTATTTTTTTACTACATTTCATATCCTTCTTGAGAGAAAAAGAAATATATAATGTTATGAAAGAGTGGAACAATTCTAACGCCGAACCACTTACTACAACAGATGTTGACATACTGAAGGATATAAAACCGCTCGAGCGCATCGTGCACCGAATGTTGCCGAATGCCAACGAAGATGGTCGAATTGGCAAACGAACTCGTGGTAACCGGCGAATCGAAACACGAGTTGAAGCATTTCGCGTTGGACAATGCGATCTTGTCGTTTGATGCATTTTCTCGCGGTCAACAATGACCAATTATGAATTGCAAAGATGCTTATAGTTTATCAATGATTATACAAATCCGGTTCTAATGAAACATTGGAAAATCGTAGTTTCTTGGAAATCTGAACATGTGTATGCTAGCATAAGTACTTGTATATATACATGTAATTACATACACATGTTTTTATATATTACATAAATAGCAATAAATTGTACACATGATAATAAATTATTCAACGTTAAGAATTCAAAGAAGATTTTTATTACTATGCCAAAGAACATATATCTAACAATAAATAAGTTTCCAAGACCAGCAATGCTTCTTCGCAGACAAAATTTAACCATGAAAGATTGTACGTATAACTGGAAAATTATATACTTATATTTAAAGAATTGAAAAATATCTATTCGAATATAAATTTTTGATTATATCGAAGACTTATTAATCTTTACAAATTTTGTTAAAAACCAATCGTTTAACTAGTCAACATTTAAATAGTCACATTCATTTAATATTACATATGAAATTGTTTTCAACTTAATATACAATATTATATAAAATATAAAAATGAAAGATCTTGTGTGTTTTCAATTATTATCAAAGTCTGACTTTGTGACTTCTCCGTTTAATACATTTCATGGTATTGTATACGGTGAAAAAATAGTGTTTTATGTTAACATAATGCATTTATTATTTAAAGTATCTACCTAATTATATTTATTAGATATAATTCATAATATTCACCAAGATTTATAATAAATTTTTCATATAATATATCTGATACATAAATTTCATGACTCATCCTGCTTAAATCAATACAACATAAATTTGATTAGTTACTATTATATAAACTAACTTGTTATTTGCTGATAATTTTACTGGAATAATTTTATCTTTCTACAAAGTCTATTTCGTATTTAATGTCCATCCAAACATTAACTGACAATTGTATAAACAAAATTGGCAGGATAAAAATATCCCAAGCAAATTGTGTAATAATTTCGAATAACTTGTCCAATTTATAAGAATTTTCATGAAATAGTCAACGTTTCTTATTCTGTTTTAATATTAATTAGAAAATCATAATACAAATATTATTTAATTTTCAAATTACGAATAATTATTAAGAAAATTACTTACACTACCACTTCACACGATTGTATTTCTCTTGGAAAGGTAGCAGCAGTTCGTTGGACGTGTATGTTAACGAAATCGTAATTTAGTTGCATTCTTTAAAACTAAACTCATATATGAAGTAACTTTATGTATAAAGTTTATTGTCCATTTATTAATATTCACTCTTTTATTCAGTATAGTATAAAAAGCAGCGATAAAAGGTATAGAAAATAATAAAAGAGTAACTTTAAAAGTCACAAAAGTTTCACTTGCATAAAAGACGTGTCAGCAGAATAATATTAGTTCTGAAAAGAATATAAGGTTTAAGAAAGAATTTCCCCCACCATTTTTCAAGCAAGAATTTTCTTCAAGTTGTAAAAGCTTATACAAGCTTACAAAGTTAACTCTTAGTGTTGTGAAAATAATAAGCAGAGAAAGCAATCTACCGCTATGATTGCGATTACCGAACGTTACCGAACGTTACCGAACATTACCGACTAATACCGAACTATACCTGTCAAAACTGTAGATCACAGGTGATTATGCCACTTTGTAAATACATAAGGTACGCGTCATCTTCATGAATAATTAAATAAATTCACTAAAAAACAGGCTCTTCTAAAATACTTCTTTCATACGATTTTAATCTTTTCCTCATGAATAATCTTTTCAGTTATCGACTAATAACTTTTCCTTAAAAATATCTTCAAAATGGCTTTATTATAATGAATCACGATTGTTCAATTTTTTAGGTATCATCCGTTTTTTACATCAATAAAAAAGAACGAATGAAAAATTAAAAAACGGAAAAGGTATGGATGACAAAACAGGTTTGAAAATACATTTTATATTAACATTTTAATGAGAACGATAGGAGAATAAAGAACAAAAAATATGCTTTATCGAGACATTTTAATATTTTATTATTTGTTTTCATCTAAATTTCTGAATAGTGAAAATTGAACGCAAAGTTTACTGTTTCTCGTGCAGATGGCAGTAGTAGTTCGATGACGTGTAAACTATTTAGTAATATATACGAAATAATTTTAATTCAAATTTCTTTGAATATCTACGAATTAATTAATTCTACCTTCGTTACATAACACTTATATTGACTTACCGTAAACATTAATTTTTTTTTTAGTTAATATAATTCATATATAATAGCGTCTACTGTGTTATTTAAAATTGCATAGCGTGTATGACAATGTAAATATTAAAAAACATTAATTTTCTCAATTGTTTTTCTAATCTTAACCACATTAGCTTCTGAACGACTTATATGTATCTGCTATTTTAAAATTTTAAATTTTAATATCATATACAAATTCAGCAATCGAAAAACTTCTTATTTATATAGTTTTATAAAAATGACGCATATAATAAATATTTTGCATACAATATTTGTCATATATAGAAGAGGGTATTTAGAATTATTTAATTTTTAAAATTTTATTTTAGTCCGATCATAATTGATAGATTCGTTTATATTTATTTTATATCTTATCATTAAATAATAATACATATAAGGTTATTAATTAACCAAGGTTCAAGTTGAAAACGTAGAGTAAGCATTATGTTTGCAAAAAGAGAATCCCACCATTCTTAATCTCAAATGAGTTGGAAGGAGTTGTATAGAATATTTCTTACTTGGAGGATATTAAGTTTTCATGCTCAACGTTCGCTTTTCAGTTGGCCATCGACTCGCGTCAAACATCAATCGTGTTACAACGGTTTTTATTGCCTTTCTCTTCTCAGATACTTGATTACAGGTGAGTAGATTTAAGGTGGTAGACCACATCCAGTTATATATCATTTCTTTTTTTTTACGCGTCCTCTATGTAAATTACACAAGAAAAAATTAAAAAGAAATAAGAAAGAAAATAAATTAAAATCAAAAAATGGTGATATTTTCAAGAACAATTTCTTGATCATTTATTTTATTAAAATGTTTGTTATTCTTTTTGCTCTTAAACTGAGAAAAGAAACACGAACGATTCTTACACGAACGAAAGTATTTTCTCTATTCATTTTATTTTTCTAGATTTCTACATTGATCTTAATTACGCAGAAGCTAGAAACAATAATAACTATGTCGCAATCATTGAATTTGCTGGACAATCAACGATTTGCATTGATGAAAGTAAGCTTATGTTTATTTTTATACTAACGTAAAAAATTGACAAAGAAATGGAAGAAAGTTCTTCCGTGTTTTTCTTTTACTCTTTCTCTATCTCTTGCTCTCTCTCTCTCTCTCTTTCTTCCTCTTTATTTCTTTCGTGAACCGTTAGCGTATAATTTAAGTAGAAAATAACATAGAAACGCTGACATCAAAAAGATATATTTGGATTATTTAAACCTGTTTGATATATATACTATCGTCGAATTGAATCTACTATAATTACGCGAACTGCCGCTTTCATTTATATTTAATAGATATTTCAATACTAAATACATGTTGAATTCAAAATCAAAAGAAAAATCATCATTTCACATATTCGTTGACTTCAAAAAGATTTCTTTCCATATAGAAAAGAAATTATTCATTCGGCGTAAAACGATTCCGGATCGAATAAGAACGATAAAATATTGCTTCATCATGATTAATCCAATAAATCGATTGTAAAATATTTTTTTATCACCGTTGGTTTATATTTTTTTTTGCATAAATTAAACTAACAGTTTATCCGTTATATAATCTATATATATAGTCTGATAAAAACAATTTATGATTTAAGAATTATAAAAAATTAATAATGCTACACAGAATTAATACGACCTAGAAAATATTAACTTTTTATTAGAAGTAAACTAATTAAATTGATTAATGATTTTAAATAATCTCGTTCCAAAGCCTTCGATTACTTTTTTACTAGATTATTCATGAGAATAAATTATTTTATACAAACATTTGGTTATGTTTCTTGATAAAAAAAATGCTAAATAAAGAGGCTATTTACGTATTGAATTTTTTCTAGAAAATGCAAATCAGAAACTTACAGAAGAACAAGAAAAAGAGTGAATTAAAGATTTGCTCATTGAAAAATATTATCAATATTACATACAGATCAATTAGATTGATACAATATTTTCATTAAATGATCTATTTTAGTTTAGAAGAGTCATGGCTGATTCCCTGCAACCCCATCACGATGATTATTTTCTTATTCGTTGGTTAAAAGGTAAGGAATATTCTATTAATTGATAAGCTGTAAAATCATTGATAAGAAAATCAAATCGACAATTGTTTTGAATAATTATAATAATAAAAATATATAAATCAGAATGCACATATTTGCTCATTAAAATAAAGATCTAATTGGGTCAATTTAATGACTTTAGTGATATCAGAGCACTAAACAAAACTTTTAACATGAGCTGATTTATTATCGCAATGGAATGTACTGCGTAATAATCAATCATTTTATGAACTATCGCCTTTGAATACTGCAATGGCTCGTAATTTCAGTAAGAGTTAGGCTTGCTTGTCTTTTTTCTTTCATCATCATCAATTTTTCCTTTCTAGTCGTGATATCGCCTTTACACTTAATTCAGAATTTCAAATTTAATTGAATCCGTTGAAAGGTTTTATTATTAGCTGGCAGCTCGATTCTACCATTGCCATTATAATTCATATCCTTTTATTTCATATAGTAATTTTACCTGCTTTTTTCGCTGCCATGAATCATGACTTCGTTACAACCGATATAAACAACGATGCATTCTGTCGATGCGTCACGAAATATAGTCATAAAAATGTTTTTCAATAATCCTCGAAATTTAATATCGATTTTAGGTGACTTTCATAGAATTTGACTTCATTAATGCTCGAACTTATTAAATAAGCAAGAAATTAATATAAATTCTTTGAAAAAAGAAATTGTACAGAATTAATAAAATTTATATTAATTTTTAGCGCGAAACTGGGACGTTGATGGGGCTGAGAAAATGCTGAGAAACGTGAGTACGATATAAATTCTTCGTTATAAACATAATTAGGTTGATTAAATAACTTTCTCCTTGGTTTTTTATTTTTATAAGAAATGAGTATATTTATCTAAAGAAAATAGAAATCAAAATTAAAAAAAAAACAAAAAATATCTCTTTTTATTTAGTCATTACAATGGCGAAAGCAATGGGAAGTTGACAAGATAGAAGAATATAATGAACCGGAAGTGATGAAAAAGTATACCCCACATGGAATATGTGGATACGACAAAGAAGGTTCACCAGGTATATAATGCATTATGAATCTTTTTATAAATGAAACATTATTAGCCTCATTATATTTATATTTCTAATGCATTGTTCTAGTTGTCGTAGTAACTTTCGGCGAATTTGATATTTACGGATTACTTCACGTAATTACAAAAAAAGAGTTATTAAAATCTTTGATACAATACTTGGAATATTATTTAAAGATATGCAATGAACAAGCTAAAAAGCATGGCCATCTTGCTGGAAAAGTTACAGTTATCTACGACCTAGAAGGATTCAATTTGAAGCAATTTTTGTGGAGGCCAGGTAATTCATTCAGGTAAAATCGTGAACTATCTATGAGAAATAGAAGCTTACGTCTTACTTAAATTATCCTTTAAATTACATCTTACTGTAAGTTATTAAAAAGTGTTTTTTTTTAATATGTATATTGATGTATGATTAAAAAACATTATTATCATTTTTCAGCTGCTGAAATTATCTTTACCAGCCTTCAAATATACGAAGCAAATTATCCAGAAATATTAAAAATGTGTTTCCTTATTAACGGTACGTTAGCTAAATTACCTAACATTCCAAATTATTAATTTCTTCATATAAAACATTATCAATTGATTTTAATAATATTTCCATAGCCCCGAAAATGTTTTCTTTTGCATTTTCCATCGCCAAGAAATTTTTGAACGATTATACAATATCGAAATTAAAAATATTCAAATCAGACCCCACGAAATGGGGACCCGCGATATTTGAACTAATTTCACCCGATCAAATACCTGCACATTATGGAGGCACTTTAAGAGATCCCGATGGTAATCCAAGACTTAGAACAAAGGTAACAACAATTTCGTTAATATTTAATTTAATACTAATTGTTTTATAATTAACATTTACCTTGTATATTTTTATATTTTTTGTATAGCTTTGTCTAGGTGGAAAAATACCAAAAGAAATGTACCTAAATAAAGTAGTAGAAAGTGATGAATCTTTGGAATATACTACCGTCATTATTCGCAAAGGAGATAAGATAAAACTTAGTTTGGATTCGTCCGAAGAAGGATCTGTTTTAAGGTATAAACTTATTACAAAAATATATTTAACGTAGAATGAAATACCATAGAATATTGTTTTTACAGTTGGGATTTTCGCACGGAAGATTATGATATTAAATTCGGTATTTTGAAAGAGGATGCATCCGGAATAAAAACTGAAGTCGTACCTATTACAAAAGTAGATGCGCACATATTAAATGAGACTGGAGTTTTAACCTGTGAAAAATTAGCTAAATGTAAGTCATTGTAATTACAATTTTATATGCTATCATACTGTATATTCATATTTATTTTTTTGTAGATTTCGTCATCTTTGATAATACTTACAGTATAATGAAAAATAAAAAAATTCATTATTGTATTCGCATGTTACCTCCGGAAGAATTTAAAACCACAAATGCCATAGAATAACATGCGAATATTAATAATAACAAGTAAAACTATAAAATTATATATAAATGGTAATGGAATCTCGTTAGTGTATTAATATAAAATATTCTTAAAATAAATTTAGAATATGTAATGTATATAATACATATACATTAGTTTAATATTAGAAAATGTTAATTTTGAACTTTTTATATTAATTGTAAGTTAAGAATTTTCACTCTATTTTTATAATAAAGATAGTGTAAAGAATTAAATTAAATATAATAATTCATTCCGTGATTTTCTTTTATAAAATAAGTAATGGAAAAGCCATTATCAAATAAAAAAGAATATTTTTAATTATAGTATCAACAATTTACTTGCAAATATCAAACATTTACTTAAGAGAATATTCAATACTTTTTTGAATTATAAAATAATGGTACCATATATATAAAATAGACAATTTTAATCATCTTTTTCTGTAAATAACATATCAAGAAGTACTTCGCTTTGGCATTCACTACCTTGTAAACGTTTCTGAGTTCCCCATAGAGCCAATGTTGGTAGCACCTTCAATTGAGTTTTATTATCTTTACGAAATATGCAATTAGGATCTTTCCAGCTAAAAAAATAAAAGAATAAAAGAACACATATTTTTAAATCATAATATATTATATTTATCATAGATTCTATGCATAAAAAAACTTCATGAAAAATAATTTTATATATTTACAATGCTCTATCTCCTACTTGAACCTCAACAAAATGGGATTTCTCAGGGAGTGTTTTTAATCCGGCTTCTATAAATGGCTCCGCTGGATTAAATTAATATTATTATTTATTAGAGAATAATATAAGATTATTAAAATATTTTTGATAGAAATGAAACAATAGAAATAAATTTATTTAGATCTATGAATCAAATGGAAACTTACAGTACATTATTGAACTAATGACTCTTACAAAATAGGTTATGTACTTTGAAACAAAAGAACAAAGTACAAAATGTTTTACCTTCCACACAATCGGGACACCAACTTTGACCATTTTCAAGCTTTGCACCTGTATATAAAACAAAGACTGGTTCTTCAGTTTTTAAATTTTCAAAAAATTTCACAAAATCATTGTATCCTTTAACGTGGTGACGAATAGTCATTTTTCCTTCTTCCTTTTATTTGTAAGAACAGAAAATCTTCAACTCAAATAATGTTATTTTATCGGTAAAAAGATAAAAGAAAAATCAGCATAATCTTATTGTAAATTGAATACGTTTTATCAATTTAAATATACCGATAACGAATCTATTGTTTCAAATCCACTTTTTAATGTCTGATAAAGTAATGACTCGCGCATGATAGACTGCAAAACTTAAAGAAATTATTTTCGTAATATATAATAGTCAGTATATATATAATATGTTTTAATATAACTAAATATTAATACATAAAAAGTATGTAAATAAATATAATAAACTTTTATTATTTTTTTAATTTAAATATTAGTAAAAAGAATAGCATTGCGCAGGAGTAATCGTAACAATAGTATTTCAATTTTGTGTATATTTTATATGAACTGCCGTCATTGTATCTAAATATATTTTAACTTAAATTCGAATCGAACAAAGGTGCATATAATTACTTCGAAAACTTTCTTATTTCTTCTATTGTTTTGTAGAAAAAGATTATGTTATTTGAATGTACCGCGTTAAAGAGAATGTACAAGTACAAAAGCTGGCAACAATGTAAAATGCTTTTATGTCAGAAGATTGGTGATAGAACTCTAGTAGACTGAATGTTAATGCTGATTGGTCGAAAATATGTTTCCCCCAGTCGAGTATGACCACTGAGAAAGATTGTCAACCAATGAACGAATTTACGAAGAAAAGGTGTTTGGTATGTTCTGCGACAGGGCAGTTTCTTGTTAGAAACGTAGTGTAGACATTCAAGGTTTGTGCAATATAAGGTGCAACAATATTTCACTGAGAGTGCACGCTGCATCAAGGAAGATAGACAATTTCTTTAGCCTTAGGACGTCTTTTGATAGAAAACAATCGCGTCCAGAATGGCTGCGGTATTCGATATTGAATTGCACGACGTGGATACAGTGAACAGGGACGAGTCGGACGATGATGTTATCGAGATTGGAGAGGTAACTTTCCTCTTTCCCCCATTGATATTTCGAATCTTAATATTTTTCTTTTTATTATTCCATACTTCTTTTTCATATTATTATTCTTATTATTACAATTAAATTGTTTTCCTTTTATGTAGGAGGACTACGATCCTAATCCTAACGTGAATGAAATAATTGAGTGAGTAAATTTTTGCATCTGTTGGTGTAATTTCAATTTATATATTAACATAATAACAATAATGTTCTAACAGATCGGATGGCGTTGAAACGGTTGCTATTTCTGAACAAAATGTTAATCGTGGAAGAGAAAGAGCTGGACCACAAGACTTTGAATTATGCAAAGTTATTGGAAAAGGTGGATACGGAAAGGTCTTTCAAGTACGTAAAAAAACAGGAAATGACAGCGGTACCATTTTTGCTATGAAGGTAAGTTGAAAATAACATTGAATTGTTTACAACACATATGGTATTACATTCGTAAGAGCATTAAGGGGTTACAAAGTATTACATAAAAAAAGAACCCTATGATCATTCTGGCACTCTTCTCTGGAATTCCATCTGACTTATTTTATGAGAAGAGTTTTTGAGTTACTCTCACTCTATGCTCTCTCTTTATGCTAAGGATGTAAAATTATATTTTGAGTGGAGAAAAGAACTACATATTTTTAACAAAAATTTTGTTTATCTATATTATAACGAATTTTCAAAACTTTGTAAAAAATGTTATTGTTGTATTTATAAATTAGGTGTTACATAAGGCATCTATCATAAGAAATCAAAAAGATACCGCTCATACAAAAGCTGAACGAAATATTTTAGAAGCTGTTAAGGTATGGTTAAAATCAATTAGTATATTTTCGAATCTATGCTATTTCTCTTTAATATAATTTTCTTGCAGCACCCATTCATTGTAGACCTTATGTATGCTTTCCAAACGTGTGGTAAATTATATTTGATCTTAGAGTATATGTGTGGAGGTGAACTTTTTCGACATTTAAATGACGAAGGAATATTTTTAGAGGATACTGCATGGTAGGAGATTATACAAGTATATGTTATTGTTTGTTTTTGCATTCTTATATAAAAACAATGTTTAATTTAAAGCGTATACTTTTTGATTACAGTTTTTACTTATCTGAAATAATACTGGCTTTGCAACATCTTCATTTACAAGGAATAATTTACAGGTATTATACATTTATAATATTGCGCTCATTATACATTATATGCCAATGTTATTTTAATAAGTATATCATTTTAATTACATATTAATTTGCGTTACAGAGATTTGAAACCAGAAAATATTTTGTTAGATGCAGAAGGTCATATTAAATTAACTGATTTTGGTTTATGCAAAGAACATATACAAGATGATACTGTAACACATACTTTTTGTGGAACTATAGAGTATATGTAAGAACGTGTAATTTATATTTATAATATTATTTGTTTAGTTAGGGCAAAACATGTTATGTTTTTTCCCTAAGGGCTCCTGAAATTTTAATGAGAAGTGGGCATGGTAAAGCAGTCGATTGGTGGAGTCTTGGTACTTTGATGTATGACATGCTCACAGGATCTGTATGTAATTTTTTCAGTGGATGCATTCATATATTTCTGTTTTTTTCTCAGATTATATTGCTTTTTTATTTTAGCCTCCATTTACATCTACTAACAGGAAAAAGACAATAGACAAAATTCTACGAGGCAAATTAAATCTTCCTCAATATTTAACGCCCGATGCCAGAGATTTAATAAGAAAGCTGCTGAAGGTTGATAGACGTTTCGTTACTTTACTTTTAGTTATTTTAGATTGTTTGTTTTTAGCATTGATTTATTAAATTCATTTTGAATAGTTTAATAATATAAAAAATAATTCTTATAAGTTTTTTAATTTACTGATATAGAGACAAGTCGCACAAAGGCTAGGTACTGCACCATCGGATGCTGAACAAATAAAAAATCATCAATTTTTTAAGCACATAAATTGGAACGATGTTATATCACGAAAATTGGAACCACCATTCAGGCCAATATTAGCAAGCGAAGATGACGTATCCCAATTTGACAAGAGATTCACAACTTCCGCCCCTATAGATTCACCTGCAGAATATACTTTGAGTGAATCTGCTAATAGAGTATTTCAGGTAAGTATTTTGTTTCGAAAATATTGCTTTAGTAAATTTACTAAATATCACTTAAGATAATTAAGAACTTACAATTTTTTAATCAATTTCTTTATTATTATTATTATTATTTGATCTTTTAAGGGATTCACATATGTAGCACCAAGTATACTTGAAGATATGTACTCCTCCCAACCAACAATTATAAATGCTAGAAGTCCTCGCAAAGGCAATATACGTGGTTTCTCACCAAGAAATACACATTTCCATTTGCATAATTCGCATTTGCAAAATCATAGGTAAATCTATTTTGATTACTTGATAATTATGATACAAAATCGTAATAATTTAATAAGTATGAAAGTTAATTTGAATGATATATATTTAATGTAATTAAATATGATGTCTATAATTGAATGTTTTAGGCATAATGGTGTAGGGCATAACAATGTGGAAGACACAGAAATGATAGAGATAGGCTAACTGTCACTTCTTAAATAGCGAAATAATGCTTAGCATTTTGGCCTAACTGCTGAATATCCGTGACCAATCCTCGTGTCTCAGGGAGGGAATTTTATAAGCATACAAAAAGAGAATAGCATAGGATGGGTCTGATCTTAATTGCTTCAAAGGATATCCAGCAGTTATGTTTAGCTAATTTTTTTTTATAATCAAATATAACAATTACGAATTTATCAACTAATATTACGTTTTAAAAAACGATGTGTGTGCAGCGGTTGTTGGTATCAATTAAAGTAACACATCTGATCTATTATAAAGGAGAATTATTAACCTGTTAACCGGGGACGGATGAAAATATTTAATTTCTTTTATGATATCAAAGAATAAATAAATCAGTTTTATTTTTATTTCTCATTGTTATATTAGAGTAACGTTATATGTGCAATTTTTACAACTCATAATTTTCTTTGAGGTCTCCCCGATTAACAGGTTAATTTTGAGTTGATATTTTATTAATAATTGTAATAAAAATTATACGTTTTATATTTATATTTACACAATTTAACTCTTTTGTGATTCACGTTAGTATATATACATATATGTACGAATATTAATAAGATAATACCGATTTTGTAGATTTTATTTATAAAAGATAAATGTAAAACAACGAAAATCGTAAAATGCTGCCATCAACCGCTCTGTTGCTTTAATCTATTTTTTCATGCTAACATACTATTTGATTATTTATAAATTAATTTTATTAAGCACATTGATTATTTATACAATTAATTTTAGCAGCAATAACGTTTCTATGGGAGCAACGATAGCATATTTTGCCTAAATAATAGTCAAAGTTAGATGCATTTATGCAAATGAAGCAATGGAATTGCATTTTTACAGTTTAAAGTTCCTACAACAAAAAAATTGCAATATATACGAATATTTTGCTCACATGACATAATAATATTGACTAATAGAAACATATGAAAGATAGTGTATAATCTTTAGCAATTTTTTCAAAATGCAATTGTTCCAGAAATAGCAATTTACTCTATAAGCATGCTGCCATAGCAACCATATTACTGCACAATTGAAAAATCTATAAGAAATGAAGAGTTTTACATTCGTTCCTATATTTTACACTTGTTAATAGTGTTTTTTAATTACAAAGGAACGTGAATGATACAAGTTACCTTGAACTTATTCTTTTTTTCTTTTCTTTTTCTTTTTTTTGTTAATTAATGCAATATTGACTATAGACATATATTCATAGATAAATTATAATACAAAATATAAGCAAGAGTAACTATTTGATGCTCGGCAAATTTCCAAACTACCCAAGTGTTCACATGCCATGATATCTGGCAAACATTACATTTAACTATTTACAATAATTCCATGGTCGAGATGTAATATTAACCCAATAATAAAGAACCTTTCTTTATATAATTTGTGCTTAACTATTAATTCAATATATATATATATATATATACACACACTTAATGTTGCATTTCGACTATGTACGCAAATAAATGCGTATAATAAATATACACATAAGATTATAATATTCGCAGTTGTATTGTAATGTAAAAAATATCTATTCGACAAAATATGATTATTTATAAGCTATTATTATATGTATCAAAGAACGTACACTTTCAATGTTAAATTAAGAATGTGCCTACAGAGTTTTCAAGATGCTACTAAAAACTAGAACAATGTGCCGAATTTAGAAATCTAGAAGGAGGACATAATATGGAGCATATTAAAAACTGTCGTTACAATCATTGTTAAAACAAATCACTGTTACAATCAAATAAAATTAGAATTCTTTTTCTTTCGCAATTCCAATTATGTATAATCATTTTTATGAAGAAAGTATAACTCATAAAAAGAAAAGAGAGAGATCTATTATTCATTATCAATTATTTTGTAGAACCGAATAATGAAAATTATAGTGAAATACTATTTCCAAATATAGCAAATAGAGAACTTTGTAGTTGAATTCTTAAAGCTCTAATGATGTGCTCTCAAACAGACTGTGACATTGATACTCATTGTTATGACCCATTTTTAACAGGACCTAAATAAGGATTATGGCGCTACATGTTATTATTCTTAAGGAATTCTTGCAAATTAATATATCAAATATTTATCATGGTACTATACGTTTAGTTATTTACAAGTCTGTTTTTAAGAAAAAAAAAGAAACAAGAAAAAAAAAAGAAACAAGGAAAAACAAGATTGACAAAAAAGTATTATTCCATAATCTTCCTACCATATAAATTTAAGAGCACATATTTATCGATTGAGGCACGATTTATATTAATTGAAAATTATAAAAAGATGTTAGAATGAAATTAACACAATTAACCTGTAACAAAAAGGTAATATGTGTTTCATGCTTCCAATTAAGAAAAATTGTAGTTTCTTCAATTGATTTATTGCTATCATGGTTTGTAATCCTCTTTAAATCGTGTATACCAATAAATATAATGATTTATGACATAAGCTCGTTTAAATATGTTAGATAATTGAAATACATGAAAAATATTACATGTACTTAGATGATCATGGAAAATATATATTACAAATGAATTAATATTTTATTTTTAAATTTATTTAGTAGATACGCACTATCTACGAAATATTATCAATCTTGTAATAATACTTTTGTATTTTCAATCATTTAACATAAGTAGGTGCATATGTACTGACATACACAGCAGTGTCTATTATTATTACTGTTTTAAAAACAAGATCATGATCAATAGTTCAATAGCATCCTACCTATATGTATGCCAGACGCAAGTCATCACCAAAAAAACATAAATATGAATTATTAAAAATGTGAGTAAGCCTGCTATACAGCAACATTATTTTTTAATTACACGCGAAAGGGAAATAACCCAATAAACTTATACACTAATACGAAACTGTTTCCCGCATATCTAGATTGTACATGCGTTGAAGTCATTCATTTAAATACAGTTAAATACGATATAGGTAGCATATAAAATAATACATAAAAATGAAAAATTTTAAATATATTATCATCTAATATGTTCGTCTCAATTATGTTAAGTATTATAATAATTGTGATGATATTTTTAAGTTATTTTCATTACAATTAATACAATTAATTTTCGAGCAAATACATTTCATATAATTCTTTATCTTTTTCAGACAAAAATCGTGGAATAAAATTGATTTTTACAATTTCTGTGAAACCTTCTTCTAATGTTGGTGGTACATAATTTTTCCTGATAAAACAAACAAATATATAACAAGAATACTTTCACAAGTGTAAAAAAAAAAACAAATATGATATAGTAACTTGAAAGATCTAATTCTACTTACATATAAGAGTTTATGATGATGTCACTAATCTTAAGATGATTAGAATCAACTAATTCACGGAACTAGAAATAAATAAAAATAAAATGATATTAGAAGTATATAAATAAAATTAGGAAATATAAAAATAAAAATCTTATTTTACCTTATTATTATGTTTGGCATGTTCATTACTTGTTGTCATGAGAAAGCATCTAATTGGAATATTATATTTTTTTGCTACTGTAATATATCTTTCACGTGAGACAGGATTTGGATTAGTATTGTCTATAACAACACGTTTCCCTTTAATCAAAGATTGTTCCATAGTAGATATACATTTCTGCCAACTTCCTAAAGTATCTCTGTTAATGTAATCGTAGTCAGTTAAATAAAGTTTAGTAAAATGAGATTTTCCAGAGCCAGGACTACCAACCATCAGTATCACCTGTTGTATTTATAAAAAAGTTATTATGTTTATACAATTATATAATAAAAAAAAAATAAAAATATTTATTTTATATGATCTAATACATACTTCTTGTTGTTGTGAAGTAATTTTAGCATCAGTGGGATTGTCATCTTTTTGCAATGCTTTTGGATTAAATGTAGGTAAAATAAATGGTGCAGCTTTATGCCCGAAAAAGTGTTCTTCTGGGGTTTGAAATTGTAAACCTATATTCATAGCCATTAAACGATCTACTTTAGAATGATCCTTCTTTCTACCAGGTATCCAATTTTTTTGTCTACCTGCCGCATCTCCAACATAAAAAGAGTTTAATTTATCAATGCTGAAACCTCCATTTTTCTAAACAAGAAAATAAATATATCACCATTATAATAATAATATTTTTAAAAAGATAGAACATTCTTATATTGTACATACATCGTTGACGAGTTTATTCCACATTCCTGGTGCTGGCTTTCTATATATACTTTTTCCCATAGAAATAAAGACCTATGATTTAAAATGGTACATAAATAAAAAAGAATTATAGTATTATTAAATGTTTTGGAAATATAGAAATATTTACTTGAATAGGAACACCTAATTTTTGTACTACTTTCTCAATTTTGACTTTAAAATCTTCTATTTTCACTTTTCCTGTACCAAGAGCTCCTTGATTAGTAAAAATGACAATTTTATAACCATCTTCATAGAATTGCTTTAATTTTTTAGGTACTGTAGGGTGTATCAATTGCCAATCATGAACATCTTTTGGAAATACAAGACCAGACTTTGTCTTTATCAATGTGCCATCCATGTCATATGCAGCTATCTGTAAAAACAAACATTTTGTACGTATCTAATTATTTTTTTTTTTTTTTTTTTAATTAGAATCAATTATATTTTTTGAATCGCGAATATTACCATTGGACGGTTTTGCACATTTGGTGGAGTATATATCAGTAATTCTTCATTACTTTCCCACAATCCTGTTGTTTTCATTGTACTATTATCTACATCATTTTCCTTGGATGTTGAAGCAATAGCATTGATTTCTTTATTATCTTCTCCATTTATCGAATAATTGTTTTCATTGCTAATCGTTTCTTGTACGATAGCATTAGTTTCATCTTCTATTTTGCGCATTTTGCACGAGTTCGTTGTATCTATACTTAATGATTCATCTTCCGAATCATAAGATCGTTTTTGTGCCAATGTGTGTGTTTGATCATTCTGTTCTTTAGGTGGTGGCTTAAATTCTATTTGATATATGTGTTTCCCATATAAAATTTCTAATCTATCATTATGTTTGACAATTAATCTATTATCTTTTTGAGTTTTGAAGCCATTTATACCACAAGCTCTTGTACCAACTTGTTGAACCGTCACTATATGTTGCACATAATCTGCACATAATCTAACTACAAAATTAATAGAAAATAATTTTTAGATTAAAATTTAATTAAAAATTAAGAATAAGAATTTTAGAAATCAAAATATACGAATTGATTTATACACTATATATATATATACAATAAATTAGGTAGGAAATATATAAAAATTAAAATATTTTAATAATATATGTTAAACCTTGTTTTCTTGAACACTTTATATCAGTAATATTAGTTTCTTCAGAACGTCCTATAAAGATTGGAGAAGAATCAGGTAAATAAACAGTTGATAGAGTTTCACTATTACTTTTTAAATAACAACTCTTAGCTCGTTCACTCATTCCAATATAATTAAAATTTCTGTAATATAAAATTTTATGTAATTCTATAAATCAACTTTTTTTTTTTGTTATATAAATGAACTGTTGTATGTATATTTGTTCTAGATTTATTAATATTTCATACAGAGATACAAAAAATATATAAATAAATATATTACTTGTTTTCAATAATAAAATCTATAAATTTGTAACTGTTATATACATTCGTAGTCGTCGCAATTCAAAAAACCGTAATAAAATCATTTGCAATAGTGTATGCATTATGTAATCATTTTTTCTACATTTATTATATAAATCTTATACATCAAGTATATATCTTTGAATCATTTCAAAAAATTTCTATTTCATCGTTATAAGTTTAATAAAAATTATTTATAAAAACACTAGTCAAATAGACATTATTATCATTGACTAATTGTAAATAAGAGAGATAACTTTATTGCTTTTTTGTTTCTTGTATGATGCGCTCTCATTAGATGCTTCACTATCACGTGATTGGACAGTTTCTGTGGACATGCTTTTTGATAGGCGTAGCCATTTACCGCTTGACCATTCTATGATTGGACAGTTGTGTCAAGTCGCTGTGATGGCGCGTCTATTTCCAACACTTCGGAAGATTCCCTTGAATGTTTATATGATACATGATTGAAGTGTAACTACGACCGTTACAGTTTTGTTGTTCGGTCATTATTTTGTGTATTTATATTAATTTTTAAGTAAAAACTAGTCCGTTTTAACAATGAGCGCTGAAGAAGAGGTTTTACGAATTCAAAAAAAGTTAAACAAAATGTCAAGTGGTGACGGGACGGTGAGTAAGTGAGTAAAATTAACCTAGTTGCATATCGCTTGAACATGTCGATGAATTAAATCAAAGGGAGATAGCATTTTAAGAATAAAAGTTTTAATCTTTTAAGATATTTTTTAATTAAATATATTATTTAAATATAAGAAATAAGTTTGGCATATGTTTGTCTACAAGTAAACAATTGTGTTTTGATTCATATAGCATAATAAAGTTATAGTGCATGTTCAAAGTGTAATATCCAAAGTACATTATTCAATATAGTTGAATTTTTTTCAAATATTGGAAACGTTATTTCAAATGTCTCTGAAATTTGTTATTTAATAGAATATAAATTATATGTGATACTCTGGAAAAGTATTAAACGATAAGTATTATAAATTCCTATAATTACAAATATTTTATTTACTTTTGAGTATTTTTCTTCCTTCTTTCTTTCAGGGTCAAGAACAAGCCCTGGAGTTACTTAAAATTTTACAGAAACTTCCTGTTGATTTGGAACTTTTAACAAAAACAAGAATCGGTATGACAGTAAATGCTTTAAGAAAATCAAGTAGAGACGATGAAGTAATTTCATTGTCGAAGACTCTTATTAAGAATTGGAAAAAGTTTTTATCTGGTAAGCAAATTACATTTAATTGTAGAAAAAGTATATTGATAAAAAAATGATTACATTTTGCATGTTTTATTTTGTAAGTATTATTAATTCTATTTCAGGATCTAATAAAGATAAAGATTCTACTACTTCGAGTAGCTCAAAAAAAAGAGAAGAAAAGTCAGAAAAAAATAAAGACGATGCAGATCAAAAGAAAGATAAAGATATGGTGGATGGAAACGATGTAAAAATAAAAGAAGAAAAGCCTAATAAAGATCTTCAAAGAAAACAAGCTTCATTTCCAGCTCCTACTACAACAGATGCCGTAAGATTAAAATGTAGAGAATTGTTAGCTGCCGCATTGAGAGTGGATGGTAAAACTGTTGATGGTTGTGCTAGTCCAGAAGAATTAGCAGAAGAATTAGAAGAAGCAATATATGCAGAATTTAAGAATACCGATAATAGATACAAAAATAGGGTAAATAATAAAAAAATGAAAATAAAATAAACTATCTATCATTTGCTTATATCTTATACATTATGGTGTATATTATTTTACAGGTTCGCAGTAGAGTTGCAAATTTACGTGACGTTAAAAATCCTAATTTAAAAACGAATTTCATTGTCGGTGCTATTACACCAGCACGGTTAGCTGTTATGACTGCAGAGGAAATGGCAAGCGATGAAATAAAACAATTACGGGAACAATTCAAAAAGGAAGCAATTAATGATGCTCAACTTGCTACTGTACAAGGCACTAAAACTGATTTACTCAAATGTGGTAAATGCAAAAAACGCAATTGTACCTATAATCAAGTACAAACACGGTCAGCCGATGAACCTATGACTACTTTTGTACTATGCAACGAATGTGGAAATCGATGGAAATTTTGTTAATTGTTTTCATCGATTTCATTTCTTTATCATTGTCATACATGAAAAATGTACTTCAATCGAATTGTATCTATAAAAGTGGTATTTGTTTGACACATACTAATAAGATGTCATTAAAAAATATATAAACATTATGAATCTTGAAATGTACATTGGCTATCTTATTAGTAATTACATCTTCATTAAGTTCGAATGTTTACTCTAATGTATATACTAAGAACAGAATGTGTATTTAATCGGTGTACTTTATAGCACATAAATTAAGACTGTCTCTAATTTTTTTCTCTCAATTTGATGAATTAAGCAAATATAGAAATTTTAAAAGGAAATAAAATTATTCATTCTCCCTAATTAAATGAATACTTTTATTATAGCTTATAATATATATATATATATATATATATATATATATATATATATATATATATATATATATATATATATAATTTACA
The DNA here is from genome assembly GCF_010416935.1 of Polistes fuscatus. NCBI lineage: Eukaryota > Metazoa > Arthropoda > Insecta > Hymenoptera > Vespidae > Polistes > Polistes fuscatus. The sequence goes on along the minus strand of NW_025113107.1, from coordinate 15,695,942 downwards.
TGTTTTATTATTTATTTTTAAACATATAATTTTTCTAAATGTTTAAAATGTGTTAGTAAATTTATTACACACATGCATTTAGTTACACAGATAATTTGCTGCGCCATCTAACATTGTAGATATAAAATGAAAATTGTAGATAGTTTTCTATCTCGTAGTTAGAAGATTTTAACCTAATTACAGGCAAAGACTGCGCAGATGCATCATAGTCACGCGATAAGATAGATACTTGAAGGTCTTGTAGGACAACATTATTCTAACCTTATTTAAATTAGCAGTAATTGGCATGTGATCGTGGATGATGGATGTTGTAAACAACAATGAATTAATATTTGCATCTCCGTTGATATTATTACAAAGCAAAATTGATTTAAATACTTTAAAATATGAAAATACTTGAATACAAAATAATTGAATAGAATTTAAACGTCATGAAGATATTGGATAACGTGTACTATTGCAAGCAATATTATTCAACATTTATGTATAATGCTTTCAGATATATTCTCATTCGAACTATAATATTGTCCTATTTTGTTATTGTTTTGATGCATACATAAACAAATTAATTTATTCATAGTAATATATTTTTGTATAATCAGAAAAATGTGTGAAAATATACACGTTAAAGAACAATGGCAACTTCTACAGAACCTCAGATTTACTGTGGAAGGGTTACTCATTGATGGTATAGCAAATGTATGGAATGTTTATGGTGGTTTAAATAGATTACACAATGCAATGGAACAAATCTTCAAACATGGCTTTCGTATATTTAATTCTAATGTAAGTAAAAGATGTAACATAAATTTGCGTTCAAAAAATAAAGTATAATATTTTCATTAGTATATTATTAAATGATAACTTAAATGTTTATTTTTAAATAAATTATAGTAATGATAAAAATTAAAATTTATAGGGTGAGCCAGATTGTTGGATTTTTATTCAAGGATTAAATTGGCTTCAACCGTCATTAGTGTCATCACCCATAATATCTGAAAGCGAAGATTATTTTTCTAATTTACCAACTAAAATCATTTCTCGAAAAGATATGTTATGGTTGTACAAAAGGTAAGGATACGAATAAATATAGTTTCTAATAATTAAGAAATAAAAACAATACTATCTGTTTATAGTTTAGAAAATCACAGTTTATCTCACAAACTATCTTGGCTTTTATCCGATAAGGAACACTTACTTTCTTGTCTCGAACCATGGGCTTTCCTTTGTCAAGAAAAGTTGGCCGAGGCTACTCTGATATGTTTAAGAGCAGTAGAAAGGAACCAACCAATACTTTTAACAGAGATCGATCCATGTTTAGTAAGTTTTTACCTAACTTAAATGTAGAATTAGTTGTGCATATATAATTATTTTTAATAAGTTGTGTTAAATTTCAATCTTTGCAGTTTCAACCAAACTGGGTCTCGTCTAATTTAAGCCCGAAAAGACATAAACGTTCCTCATCTTATCCTGCTAACTTTTGTTCTACGACTTTAGGTATACTCAGAGAAAGAAAACTACATATTCAAACAAGTGGTCAGTTATCGTACACAAATAGAAATGTTAAAAACATAGCATCTCAACATAATCAAGATAATATTAATAAAAACAATATGAATAAGAAGGATAAAGTTTATGATATTTCTTTGAAAACTTGGAGTAGTCTTCCGACATTAGAGGACTCTCATAACAGTTCTTCGGAAACTCCAATAACTGTTTTAAACTCTACCAAAAATCCATGTGTGCACAAAACTGTTAAGATTCAAACACCTTCTGTTGAGTTGTCAAAAATAATTCACATTAATTATTCGGATGTTAAACAATCAACGAATTCGTCAAGCGAAAAGGTAGCAACTAAACCAAAGACTCCTACAAGAAAAATGAGAAATAAAATAAAAATGGCGCAAGAGAATAAAAGAATGTTAAATACTTCTAGTGGAAGTTCCAGTACTTTAAATTATGAAGATTCGATAAGAGGGGTCGTTGAAGAACATTGTATTTCATCAGAAACCACAGATGGAGTAAATTTAAGGAAACATGGAACGAATGGTATCAAAATAGATCGGAAATTTAAAAAGATAAGTGCTTTTTTACCAAGATCTGCACCAGAGTTTTCTAATTCATGGTCAGCTGAAATAGAAGGACAAAAGGATATTAGAACGGCAAAGAAAAGTTTTATGGAGGATGGTGGGAGTAGTGTTCAACCAATGGCTACAGGATTTTTTCCGAGGCCTATAGAAGGACAAAGCTTAACAAGTTTTTTATCTTCGGCACAATTTTCTAAAGCTAATGCTGAATTAGATAGGGAAAATGCACATTTTAGTATTTCCGAAGCTATGATAGCTGCTATCGAACAAATCAAATGTAACAGGCAATGGTGTCTTGTGGATGAAACCGTTGAAGATAGCGATGAAGAAATTAATAATCTTAAACAAAGAATACGAATTAGACGACGCCAACGTCAAGAAGAACGATGTAGAGGAAGAATATGGAATCGTGATTTATTCAGTGATGGAAAGACTGATACAACAACTACCGATCAAAGTGTGAGTCCTTTATCAACCTCTTCTAATACTACATCTGATAGTATTTCAACGGATGATGTAGAAGATATAGAAGTAGATAATGCGAATATGACTAAATTGAACAATTCTGGAATATCTGCATCTATGGCTTCATTATATTCTGATGCTGATTTACATCAATTTAAACAAGGTTTAGAATTGTCGCAAAATGAAAGTATTATATCTGCAGAAGGTGTAGCATTGTCGCTTATTAGTAGATTTAGTGAGAAACAGTTACCGCGAGCAAGCGAATTGCAATGGCTTGTTTCTGAAAAAGATGCTCCACAACGATTATTACCTCTACCAAAAAGTTGGCCTGTTAGTCCGGATGAAGTTGAAAAAGAGGATTCAATTCAATTACGTGGAACTGTAGAATGGGCTCCACCCAGACCACAGATTATATTTACTCCGCATCCTCCACCTGTGTAAGCACATTTAAAATTATATTTTTAATATTAGATTATTAGATCTGTTATAATAATCTCATCAATGTATTTTCACAGGAGACGAACTTTAATAGCTAAACAGAATTATAGATGTGCAGGTTGTGGTATGAAAGTTGCAGTTAAATATGCTAACAAGTTTCGATATTGCGAGTACTTGGGTAGATATTTTTGTACTGGCTGTCATACGAATCAAGTAGCTCTAATACCAGGAAAAATATTATCTAAATGGGATTTTAATAGGTATTTCAAAATATTTATTTTAATATATTCTGTATTGTGTTTAAAGTATGTTAAATTCATTTATGTTATTTTAAGGTATCCTGTGTCTAACTTTTCATACAGATTATTAGACCAAATGATGCTTGATCCATTGTTTCAAATTCAGGATTTAAATGCTTCATTGTACAGACGTATAAAACAGTTAGAAAGAACAAGAATACTACGGACGAAGTTATTTTTCCTCAAAGATTTTTTGTATACTTGCCGATTTGCAGCAACGTATGTTTTCTTATTATTTGTGACTTGAAATGATATTTTTAATTACTTGATGATAAATCATTTTTAATATGTACTTTAATTTTTAAACAGTGTTCAAGATATTTTAAAAAAAGAGCCAAATTATATTATAAATGATCCACATATATACTCTATACAAGATCTGATGTACGTTAAGCTTGGAATATTACCCATGCAATTACAAGAATTGATCGAAGTGTGTAATGCTCATGTTACCGCTTGTGAGGTATAAAATATTTCTTTTCAACATTATTCAAACATATATGTGCTTGTGTGCATGTATTCACAGTTACGTTATTTTATTTGTGTTGTGTGTGTATTTTATTATTATTATTTAAATATAATTTTGTATAATTTGTTTCAGTTATGTCAAGCAAGAGGATTTGTATGTGAAGTATGTTACTCCAAAGACGTGATATTTCCATGGGAACTGTCCAAAATTACCCGATGTGAAATTTGTGGAGCTTGTTTCCATAATGAATGTAAAGCAACGTTTAATAAACTAGAATGTAAACGTTGCGACCGTTTGCAAGCTAGAAAAGTATCGAGACAGGAAGCACTTTGACAAAAGGTAAGAATTTCTTCTGTTATAGAAACATCAATTAAATTAGAATGTAAACGATAATAGAGATTTTGGACAGTTTTTAAATTATATGTAAATGAAAATTTGTTATTATTTATAATTTATTTATATATATATATATTCTTCATCTATGTTTTATTTCTCTATAGTCATGATCGATAACATTTAGTATTTTCAAATCTCAGCATCAGCATATAAACATTTTATGGTTCCTTTTAATTATTAGCCATTCATTTAGTATTAATATAATGCGAAGAAATGTTAACGATGTGAGGTACTTGGATATAATTAATAACAATATTATAAAAACTATCCATACCTATATCTAATACTATGACATACATTATATGGTTAGCGTTTAGAATGTATCTTAATTTCGATAGAACTGTTTTATTTTTCAGTTATTATTTTACTAATAATTTGCGCTTAATTATATACTGGCGAATAAAACACACGTTCTACGTTAAGAAAACATTTTAAATGCATACCATTAAGTGGTGTGGTAAGACTGACAAAATTGTGATATACAATACTAATTTTCTCAATTATATAATTTTTATTTAAATAAATACATTTTGTATATATATAAAAGGAAAGATGTATCTTTTTGCTAGTAATTGTTACCACAATACAAGAAAAAAGAAATGTTATAAGAGTTAATGAAGAAAATGTTTAAGAGTAATAAATAATTTAAAATATAAAGTTAACATATAGAAGAAAAGTATTTCCAGTAAAATATTATATACAAGTTAATTAAAAATCTATATTTTGTAGATAACATATACAGAGATAAATATGATAAAACTTGTATTTAGTTACTTAGTATCATAAGATATGCTTATAGTTTAAAAATACTAATACTATTCGTATGTCTAAGTAATACTAATACTAATTGTGCATGTCAGAAGAAATAATAATAATAGTAATAATGATAGTAACAACAACAACAACATAGATGAACCTATTTTTATCTCAAGAGTATGTTATCAAATATTTATTAAAAATGTTAGAATAAAAATCATTTATAAAGAAAAAAACTACTCCTTTAATATACATTGTTTGTAAGTTACTGATATAATTTAAAATTTATCATGTATATATTAAAAATCTAGCAATAATCAATTGAAAGCATAACATTACAAAATTTAAATTGAAAAAGTAATTAAACAAACATTATGTAGGATTTATTATTATATTTTCAATTTCACTTAACATAATGTTTGTTTAGCCTTATAATAAACTCAATAAAATAACAAAATGATATGGTTTTATTATTTATAATGGTTGACATACAAACTTATACAATCATAAACACTTATTTAGTTATAAAATATATATATTTACACCACCTAAATTTTCAGTAAATCTTATCACGGCTGCACATTACCAAATCTCTCAATTCAACTTTTACTTTTAAAAATTTGTTTCCAATTTATGAAGGGCTAGTATGTACAATTGCATACGTGAATTTCTTATACATTTAAAAAATCATTAATTGCTACTACACAATATAAATTGAATTTTGTTATTATGCAAGTTATATTGTTATAAAATAAGAAATTTTGCAGTATATGCAATTAATACTCGAAAATTTACGATATTTTTACGAAATGTTTTATATCACAGGTGGTAGTAATTTGTTTACTTATTTATTTTTTTTATGTATATATGTATATATATATACATATATACATATATACATATATACGTATATATGTATATATCTATATATTTATATATATGTATAAATATAAAAATAAGAAGTTTGAATATAAGTGTAAATACAATTTTCAATTTATATAATAATTAATAATGTTTTGTTATGCTTTGGAATATTTCATTACTTGGTTGCAAAACTTCGCCACAATATTATATATATAATCAATTCATTTGAATACAAACATCGATGTATTGGAAACAAAATTTATATTTAAAGTGACGGTATATTATATATTTCAATATAAATAAAGTAGGAGTAGAAGAATATAATAATTTATTTCATTGTTACTTTTTATATATATATATATCGTTGTGTAAAAATATTTGATTCAACATTTTGTTGAGCCTTACAACGAACGTACTAATATTTTTTTCCTTTTTTTCTTTTATAATACTTCTAAAAGTAAAAGCATGCTACGAGTTTTTTTTTCTTATTTATAATATTTATCAAATTCAGTCATTATATATTAAAATACTATAGAATCATACGGGCTCATTCTGTATGAACACTGAAAAATTTGATAAATATTCGTCATTCACATTCTTTATCAGCTTACGTCTAAGATGTATAAATGCATAACAATGCGCCACACGGATATACTTTAAAGAAGGTGCAAAATTTTGTTTGATGTAACATCATGTAGGAAATAAATTTCTATAAAATCTATTCGTAAGTTTATAGCAATTCAATGACTTGTTACAATACAGAGTATACAATGTTGTAAAAAAAAAAACAAAAAGAAAAATACCAGCAGAAAAGAAAAAAAAATAATAAATAAATGCATATCTCAATCTTTTCATATTTTAAAATACTTTGCGCTAAACATTGCCTGGAAGTACAAAAGTGTGGCGTTAAAATAAATGTTTTTTGTTAACAAAAAATTATAAAACAAATTGTGGTATAGGGAGATAAAGAGGATACTGATGTCTATAAATAATAATAATAATAAAAAAAAAAGGTAGATGCATAACGAGATTACTTGTATTGACTTTTAGAAGATAATTTTTATGCAAAGCATTAACTAAGCTTCTATGTCATTCAATATAAACTATTTTTACATTTCACAATAGTAATTAAAATTACACCGAAATATTATCTTTTTTTCCTATTCCTTATATAAACTGTGTTCAATCATTTATTATGATCTGAACAATGATGCCTGTGAGATTATTACGATAACATTTTAGCTTACGCATAGATCAACTAATAACAGTTAATCAAATTTATGTTTTGGAATAATTATAGGAATATCTATCTACATTTAAATGCTTATTAAAAGTATTTAAATATCTAGAGTATCTTTTAATGGCAGTTTTGCTACTTCGAAGAATATCCTAAAAAAGTAAATAAATTTTAGTTTAATTAATAAATTTTTCATTTCTTAGGAGATATTTATTTACAGATATAGTTCTAGCATATTTTATAATAATTACAATATTTATAATATTCAAAGCGTTTACTTACTTATGACTGTATTTATTGCGAATTGTTACTAATGCTTCTTTATGTTTTCTATGTAGTCCTTCATTTAAAACGTAGACAATATTTCGTATTTCATCAACTTTATAACCACTATAATATTCTAAAGTTGGAGTCCATCCACCTAAATCTTTCATTTGAAGAGCAAGTAGAAGAGCGGACGCTGCCAGTTTACTATCACTAAACCTAATGGTCGAATAATCCATCAATGAATATTCGAGGATATATCGAGCCAGAGTTAATGTTGGCATTGATACTTTTCCACACTATATACATATAGATATAAAATTGAGAATGAATATTTCATTTTATTATTATGAGATTAATAATAAAATAAATAAAATACACACCCTAGCGTATCGCCTAAGAAATCTGTAAGAAAGAGGTATACCTAAATCAAAATCTATTACTTTTAAAACACTTATTTCCATTTTGATAAGTTCTCTTTGCGAATAAGCGCCGTCACATATATACAAGAAATCTTCAACCATCGGGGGTATCCTTTCCTAATTACACAAACATTTATGTGTACAAAAATTATAATCAAATATCGAGTAAAATATTGTAATTATATTTCAAAACGATGTAAGAAGAAATATTAGTGATTTTGGATTTATCTAACTTACGTCGTATTTACTGGCTATAAAAAGACTGGAAGCGCCTAGAAGTTGTAAAGTCTCTGTGCCAACTGTGACTTTTGTTAAATAGAGGTCAACTAACTTCACAGCCAAATATAAAGTTTCATGGTTGAGTTCAAATGATTCTTGCACCTCAACCATCCAATCTACTAAAAGTGATCGCATCCAACGTGAAAGGCATACTTGTTTTTCCATATAATCACCAATAGGGAATAAACTTTCTCGATCTTTTAAATAATTAAAAATATCCATAGCATACTGCGATACTTGAAATGGATCTAACCAATTTTCTATATCAAAATCCCATTGTACGCCTTCCGGTAATATCCTTTCAGGTATAGGATCAAAATTTTTTGTAGTAATATATGCTGTTTCTACTTTATCTTTCGTAGTATCGTCAATTTTTGGTTGTTCGTTTATTTCATTTTTCTTATTCTTCTCATTTTTTTCATTTATTTCAGCCTAAATGTACATTTATTTTAAACTTATATATTTGTATAAAGTTATGTAGCCATAAAAAAATGCTAGAGTATGATATTAAATTAATTTATTATATGCGTATGAAAGTTATATAATTAACATTAATATAAACTTACCTTGTTATTTACTCTCTCAGATATTTTAATACTATTTTCTGATTCTTCCAATGCACTCATATACAACGAGCTATTCTCGGATTTTTCGGAATCTAAGCTAGGCCTATTAAGTTCTATTTTATTATTAACTTTTTTATGTTCTTCTTCATGTTTGATTGCTTGCACACGCTGTACTGGCTTTAATTTAGTTATTGTTACTACATCTTGTTTTGGAAATATTTTCTCTGCAATAACCTTATTTGCATTAATTGGAACATGTGGTTTGGCTTTAGTAGCAATTTTGTTAACTACTTTCTTTGGTTCCGGTTGTTGTGTTCCTAATTGCTTTCCAATAGCCTGAATAAATAAAGGAATAATAAAAATTAACACTTAAAAAGAATACTTGTGTTAAATATAAACGAAACAGTACTTACATTGGTAATATTTCCTAATGCAGATCTTTTAACAGTTTTATCTTTCAACGGTGATGCATCTGCTTTTCTTTTACCTCGATTATCCTTTTTTATTATTGGTTGCTTTACAGGTAAATTGTTAACTATTACATTTTGGCTTCTTGTTGAAATTCCTTTTCTTAATGCCATAACAGAACCATTTGATTTGGCTTGTTCAAGGGCCGATTTGCGTGGAACCATTTTTGTTACTATTATTTAACTAAGAAATTTGTTTATAAATTTCTACAAAAAAAGAAACGAAAATTTAGATTAATATAAACATATAATCATACACTACACGTATATTTTTCAAGTAACTTCTACATTTGCAATAAGCCTGCAACATCCTGAGTCTAATAAATTACCAAACAAATATCGTCGATCATGATTCCACATTCTTTTTCTTTCTAAAAATTTATTCCAAAAAAACTGCGGTTACAAGAATAAATGAAGTCAAAAAACGCGGGAATACGTATATGATTATATTTGTGATAGATGATAGGATATTAATATTGTATTAAATTTATAATTCATAGACATTACATGTTTTATTCGAGTATTTTATAAATGAAATAGAATTTAGAGTTAAGAAATTTGTGAAACTTTTAGTTTAATATAAGAGTTACCATCGTGGGCAGAGAAAACATTCGACGATTAGAATGTTAGATGGATATCGTTACTTTTAGGTTATAATATTAAAACCAAAGATACATAGATAAAAGTTACCTGAGAAAATAATTATTTACGTATATAATATTTGAAAATGTATGAACTTTCACATTTATATGATTTCTATGCGACCAGAACGTTACTAAGCTGTTCAATCGTTCTATAGAGCAACTGTGGTCGACGCTGCTTCAAAACAATTCAAAATATCACAGTTGATACACGTATATCTTACGATTGGACAATCTTAATTTAAGACAGCCAATAAAAACGCGAGTTTAGCGATCGATCTGCTATCTATGAAAAAGGGTAAATTTTTTCAAGTTGAACAAACTTTAACTACTATTTTTTGGAGGGCTAGGAGAAATTATCTAGGGTCATTTTAATTTATCACTTTTTAAATAAAATTTTGTTAAACGCGTTAATCTAGTGTTTTCAATATATTTATTTAAACGAATCTTTGATAATATTATTATAACTTTTTTTTGATAAAAATAAAAAAAGATTATTAGTAAATTATATATAATGTAATTATACGTAATACACAATGTAATTAATTATATTATAGTTTTGTAAATCACGCGAAGTAATATTCAAATAACGTTATCTTCACATTTTCTTTTCATTGAGAGTGAAATTAATCCGTTTGAAGACATTTTTGAATCTGACCACGAAGAAACTATTTATTTATAAAAAATTCAATTTTCAAGAGTAATAATTCAAAGTTGTTATTTATAATTTGTTTACAACATTATATTTATAGTTCGTAATCGAATTTAGTACTTTTTAGGGTAGAATTTTTTCTTTCATATGATATTTTGGTGTAGCATTTCAAGGTTAGTGACCTTATTATAAGGAAGTACAACAAACAAATAAAAAAAAAGTAGTTGATATCAACCATAAATTTGACATCCTATTGGAAATATATACATCATTTAAAATAATTCGAAGCATTTAGAACGTAGTATGTTAACGATATAAGCAAATGAATAACGAGACTCGCTAACGCATTGTTTTTATATAGAACTCTTCGTTACGTTTAATTACCCTGCTTATTCACCTTTGATCTTACATTAAATTTATCTTACGTCATTAAAGTTACCGACCGGGTACAGAAATAACTTATTTGGAACGTAAAGTTTATTAGTTAAGTTTCTTAACCTAAAAATTACTAATATCGTCGATTGTAACTTATTACAATTTATTACAATTTGTTAGATATTTATATTTATATACATACGTGCAATTTAATTTTATTTCTGTGCATAGAACGCCAAAGTGCGAGAGAGAGCAAAATAGCATGTAATTGTCTGCTGTTGTTTTCTCGACACTATTGTTGTATTGTCACGCATTTTGTTATGCGTTTACAAACGTATCTTCGTAACACGTGTCGAACATTGACAATATGGGAGAACGATTTTTAGTGAGTTATATTAAAATCGATAATTGTTTCGCGTATGTTTCGGACACCTGGCTACGTAGACAAGGGACAAAGGTTAGTGTTTTATTTCTTTATTTGTTTTCTTATTACGCTAATCATTTTACGCTACCTGTGTGAAGTGAAATAAATTTGGAACAATATAACCGATTGAGTTACTGTTATTATATATTTTGTATCTTTTTCGCTAGATAGCGGGATCATCTGTTTCGACATTTTGTTATTTTATCGACCATACCATATGTCGATAATTTTATTCTTCTTTTAAATTAATTATTTACATTAAGATACTTTTTATGATTTTTTAAAAATATTATTATTTAATCTAATTATTGCTATTATTTATCGCAGAATAACGTAATCGCGGTATCGCACAAGGATGCGACATACTTTTTATCATGTAGTCCGAGACAAATTACCGACAGAGCTTTATGTCTTTCTGCGCCATTTGCGAAATCTTTGAATATAGAGGAAGGTGATGAAGTTTTTGTATCTTTTGTAAAAGATGTGTCAACTTTGACGAGTATAACAGTTGTTCCACGAACGGATGAAGATCGTGAGATATTGGTAAAGTTTAATCGACGATGATTAATTAATAATTATATAATTAACGTTATATTTACCAATATGATCGTAGAATAATAACCCTTTTCTATAATTCTATTATAGGAACTTCAAGTCGATAAAATTCAATCGACTTTGTTAAATAAAATTCAAATAGTTGCGCAAAATCAGCCTATAGTAATTTGGGTCTCGAAATTTTCAACTATAGTTGTAACTACAGGCAAGTGATTTATACATTCATTAAAATTAATTGAATCTTTTATTGGGATATTTTTTTTATATTCTATATTTGAAATCGATTACAGAAATGCTTGAACCGAATTTTCCTTGTGGAAAATTGGAACAATTTACGGAAGTTCACGTGACTAATGAAATTCGAACTACCGTAAAAAGAGAAATAGAATCAAACGACAATAGATTTAATTTATGTAATAGATTAAAAAAATTAATACCAACTTTTTCGGAGACTGGGAATAATAAGAAAAATGAGCTCGATAAAAATTACGCGTTGCTACAAAATTATCGGCAAGAACAAAATCAATTAGTTGTTTATCGAGTACATTTCTTTCCCGAATTAGGCTTGTTTGATAGTATCAATCCAGTCAACGTTATTTTGAGATCTCCTTACAACGTTTTTGTATCACGACTTCACCTACCGAAAGAAGTACAATATAAGAATGATGGTATAATTTATAAAATAAAGAAAGTACCGGAAGAACAAGTAAACGTTAATACAGAAAGTACACATTTTTTGAAAAACATAGAATCATCAATTCCAAGTTTATCTTCGGAATTAACGGTGAAAGTTTTCATATTGGAGGACCTTTTGGATAAATTTCCAGATGATATAGATAAAATTCATTTTAAGCTAGATTACGTTCACAGTAATATTTATATTTCTGAGAGCGTAAGAATTGGATTGCGTTTAAAGATGGGTGCAAAAGTTGTCTTATCACCGATCGAAGTTAAGAAAAATTCAATTCCCTTGACCATTGAAATTTATCCGATGATTCAAACAACGTTCTTGCAAAATATCAAAGATTTTTTTGAAAGATATTCTATTCACCAAAAGGTCTTATTAAATTCTTGTGCACCCATTAAACTTAATGATGGTAATCGATGCATCGTTAAATTTTTACCAGAGAAATGTACACATGCTTTTCTCGACAAAGAATTGCTTAAAAATATTGCAATTCATCTTAAATCAAAATTAGCTTTGGATGATTTGTTAACACTGGAATATGAAATAGCGGATGATTCTTACGAAAAAATTTCTATGAGGTATATACTTAGTATATAATATCTATCTATGATTTATATAAAAAAGTATAATGTTGGTATCATATATTACAGACATTTAGAAAATATTCTTTCGGAATGTCAAATTACGCTTGACCTCAGTTTACGATTAAATGCACCAACGAATCTCGAGTATAATAGAGAAAATATTTTAATATGCGGTGAGGTTGGTTCAGGAAAGTCAACTTTATGTAAAATATTAATGAAAAGATTGCAAAAATCACCTTATTTTGTATATACTCATTTAATCGATTGTATATCGTTCAAAGGTATTAACTTTACATTAACAATACAAGTATTACAAACATTTATCATTTTTTTCAATGATGATAATAAAGTTATTTAAATATTGGGTGAATATAAATTCTTTGTTCGCATTTAGGAAGAAAAGTAGAAATGTTACAGAAGATCATATGTGCCGCGATATCTCAATGTATTTATCATCAGCCATCTGTACTATTTTTGGAAAATATCGAAAGCATTACTATGATATCATCAAACAACGAAGAGAATAATACTCCTGACTCCGTGAATGCATTTAGGTATTTTTTAAATGCTAAAAATTCTATTATGCTAGATATATTAAAACTTAATTGTGCTGGTAATTATGACAGTAGTATAAATCAATAAATTTATTTTATCTTGTATTTTGTATTACAATTATTTACATTATAATATAAATTCTACAATTAATTTTGTGAATTTTTTGGATTTAGGCCACTGTCATAATTATTCAAATGTATTTAAACAAACATATATGTACTATATTATCACGAAAATGTGGTAGGGTTACTGACATGATCATCAACACTGTAATGCAATGTCAAGAATCGCATTACGTTTCGGTCATAGCTACGTGCGTTAGCATGAATAACATTGGTAAAAAAATGAGACCATCCAAAGGATCAAATTTTTTTCGAACGATTCTTTCAATGCCAAACCTCGAAAAGGTAAATCAATTTTGTAATTCACAGGTTTTTAGAAAACATTGTGTTATCATTCGCGTATGCAAATTTGTGTCATCGATCTAGAGTATATACGTTCGTTAATTTGTCTCACCTCAGCCGGATAGAATCGATATTTTGCAATTAATGCTCGAGGACAAGTTGTATGTGCCTGGCAACGTGAATTGGGATTACTATGGTAACAAGACGGAGGGATGGATGGTACAAGATCTCGTTGATGTGGCAGATAAGGCGACGTTTGTAGCTTGGAAACGTTGCGGTAATAAATATCAAACGTTTATACGGATTATACGTTAAAAACAACAATCAACGAAAGATATTCTAATTCGATTGTTTCTAATTAGCAAAAGAAGATATCAAACCACCGATAGTTATCACAGAAGACGATATTTCTAATGTCTTGAAAAATTATAAACCATTGTCTTTGCAAGGTGTTCAATTGTATAAAGGATCTGATCACACTTGGTCAGATATCGGAGGATTAGTTGAAATTAAGAAATCCTTGACGGAGATTTTACATTGGCCATTAAAGTATCCAGAAATATTTAAAAATGCTCCGATCAAACTTCAAAGTGGAGTCTTGTTGTATGGTATGCCAGGTACAGGAAAGACTCTTTTAGGCAAAGCTATAGCTAATGAATGTGGGGTTAATTTAATTAGTGTTAAGGTATGAAAATTGTTATATTATACAATTGTATTTAAATATATATATTTTATTTTTTATCATTCGTTTCGATTAGGGCCCTGAATTGTTATCCAAATACATTGGTGTGAGCGAAGAATCTGTAAGAAAAATTTTCGAAAGGTATGCCGTGTGTACAATGTTACAATGAAATAAAAAAGAAAAGATTAATTAGATGTTTTGTAATATAAAATGAAATATTTGTAGAGCTCTTCGCGCTAAACCATGCGTTATTTTCTTCGATGAATTCGATAGTCTTGCTCCAAGGTAAATTATTCGAAATCTAATGATTCATTCAAAGTATTAAATTGATGATTAATATTTTCTACAGACGTGGGCATGATAGTACAGGTGTAACGGATAGAGTGGTGAATCAATTGTTGACCCAGCTTGATGGTATAGAAGACAGAGAAGGCGTTGCTATAGTGGCAGCCACGTCTAGACCAGATTTATTAGATCCAGCTCTTTTAAGACCTGGTCGTTTGGATAAATCGTTATATTGTCCATTACCAAATGAGGTACATAAGATATTCTAACATTTATCAATGACATACCAACATTGTTCTAACATCAACTTTTACGTTTATTTTATTAGGTGGAAAGAAAAGAGATACTGCACGTTCTTTGCCAATCTCAGAATATAAACGTAACGGAATTAGATTTGAAAGAAATCGCACGTATTTCGGATGAATTAACTGGTGCCGATTTGAACGCGATAATAACCCAAGCTAAATTGGCTGCGTTTGAAGACGCCGTGAAAATCATACCGGTAAATAATACAAATATATTAATGTTAATAATAGATAATTTTTCAATATAACGTCCGGTTGGTTTAGTTTTAATTTTCAAACGATATAGTATTGTAAAATCATTGTATTCTGTGAAAATAAGACATTTCGCCAACGATCCTTCTCAAGTCATTTCGCCAATAATGAAAAGCATTTTCTGTGAATGAAGGGAGATTCGCGAAGAATCATTTGTAGGGAACTTCCGAAGTAAGATAGTGCGTAATGACGATAATATCGTTAGGTTTGTGTTTTACATAGACACGTATATACATGTATATACATATATATGCACATATAAGATATAAACGAAGGATGTATCTACTATGTCGTATCATCATCACCACCACCACCATCACCCACCATCACTATCACTAACATTGGTGCCACCATCGTTGTTAGTTGTAGAGAGGTATTGCGATATAACCTAGGAGAAACGTAGAGAGCAAGGTTTATTAGCACACGGCTAGGAGAGTGAGAGAGTACGGGACCATCCCTCGATCTCGCTCAACTTCATCTTGGCCTACGCCTCGCTGAACGTCGAGGGGGTTATTATCTTATGCGTTATAATGATACACGACTTAGAGGGAAAGAGAGAGAGCGAGCCATACGCTATCCTTTCCTTTCAGTAGGATAGAAAAGTAGTCATGGTTGTTAAGATCTCTCGTTTAAACATTGAAAGTTTTTTCTAACAATGATGGTGGTTGGTTTTGATTATTAAATAACGATCTTCGATAATATATCTCGTTGGATCATTAGAAATAAATTTCCAAAGTTCTCGAAAATAAATACGTAATTTTCGTAGAAATTGTAAACGCAAGTAACAAATGAATCGAAATGAATGAATAGAAATAAAGGAGAATGAGTTTGTAACATTTTGGAAGACGTTTGCATAGAACACCGTAGAGGCATTTCGCGTAAGAGGAAATTATTAATTAACTTCCTTCGTAGAAAACAAAGTTACGAAGGTACTTACCTACCGGAAGAACACGGTTATCCAAACTGTTCGTCTAATTAGCGAGCGAGTTTCCTAAACGCGTTACGATTGGAGAGTAGCCTTGCACACCGATAAGCTTTATAATGCGTTCACCTAGGTCTACGTAAGTAATTAAGAAAGAAACGAAATAGACATATATTGTACATATAAGATTTGATTAAGACTCGTAGTACTCGAAGTTGTTGAAGAACATATTACAATTGTCTTTTTTTCTAATAAATTTGTTCTTTTTTTTAAACGATAGGAGGAGAAAATTCAACCCTCGGATATAAAAGTAACTCAAGAACATCTAGTCGAGTCTGCTAAATCAATTAAACCGTCTCTCTCTTCAAAGGAAATAGACAAATATCTAAGAATGTAAGTTATTAATATAAACAATTTAATATTTCTCAATATTAATAAACATTTAAAAATTATTATTCTAGTTATGCGAGATTCTCGAAGAACGATACTTTCGTCGAGGACATATTGAAGAACCAAAAAACAACATTAGCGTGATGCAAGGTAACGCAATTATTTTTTATCTTTAAGAACATGTCAATAAAACATGTTCAAATATAAAATAAACGTTTAATATTTCAATATTATCTGATCCGATGCAACATAAATTTATCGACTAATAATTGATACCAAAATTTCAGACAGATTCGAAGGTTTCTTGTTTAGAATTCGTAACGATAGAAACGTATGATATTATTACGACAAAACGGTGGACAGATTTGAGTAGTTCGGTAGATATCCAGGGCTCGTCTTTTCCCCGTTTTAACCGAGTAGGTATACATATAAGCATAATCCGGCTGGCTGGGTTTCTCGCGAAGGCGGAGCCTTCCTCTTCCTTTTCCTCCTTCCACATCCTCTGTTGCTCAACCCTCTCTGGAAGACTACGTTAAACGGCAGGTAGTAGTAACGCGAAACGGGTTGGAGTAGTAGTATAGCGGCTCGGCCAACTTTTCGTATTAATAATCAGTATAATAATTAGTATTTTCACGCGCGACTTAGCAGGAAACACGGAAAGGACGTAGGAGAGAGAGAGAGAGAGAGAGGGAGAGAGAGGGTTGGGTTGGTAGGGGGTGGAAGGGAGGGGTAGGTGGGAGCGAGTTAGCGCGAGCCTAGTCGCGCGCGCTTGAACTTCGAGGAAATCTTGATTTTAAGTTCGGGCGAAGGAGGCGCATATTTCACCGACGCTAATGTCCCGCCAGATAAACTACAATATTAGCTGCCTTCGCTCGTGATTTAATTTAACTTTAGCCCGGCGCGACATCCGCCTCTGGCTTTCGGCTCTTGCCACCCTCTCTATCTTTCATACACAAATACATAGTGCATACACATTCTCTCTCTTGCTCCTACCCTTGCTCTTATATTATAGATCCAGCTCTTTACTCTTGGCCGAGACGAGTAAAGCGGCTAAGTAACGCGTCTAAGGTATCGCTCGGAGCTCTCCACCGAAACTGTTTCTCCAATCTCGTCCTTTAAGGGCCTACAAGCTTTCGGGATTAGAAAGATCGCACGTACGAGCCCCGTGTTGTTTCTTATATCTAAAGGAAAGATAACCGAGACTTTCGTAGAATGATGTTAACTGTCAGTTCTTCAGATAGTCTATCAACTTGGATATCTATTATATATATCGCTACGTTTATTTAACTTTTGTTTACATTGTAAATATCGTTATAATTATTGAAATAGCTCGAGTTAGTTTGATAAAATGGGGGAAAAACGTTTCGATGAAATGCCATTGGATTTCTTTCGCTCTTTATTATTTCTTTTTTTTCTTTTCTTTTATTCTATTGTATCCCTTCAAATAGGAGACAATCTATTGTGTTCTAAACGAAGGATGACAATAAGTAGGAAAAAGGATAATAACGTAAAGAATACATTCCCGTAAATGCGTAAATTCACTTCTCCGATATTTCTATCGGACAACTATTACTACTACTACTACTACTACTACTACTACTACTACGAGAGGGAAAAACGTGGAAAGGTTGAAACGCAGTTGGTGCTGCTAGCTCGCGTTCGTTCGCGTATTTATCTAGGTCTCTGGTAATTGAATTATCGTTCTCTTACCACTGCTTTCTTTTCATTCGATTCAACCACCGCGAAGAGAGGAATCGTTCGATACTTTTGTCGAGGGTTAGCTGCGGGGAAGGAAAGGTGAATGAGAAGACTTCTCTTTTCGAATGCAATTTATCACGGAAACTTTTGGACCTTTACGTCATATACTCTTTCGTGGTATATTACTATGTTTCTTTGTATTTGTTAGCAGCCATCCTATGATTTTTCTATCTCCACTTTTTCTCCGAATTTTTTGTTTCTTTTTTTTTTCCATTTCTTTGAGATAGTCAAAGTTTCAGCTTATCGCCGAAAAATCTATCTTATTTATTTTTTAGCTCGATATTTTACTCTAGCCATAAAACAGAATTATTATCTACATTTTCTTCTCCTAAAATATTGTAATCTCCACAAAATAAATATTTAAAATATTGATTATATAAATATATATACGGACCTAAGACATTGGCATGTTTATCCAACAGATGTTTTCTTCGAGTTAAACGATAAACGTTTGTTTTTTTTTTTGTATATTCCCCAGGAAAATCTTTAGAATTTGTCCAATAAGTACATTAGATAAGTTTGATCCGCGATATTTGGCCGGTTTCGGTTGTATCAATAGAAATCAAACGTAATAGAAATAGTAAATGATTCCTTAGATATGAAAAAAAAAAAAATAAAAAAAGATAAAAAAAAGGAAAACGCATTAGAATCGATTTTCGACTTTGACGTTCTAAAAAAGGGAGACCGTTTCGCGAGAGATTTCTAATTTTTCAAACGGACGAGGCGTTAAATTCGTTCGCGTATATTTTTCCACGTGGTACCAACATGACTCGCCAACGGGATCGCGGTGTTGTAGTAAACGACGTGGACGAATCGATGAATCGGTAGCATCGAAGTTTTCCGCGTTCGGAGTTGAACGGGTGGGGAGGTGTGGGAGGGCGAAGGGAGGAGAGAAAGGAAAACCCTGTTTGCGAGACGTTCAATGTGACGTTTCAATCTGCCATTCTATCATTGACAATTTTGCGCAAACGGGATCGCGGTGCAAGCTCGGCGAGGCGTGCTTTCGGCTCACATTGGCGTTAAATAAGAGTAACTCAGCCGCACCGGGACGCTTCGACATAATTGCCTGTGAAATCACTAGATGGATTTTCGAGCTTCCTTGTTTCTCTTCCTCCCACCCCTATTCACCCCTTAAATTCTCTCTCTCTCTCTCTCTTTCCCTGTCTTACTCTCTTTTTACCCTCTGACGTTATAAGCCCTGCCTCTTGTTTCTTTTATCCTTTTTCTTTCTTTACCGAAGGACGCCCCGACGATGCGAAAGTCGATCCAATAAACGAACGTAATTCTATTGGCAACGTCGTCATCGTTGAAGTTATCTGCTCTGAAAATTCAACGAAAATCGTATGGTCGACGAGCTAATACGATGAGATAATGAAAATAATGAACGTTCCTATCCAAATACGTTACTTTACGATTTATTAACTTTTATTCGAATATTTTAGTAGTAAACGAAATTGTTGCGGATATATTGATAAAATTGTTTATTATCTTTTTTACCGATTTATCTTTATGACATCATAAATTATATAGTTTTTGTTGTTTGGTTTTATTATTTTATTTTATTTTTTCTTGTTAAACAAACAAAAAGGAAAGGGAAATAAAAGTTCGATAAGGGCCGAATCGATCGTTTCGTAGATAAAGGTAAAAGGGACTTCCTGCTTCTTTTTCTATTTATCTCTCTCTCTCTCTCTCTCTCTGTGTGTGTTTACGTATGTGTGTGTGTTTTTTTTTATCTGTCTCCCTGTTTCCGTCTTCCTATTTCGTTTTCTTAGCTGGAAAACGTGCATTTCTAAATGCAAACCTTGAGATAAAGAGAAACTAAAACGCGGCCGTAACAGCCGGGCGACTACTTAGCATAAAAATGGCCAATTATCCGGCTAACAAGTCGGCCAGGCGTCGGAAAAGGCAAGCGCCTTGGCTAACTCTGTTAGAGGCAAGCTCTTGAAGGAGATTAGTTAGCGTAAATGCCGCCGGTTGACGCATTTTTATTCCTGATTACCGTTTCTCCTCGAGCTAATCTCATTACCCGACATTCGAAAACTTGACTCTCTCATTCGGTCTCATTCGGTAAAATGCCGACTCTTTGCTCTCTGCTGCTTCAACGAGACGCGTCGACAAAACGCGCGCGGACGATGGAAGAAAGAAAGAAAGAAAGAAAGAAAGAAAGAAAGAAAGAAAGGAAGGAAGGAAGAATGAGAGGAGAGAAGAAGATGAAGATGAAGAGAGGAAAAGAGGCAATTGGCCCGTGCATTCGAAGGAATCGCGACAATGCGCCCATGATTTTCACCCAACTGAATGCCGTCCTAATTCTTCGAAGAATAATCGAGCATCCTGAAGTTTGTTTGCTCTTTCTCCTATTTACAAGCTTCCCGTTACTCTCCCGCTTTTTTCCCCGTGGCTTCGTCAGACTTTTATCCAAGAAAAAAAGAGAAAAAAAAATAAAATAGATAAACGTAGGTATACATGTAAAAACGATAGAATCTACAAACAAAAATTACGATACACGGTTCGTCCCGACAAAATATTTCTTTGTGAGATGTGCTTTTTTCCTATTTCAACCGAAATTCATAACTTTATTAACTCATTATTATATTCATTCTATTTTTATTTATAATTATTACGAGATAAGAAAAAAAAAGCTCTTAAATAATATTAATACTTATTGTTGATAATCGATTGAGAAATATGGGGAACAAAAAGTTGGGTCGATTGATCGTTCGAATGAACGTTGATCTCGTCTTGATAGTTATCCCTTTTGAGAAGGTACAGAGAGACAGAGAGAGGGGTAAGGAAGGAAGGAAGGAAGGAAGGAGAGAGTTGGCTTGTCGGTGATGGTCCCTCCCGCAATATTTACGGGGCGTCGAAGCGTGGGTAACGCTGTTTGCCGCAATTTCTTGTTTCCATTAGGTTGGCCAGCCTGCGGGGTGAATTCCACCCTAGCGAGTCGTCGTCGTCGTCGTCGTCGTCGTCGTCGTCGTCGTCGTCGTCGTCATCGTTGTCGTTGTCGTTGTCGTAGTCGTTGTCGTTGCGGGCTAGGGTTGCACAACTTGGCCACCCCTTCGAACCGCTCGCGAACACTTGCCAGAGCGTTAGCGAGCTCGAGCCGCGGGTCAGAGGGGACACGCTGGGAAATGGTGCACACACAAACTTGACATCTCTCTCTCACACTTTCGACAGTCTACCCGATCAAATGACGCGCGTCAGCGCTCACAATAACGGTCTCTTCACGCTTCGCTCATATCCTATCTCCGCTTAGGCGCCATTCTCTGTCGTCTACCGATCTCTCCTATGAGAGAGAGAGAGAGAGAGAGAGACACAGAAATAGAAAGAAAGATAAATGAAATTGGTCGGACATCGACGGTCAAATATATAATAATATGATCTCGGTATTACGAGAAAATGAAATTTTTGTCGCGTATTTCGAAACTTTCGATTTAATCATCTTTCAATTGTGCAATATCATTTGAAATAACCCTAAAAATCTCTTCCATTCTAGTTGGGAAATTAATATAAATATGTTATAATCGTATTTTTTGCTCGATCGTCGATCTAATTAAATCCAAGAATGACGAGGATCAAAGTGGATTTAAAGATATAGTTAGGATTACATCAATGCAACGTATTTTCATAAGCAAAGAAGAAGCTCGTCGTCTCTCATTCGTTCATACGGCTCGTTCTCTTGTATGTCGTCCAACTCACGAATACTATTCGAAGGCAGACGTGCGGATAAGCTCTTCAAAGGTTTATCGTTCCTATCTTCAAAGGCACGGACATTTCCCCGTTGACGATTTTGCGGCCCTTGCAGTTCGTTTCCCTTCCTTGTCTGTCGACTTTCACGCATTTCTATCTATCGAGGAACAATTTCACTCGCTGGTCATCAAAAAGGTACTCTCTTATTCATATTCCTATCACATCTGAATTTCTATCTTTGAAATAGTCAAACTTATATCTGAACAGATTCAATCATATAACCTAATGTTGAATTTTTAAAAAAGATGGATCATATAAGAAGATAAAATGATTTATTTAAAAAGAAAAATAAATATAAATTAAAACGATAATCGTATGTACGCAGATTCCAGTTAAACCATGAATTAAAATTTGCAATCATTCAAATCAGAGACATAGGACATATTTCGATTTCTTTTTTTTTCCCTTCAAGATCCCATTTACCTTCCTCTTTATCGTAGTTGTAAAATTTGAAGACGGAGGACGCACTAAATGAACGAACGCTGGCTAATGCGACTGACGATGGGCATAATTTCTGTTTTTAAATCTCGAGCTGCACTCACGGCCAGTAATTGAATCTTCCGTCGAGATTACTTTAGCTTTCGCTAAGTTGCCGTACTAGCAGAGAGAGAGAGAGAAGGGTGGGTGGGTGGGGGTGGGAAGGAAGAGGTATACCTCGGTAGCTCAGCAGCCAAGGAAGCTACCGCAGAGAGTTCAGCCTACGGGTTATTTAAGATGGATTATTATTCTCCGAGGTCGAGGAGTAGGGCATCAGCGAAAATGAAAATGCTCTCGTTTACAGGGAGATTAATTGACGCGAATCATTTCAACCATAGCCACCATTCCTCCTTCTACTCTATTTCTTAATGGTTTTCCTCGTTGAACCTTGTTGTTCCTTCTTCTCATTATTCTTCTTGTGTGTATCTTATTCTCGTTTATTATCTTCATCTTTATTTTCATTATAATAATAATAATAATAATAATAGGGAAATCACTTTTTCCTCCGTTCCTGTTTAAAATAAATAAGGAAAAAAGAAAAACGTTGAATTCTACTTGACAAAATAAAAAAAAGAATATGTTTATGTTCTTCGAAGAAATCACTTGCTCGTAATTTGAACGGAGTAGTAGAAGCATATGTGTATGCATTTGTAACAACCTAAAAGCTTTGCAAAGTATACGAATATGAGTGTGGTAAGGGGAGTGGAGGTAAGGTTTTGTCGTCGGTAGCCGTGAAATCTCGTCTCGCGACAAATCCTTCCTTTGTTGGCTCTGGAAATAGAAAGAGGAGAAGGAGGGAGAGAGAGAGAGAGAGAGAGAAAGAGAACATAAGAGATAGATGGGGAAAAAAGAAGAAAATAGAAGATAGAAAAAGAGCGTTGCGTTATATTTTGACTCGGTTACACGTTCATCGGTGCATGGATTTTTCTGAGCCTGTCATTCTCGGGGAAATAATTTGTATATACGATTTTTATCCATTTATCAAATTCTATTCGCATAATTGTTAGAATAAAAATGATCGACGAATTGATAATCGATGGCTAACCAATGTTAATCATTTCCATTTGGATAATCCAGTTAAAGAAAATGATATCGTAATTGAATTTTTTAACGCGATTTTTGCGTGTTTGTCAATTCCTTTCGATCGTTTATATATGAAATGTCATACCTATCTATACCTAAATATACTTATAGAGCAAATAGAGAGATACTCGTTTAACGATACGATAATCGTGAAATTTCACGATGTAAATGTAACTGCATATAACTACTGATCCTTACGAGTATCGAATTTTCTACAATTTATTTTGGCATTTATTAAGCATTATATCGAGATCTAGTTTTCTTTCGTGTTATTTTTCTCTTTTCTTTCTTTCTTTCTTTCTTTTCATTTCTTCGAGAACTGCGGCTGAATTTTTCCAGCTGTAGTAAAGAAATTGACTATCCGGTTTGCGATAAGTTCGGATTGCTGTTGAGAATCGACGAGAGGAAATAAAATCAATTTTGACGTAGGAATCACGATGACATCTAAAGAAAGAAAGAAGGAAATAAAGAAAGAAAGAAAATAGGAATGAGAAAAATGTGAAAAAGGGGGTAAGCGAATGATGGAAAAGAGAAAGAAAGAAAGAGAAAAGGAGTACGAAACGATACTTTGGATCGTACGAAGATTTTGCTAGCACTTTCGAAATATCAATTTGAAACAGCCATGGATTGGGGTATGCGTCATGCTTTTCTACCGGCCATTATGGCCGGCTTTCCATTTTTATTTATATTTACCGTCTCGCTTACCCCACTCTTCCTTACCCTTCCACTATACTCGATTTTATATCCGTCCTAGAGGTGGTGGTACTTCGGTCATCGAGTTAAGGGTGGGAAAGAGAGAGAGAGAGAGAGAGAGGGAAAAAAGGAAGAAGGAGTAAAAAAAAAGGGAGGAAAAAAGAGAGAGGGAGATGACGTTACCAGCGTTCATCGTTCCGATATTTTACGACATTTTGTTTCCAATCCTTGCGAGAAAAGGTGTCGGGGCATTACGAGGAACGGGCCTTATTTGACTTTTATTACGTTAAATCGTGATGAAGTGTCCTCGGAATGGTTCTCTCTCCCTAGTTTTTTTTTTCTCCAACTTTTTCTTCCTTCCCTTTCGCTACGATTCTTTGAACTTATTTCTTTAAAAGCTCGAGAATATCACTTTTAGATATAACTTAGGAAATATACTTTTACCTCGTTAAAACTTTCCAATGAGAGAATTAGAAAAATACGAAGATATTATATTATATTATATATTATTTAGTAAAGCGATAAAGAAAAGAAAAAAAAAAGAAAAAAGAAGAAAAAGATTCGAGTTGATAGATGATCGTATAAAACGTGGGATAAAACATTGACGATTTATGTGAGATTTTCTTCAGTGGACCCAGGACGACGAGCCATCGAGATAGATCTTCCGGTCCTTAAGATCGTCGATCCTGCTGACCGGAAGTTCATCGATCGGGGAACGTGGCGTTGGCTCTTTCGGTTTTTCAATTTCGCATAATGTCTGGCCATGGTCTCTCTATCGGTAGGATGCAAACCGTACTAGCGATAAGATAGTCCAAGGGGAATTTACGTTTGACATAAGTTTACCTTATATACGAGCATCCACGGGAAATGCGACGATCCTATCGTTCGTGCCGGTCACGCTGTGGTTCGTTCGTGAAATGTTGCTCGGCTAGTATTTTACTAGTTTTCAGTTCGGTCCATACACCACCTTTACTCGACCACAGCCCTGAGAGGAGGAGAAAGAGAACTGGGGGGTGGGAGGAGGGGGGGATAGTCGAGCCTCGAGTTATCGTTCGAGTCGATGAAAAATATCGAGATAAAGGGAAAGCTTTTGGCAACCCTTGTTGCCATAATATTTTCTATCTATCGCGTTGCAATGCAACGCGATGCGAATATATTGAGTTTGTATGTTTAAAAATAAAATTCATTCGATTTAATTATCAAACGTTGTTCTCAAGGATTTCGCGAATAAACGGACGAATAATTATTAGGGTAGACGATAGTTTTTGAGAATTCCTCGATGTCTACGTCCGACGTTTACCACGAGTAACCACGGTAACAACGTTCCTCCGAAATACCCGAGACGAAAAGCGTTCGTCGTTTCGCCGTCGTCTTTCGAGGTCGACACCTTCTCGTTCATGGAATGGCATTTAGTGGTAGGACTATCGGACTCCCTTGAAAAGCCTTGTCTACTACGGCGCGGCCTGAAACAACAATAACTTCCATTCAATGCGTTGGCATTTGACAGTGGGGTTGGGAAACAATGAAACAATCAGCACTCGGCCGCGTTCTCTCAGGGTTGTAAGAAGGGATGAGAAAGAGCAAGAGAGACGGAGAGACAGAGAGAGAGGGGGGGAAGAGGGGGAGAGAGAAGGGTGGCCGGAAGTCAACAGTGCCGGACAATACAAGGCAGCTTCTGACTACCGTTTCTAATTAAGCAAGTTCTCCAACTTTGTCAGACTCGACGACCTCACCCCGACGCATAATTGTGCTCTACCTCGACTGTTCTTTGAACAACCATCCGGTCTTATCGACAGGTATAATAACCAGCATTAAGTCGATAACGATCGGTATTATTGAAGTTGAAAAGGTAGATATTCTTGGTAGATCGGTCCTCGAGATTATTCCATTCGTATTCATATTTCTCCTTAACCGTGTATCTATTATCCTTGTTAATATACATGTCTCTACGAATTATGTAAATAGATATTTACGAATAATTACAACAGTTCTATCCATTCTTACGCGAATGAGATTGTTCTCCCGTAAAAAAAAAAAAAATGTAAAAAAGAAAGTTACATTTCTTTTCTTATAATTCAAAAACAAAGTACAAAGCAACGTGGCGTTCTCATCGAGTATTCTCAACTTCTCGTTTCGAAATGGTAATCAAATAAATTTCTCGAATAAGACGATACCAACCTACCTACCTACCTACCTACCGTTGGGATATTATATTTATCATCGTTTCCGAGCGATTCACGGAGAAGTTAGTTGAGAAGAGAGAGTATCGTTATCTCCGCGAAAACTGCGAGAGGTAAATATCAGCTTTCTCTTTCCAACCCTTCCTTCCTCTTCTCCCCTACGTCCCCTTACGCGTTTTATTATTCGCATAATCGGATCTGGGACGGCGATAGCGCCGGTGATTTCGGGTTTGTCTACTGTAACGCATTTGTCGGCTGAACCCCTTCCTTCCTCTTCTCCCCCCTACGTCCCCCTGTTACGCTTTTTATTATTCGCATAATCGGATCTGGGACGGCGATAGCGCCGGTGATTTCGGGTTTGTCTACTGTAACGCAGTTGTCGGCCTGACAATGACCGGCCTGAATGCCTCATTGTCTGCAGGACCGACGCCCACTCAAAACTTCCACTCGCACCACCGCCCGTCATTTTCCGCAATCAAACGATCGTGCCGTGCGTCCTTTCTCTCTCGCTGTGTTTTTATCCCTTTCTCTCTTTCTTTCCATCCATTCGTCTCTTTCTTCTTCACGAGTCCTGTGTAAAAGTGAGAAAAGTATTCTGGGATTCTCTCGACTACGGCATCATCCCTACCATCATTAACCGGGAATTAGAATCCTACTCCCTCCTCTTATTGTTAATAAAAACGACCAAACGGACGTAATTAAGATATCTGCTCGCGCATCGAAATGTTTTTCTCTCGCATTCTTTCGTTTCCTTTTTTCTCGTCTTCCTATATTTTATTCGATTGTAATTAAAAATTTGACGCAGATCTTTTTCTTTCTCTCTTTCTCAATGTCGGTAAACGCAAAAAAAATGGAACAAACTATTCGTCGATTATATGTATAAAAGTATAGGAAATGTTCTTAGACAAATCGCGATTGACATTGTCGAGAACGTACGAGTTCCTATCTTTCAAAGTGATTACATTTCGCATGGATTCGTGACTCCTTACCGTAACATAACTCTCTCTCTCTCTCTCTCTCTTTCTCTTCCTTTTCCTCCCATTCCCCACGTTCCGCTTGGCTCTTCCCATTGCCATCTACGCGGGGCAAGGGGAGCTCGACAACGAGGACATTCTTCCTCGACAATACCTTCCACAATCGAGCGAGGAACACTTCCGCGAATACTAATGGAGAGAGCCGCCTAGATATTTCTCTGTCCGAGCTAGCAGTTGTCACCCTTCTCCATAACTCTCATCCCTTTAAAAATCTTTTTTCAAGTTGGTTTAAAAGTTGTAAGGGACGGAGGGTAGGAGGTGTTACCCATAGAGTTCCTCGTATATATATATATATATATATATTTTTAACTAATTTTAAGAGACTCGTCTATACGTATATTGAAAAATAATAAAAGAAAAGAAAAAAAAGTTAGCCACGAGTATGAATATTACAATCAGATTACGAATGAAAAAGTGGGGTATGCCTTTTTAACGAATGGCGTTCGTGTTCAAGGACTAGCGCCAGCCGGCGAATCTCTTTCGTTTAAAAGTTGACAATAGAAGAGAAAGAAGGATAGAAAAAAGAAAAAGGAAAAGTAGAAGAAATTCGCTTCCTTACCGTGCCTCCTCCTTTTGTACGGTTATTATCGTGAACCCAGAGAGAGAGTCACTTTTCCCTGATAGAAGAAGAAAAAGCCGCGAAATTTAAGGTAGGGTGGGAAAACGTGGGAACGGGTGGTAGGGGGCAGGGGGTAGGGGGCTGTGCCAAGAACGTCTTTGCTTTTCCATTCTACCGTTATCTCCACGCGGAGAAAGTGTGATTGCCTTTATGGGGGAAGAAAGGGTCCTTCGTGCCGGCGATAATGTCCTTGTGGCGTCGACGACACCGGAGCAGAACGAAGCCGTTGCTATCAGAAATAAAACACGACCTGGTGAACGCTGGTGCGAGACTGAAAACGAAGAACGCTCTAAGGAGAGGGTGCATTCTCTCTCTCTCTCTCTCTTTCTTTTCTTTTTTTTTCTTTTCTTTTTCCTTTTGTACTCTACGAATGTTAGCACCGGCATTTAATCGTCAAGATAACACCCCGACGATTTCATCAACGAAATATTTTCGACTCTTACTGTTTTTCTTCTCCTAGACACACTTATCAACAAATATTTTTCTTAGCAATACGCCAGGTAACGGGCCGTTCGAATTCGTTTGATTAATTAATTCGTGATTTTATTTACAAATTGCATTATGTTACAGCATCAATTAACAGTGATTATTTATATATATAGTCATCTCAGCGTAATACAACGCAGTCGGATTTAAGTTTTATGGAAAAAATTGTTTTCGACGGATCGTACATGAGTTTGCCTTCATATCTTTCGCTTTTCTTCTTCTTCTTATTCTTTTTTTTTTCATTTTTTCTTCTTCTTCTTATTATTATTATTTTTTTTTTTTTTTTTTTACATAGAGACGAACGCGCTACATCATACGTATTCGAAAGATATGTGTCTATTTTTATTATAGATATGTTTTACATTATAACTTATTTTACATTTTTTTTTATTTTTTGTAGAACGCTCTACAAAATGCGTCTGCAACTTTCACCGGAGTCATTTTAATGTATTATGGAAATTCGTTAGCGTCTCCTTTCAAAATTTATTTACGCGTGCCCCTCCCATTTTCGTAACACAACGACAACTATTCAACAAACGGTAATAATAAAAACACAAAAGAATTCGATTGCACGATTTTGTAACGGTTGTTTCTTTCTTTTTACTTTTCTTCTCATTCGCAAGGAAAACAACTAGAGAAAGACAACTTTAATGATATTTTTTTGTTAACAAAATAATGAAAAAAACTTAAGAAACTTCTTCTTAGCGCCAGCACTATTTCGATAAACGTCGATTATTTCCTAAAATTGTAACTAAAACGATCAGGAACACACTGATCGCGCGCGACTTGGAAAGAAAAAAAGTCAAATATGAAGTCATACATTTTAGGAAAGAAAATTTGCCTCGAAAAGTTTCTCTCGTTTTATTATTCATTTCTTTTTTTTTTCTCTCTCTCTCTTTTTCTTTCTTCTCCTGTTGCAACAAGCACCAGCAATTTCTATAGATATAAAATGAAATAAAATCTATAAAATGTACACAATGTGGAATAATAATAGCCCAGACGGACAACGATACTCCGTTTGGCTTCGAACAACAAGAAAATTCGATTTGACGTAATTACATACGCAACGGGTGATTCGCAAATACCTTCCTCGTGATCGATATTCCCGTGAAGCGCACGCGGAAACGTTTACGTAGATACATACATACAAACCATGCATACGTGCATTCATCTGTACATACAAACATACATACATATATACATATATGTATATATACGTGCATACGTTTTCGCTGAATAATTTCGCGGGTTGTATCGATGCGTTTCGTCGTCGCGAAAACGCCACCGCAACAAAATAGCCGTGAACGCGTAGTACAGCACATACGTGTCGGGTCCGTTCTCGCATCTACGTTAGCATTCAAAACGTTTGGCTTATTTCGCATGGCCGCATCCCAAAGAAGAGATTTGCCTCTGCTGGAAGAGGTTTTTTCTCCTCCATCCCTACCCCTTCCTCCCTTTCCTCCCTTCTCATCCTTTTCTATCCTTCCTCTCTCTCTCTCGCTCGATTTCGCATACAATTCCTCCTCCTCCTCCTCCTTCTCCTCCTTCTACCTTCTTTCTCTGTCTTTATCTCTTTCTGTTTTTCGTGGTTTGGCAAAGACACGCCCGATTCACATGCATGTAGGTAATATGTGGTATGAGAGGGTTGCTTGGTTGCCTCATCAAAATCGGTGTCTCTCTCTCTCTCTCTTCTAGTATTTCCAACGTGCACGAACATCTCGCAGAAGGGAGTAGTAACGTTTCTCTTTGTGGGATTTTCGTAATGCCGTGTTATCGATTTCGACTATCTAACTCGCTAGCTGACTTTGAAATAGGAAAATGTTTCTCCACGTAAATTTTGCAACGGACGATCGGAGGAACGCCGTTGCTCTTTATTTTCCTCTTGATGTATTTTCGTTTGTTAGGAT
Source organism: Polistes fuscatus (assembly GCF_010416935.1). Taxonomy (NCBI): domain Eukaryota; kingdom Metazoa; phylum Arthropoda; class Insecta; order Hymenoptera; family Vespidae; genus Polistes; species Polistes fuscatus. The sequence goes on along the minus strand of NW_025113107.1, from coordinate 15,665,232 downwards.
TGTCTTAATTAACATTATTTTCACGGATCTAACGCGATTCGTAACGTTGATATTCCTTCGATAGAGTTACGTTATTAATTATTCAGTATCGCGAACGAAATTAGAATAATTTTAGTTGGAAGATAACGATCGTTGATGATAATCGTTTTTTGTTTTTTTTCTTTTTAGATTAAAGCTGAGAGAAACACGTAGGAGAAATGAAATGAAGGTATAATCACTGCTTTCGTAAATTCGTTACAACGACGAATAAAAGAAAAAAGTAGTCCGAAGTAGTTATTTCGATCACGTTTCGGTAAATGCACTTATGACTCGTCGGAGTACCCAATGATACTTTTCTCGAGAAGATCTCATTGCGCGGCACCTACGTGCAAGCCAGTCCTACCGGTTGACCTGGATACGACAGAATTTCTCTGGTGTTCTTCCTGAAAGTGAATATCGTTGTCCTTGATGCTAGCCGATGGTAAATTAGGGACACTAGTTTGGGAGATCGGTGATAGCATTGGTGGGATTCTCCACCAATCGGTTGTCGTCGGCCAACCGGTTGGTAGAAGGTTCCCCCGGAAATTTAAATCCGGGAGAACCGGCAGCGGCCTTCATATGACGTGACTTCGATGAGACGACAAATTCGTGCTCGGGGATGTAAGATTTTGTACGGAAAATACGCTTTCGACTTTAGTTACGGTACTGGTGGTCGTCGCGGACGTCGTACTGGATGCTCTTTCGGGTCTATCGGTCGGGGACGAGGACGAAGACGAAGAGAAACGATCTCTCGATCTTTCTTCTTGATGCCTTTCCAACGTCGAGCTTAATCCTTCCTCCTCTAACTTTCTATAACGAGATTCGTCGATCGTAGGAACGTCTCGCTCGATCGGAAAAGTTTCGTCCTCGTGTTTACCCGGACTGGAAAAGGGTCTCTCTTCCAACTTCGATGGCAAATAAGTTCTTTTCGGATCCTTCGATGGACTAGGGCAACCGCAATTAGCTTGGAGACACGTGGTAGTCGGTAATCCTGGCCAGGATACGGCTTGGTGACTCGAATAAAACGTGCCACTACCGTATAAAGCTTGGAATGCCAAATCCGCAGCCAATTTACCACCGTTCAATTCGTCACCCAACTTGTGTTGAATCGGATAAAGGTGATACGGAAACGGTGGAAAGAAACGAGGTATCTTCAAATCGTCGTGACCCATCAAAGGATGATGATGCGAAGGTGGTGCCAATGGTGGTAATAGACCACGGGATATATTGCCAAGAGTATCGCCAGGTGACATCAACGGTGATATCGAAAAACCAAATTTGTTTTCTTTCTTCACTAAATTTTTCGGTTTCCGTCGTGGTCGATATTTGTAATCTGGATGTTCCTTCATATGCAGAGCTCTGGAACAAATATGTTTTTATTTAAAACGAATTATCAAACTCGACGAGATTTATCTTTTTTCATTTTTTTTCGTCACAAATATTCTAGATTATTAGATTTATCGTAAATCAGGATTACAATGTCGTAGTTAAAAGAGTAGGGATCGTCGAGGGTTTTAGGGACGATATAATCAACGATAAGCTTCGCTAAATACTACTCTTCTAATCCAGCTAATCTAATGGACAAATAATGATCGATATCTCGAATAATTTTCACGCTAACGAAATAAATACGTTTGAAATAATAAAAAAAGGACGAACGAAAATTTGTAACGAATCAATTGAAAATATTTCTCTCTATCCTTCTTTCGTCTTGCGGAGACTGTTATCCATATAAAAGGGACGTATTATCGTTACGCCGAGACGCGATAGGGCTGACACGAGTATTTGTAGTAAATATCTTGTACACACACCCTGTGCTTGCATCAACGTAGAAGGCCTTCTTCGTATCTCCATCACATAATACTCCATTATGTACCAAGCGGCGCACAAACGCAGTCCTTATTTATGCCCCGAGATAAAAGAAAGCGAAGGAGAGATAGGTGTTCGTACCGAAAGGGCTTCTTTCTCTTCTTTTTTTTACCTCATACTTTTTTTCGCGGTTGCTTCGCGAAGGAATTTTGCCGGAAAGAAGGAGGACAATGGTGGAAAGGCTATGATGGGAAAGAAAACAGAGGAGAGAAATACAAAAATTTGCTCTCTCTCTTTTCATCTCTTTCTTCTTTGTTTAAAAAAAATAATAATCCCTTAATAAATAAATCCTTTAAAAATGTATGACGATCGTTTGGGCGTGTCTATGCTATTATCGACGGATCGAATTGTTATGTTATATTTTTGTTGTTTTTGTTACGATGAATATTCTTCCTTTCCCATTGTTTTCTCCTATATTTCGAACAAAACAAAATTTTCCGCTGGAACGAGTAAATTCGAAATTTCAAAGTTCGTCCGTTGCTTTGCCGGCGTGAATTGCGTGAGAGAATGACGAAGGACGTAGGCAGGAGAGAGGTGGCGGGAATAATAATTCCGGGACAATGTGTCCCGGCAGATAGCACAAAGCGTAAATCAGCATAAACATCGGTAAAGCCGCGCCGACAATAATTCAGCATAAATGCATAAACATCGGGGCGTAATCTTTACAATTCTACGGCAATTCTCTGGGCAGCCGCGCGCGCTCCACCACCACCACCACCACCCACCTTTCACCCTCAAACCCTCCAGCCGAGCAACTCTCCTCTCTCTCTCTCTCTCTTTTGCACTCCATCGGCATCGGGACTTTCAACGACGATAAACAACGCTTTATATCATTTTGCTCGACATAAGCTTCACCCTGCGGTTTCTGCCGCAACAAGAAACAATATCAATTAGTCTCGATTGTTGGCGAACTCGTACGAGTTTGCTTGCTCGATTACCTTAACGAATCTCATTTCGTTCTAGCTAAATACGTTGCCCCAATGTTCTGATTATTTTCATTCTTTTCAACAACGAACGATGAAATCACGAGAGTAGGTATATCAATAGAAAAATCTTAACAGCGTTCTCCTCCTCTCTCTCTCTCTCTCTCTGTATGACAACTCGTATTATGTGAAGTAAAAAGAGGAGGAAGAAGAAGAAGAAGAAGCAAAAGAAAATGTAGTAAGTAGATATCTTTAGAGAAAGAAAGAGATAGTAATAGCTTAAACGACTAGATACATACACACCCTCATATATACGTATATGATTATGTATAGGTATAAGATCCTTTTTGGTAGCGTAAAGAGAAGCGTTGAGAAGGACCGAATCGCGGGACTAGGTACCAAGGGGGTTTGGGAGTAGAGAAAGAGACGGTGAATCGTTGGACGGGCAACAGCAGCGCGGAGGTGCTACGAGGAAGAAAGAGTAAAAGGTGGAGGAGGAAGAGGAGGTGGAGAAAGCGAGACGCGAGAAGGAGAGCGCGGGACGAGGAGCGCAAATCCTTTTAAATCCACACAATTGCGACAATGGGGCTTTATTTGTTATCTCGGGGGCCACATTGTGAGTCGCCGTGAACGAACGGACAGATTACGTCGGGCCAGTGACAGCACGGCTCCACGGGAAGCAGGAGCTGCTACCACCACCACCATCACCACCACCATCACCACCACCACCACCACCACTACCATCACCATCACCACCACCATCACACCACCAACCAGCCATATCGAGAAGCGGCTCCAAGAGAACGACTTTATCGTAGCCCTTCTTCTCTTCTTTATTTTACGACGACCACCACCATCACCACCAACTTCCACCACTACTATCGCAACCTCCAACACCACTACCATCATCAGACTCCACCATCGATATCGTCCTCTTCCTCTTCCTTCTCCGCTAGAAAAGCGGATTCGCCCTTACGCGTTCCACTCCAAATTTCACGTAGAGACATCCACGATGTTTATCCTTTTTTTCTTTTTGTTCCTTTTTTTTTTTTTTTTCCTAATATTTTTCTATTTTTCCTTCGAGATTTGTACTATTCGCGAAATATTAATTATTATTCTATTGGCGTGTATTTCTATTCGATAGTTATTCCCTTGCAACGTTAAACGTTCCTTTTCAATTTTGACGTTGAAATTCGTCCGTGAAATTCCAGCGGAGAATCACTCGTACGGAAATCTAGCGAAATTCGTCGATATATAATACTTACCCGGCGGTTCTCTCTCTCTCTCTCTCTCTCCTCTCGAAATTTCGTTTCTTCATCTCTTCCTCTTGCTCTTCCACTTTCGATCTTTCTCTCGACAACTTGCGAAAAGTGAAATGTAGATTCGCGGAACGGATCGGAGCACGAGATAAGGCCGATCAATAGGAAACGATTCGCGTTTTCCATTGAAGAGTACGCAGCGGACTTTTATAATTCCTCTTTTCATTTTATCAGACCCATAACCGCCAGCCAGCGAGAAAAGCGAATTCGACGCTTACATTTCCCCCTTCGAAATTCTCGCTAGCTTATCCCTACCGTGCTTTCGCGGCGTTTCGCTAGGCGGATCCATGGGAAATAAACGAACACTTGCGATTGAAGGCGAATCGACAAGGAAAGAGAGAGAGAGAGAGAGAGTAGAAGAAAGATTATTATTATTATTTCCCATTATTTATTTTACGAGTTTTTTCTCATACCAGAATAGAAGTAGAAATTTTTCTTTTATATTTCGCATCTTGAATCTCGTTATATTGTTAACGTTTTACTAACTTTGCCCTTCAAGGATGAAACAAAAGATTTAACGTTTGTTTTCAAACAAATCATCTCAAGTTGGAAAATACGTTATTTATATTTTTCAAATTCAATACGTCAAGAAAATAGGTTTTATATAATTTAAGTTAATTAGAGTAATTGAAGTTTCGCATTACGCGAACTGAAATCAATTAATCGACAGTTCGTATCACCAATAGCTAAATAAACTCTCATAACAGTGATTAAATATTCATGGTCGTTAATATAGAGCTAAGAGCATTCTTTCTCTCTTTCTTTTTTTCTTTCTCTTTCTTTCTCTCGTCGTTTCTCCTCTGTAAATACCATCCCTATTATTCTCCTGGTTCAACCCCCTAGCTTAACGTAGCACGCCCTTAGCTTTAGCAACAATGTACCGTATTATGAACTACGAGCCTGTTCATCCCCTTTCCTAGTTTTTCAACCCCATGGCATTTGTAGATACGCCTCAATGCGATCATCTCGCTGAAGTGTTCGCAATGTCTAAAGAGCAATTAGACTCGGTGGAAAAAAAGCTGTCGTTGATTCGCCCAACGATACCTAATCTTTTAATTGTCCTCGTTTGATCGAGCGAAAATCGATCAAATATTATTAAAATTGGACAATAGAATAGATTTGATTTTCTAAAGCGGGGCTTGCAATGAATTCTTTAGATATTTTTCATCGATCGATTTGAAATTCTACGGTGTGTTTTGTTATTCAAACGTGTATACAATTGTGCGTGCGTGTGCGTGCGCGTGCGAGTTTATTCGAGAGCAAACAAATAATATTTCATTTAAAGATATTATAAAACTCGTTAACGTGCTTTTGAAATTTCTACCGTAAAGAAACGTCGAAATATTTGATTTTTAATTGCAAATAAATGTGACTTTTTCGTTTGTTTTTCTCGATAAACTTACCTTAATCTCTTAGCCTCGTCGATGAAGGGTCGTTTTTCACTTTCGCTGAGTAGCTTCCATTCCGCTCCGAGTCGTTTTGAAATTTCCGAATTGTGCATTTTCGGATTTTCCTGTGCCATTTTACGTCGCTGCCCACGGGACCATACCATGAACGCGTTCATCGGCCTTTTAATGTGCTCGTTGTGTATCGTTTTCGACGACATTCCGACGGTGTTTCCTCTTCCGTTATGAATTCCCGCGTAACTCGAATCGCGGACTCTGCGCGTTAACAACTTTAACAACTTCGTATCAACGCGATACACATTCTAGCGATTATCTTTCTTGTCATTGAAATCAAAATAAACTTTAAAACACACGTACACCTTCTCTCTACCTCTTCCCTGTTTCTTTTCTTATTTGTAATTATTTCTTTTGTTTCTTCTTCTAAATATAAATCAAATTAAAAGTTCTTCGAAAAAATTTGTAATCGCATCCATATCGATTTTACGTCGATCTTCCTGTATTTTCCACTTAAACGTTCGAATCGATAATTACGAACGTTGTTAACAAAAAACATATACAAAATAATGATAATCTCGTTGAACGATAAAAACGTACGTCTTATACAGTTATTATAGTTTCAGTTTCTAATCGATTCTCACTTCACGAATGTCGAAGATCATCCTTTCCCGAAGAGAGTCCCCCGGAAATTGATTTCCAGGACAATTACAGGGACAAAGAAAAATGAACAAGATGGGAAGTATAGGGGTAAATTAGAAAGTTGAGACGTTCGAGAGACAATCGCGGATCGTAGCGAGAGCGTGGCAAGGACTGTGGCAGGATCGGTGAGAGAGTAAGTTGCCGGTGGTGAGAGGAGTCCGGGGCGAATCCGCGGGATCCGCTGAACGTCGAGTGGCCCGACTCCCGTAGGACGTGGGAAAAGTTCGTTCCGACGGCCAACCAGGCGAGTCCTTTTGCTCCCACCATCGTGCACGGCTAATGGACACCCACGATTGGCTCCTGCGTTGACATGGCGAATCGAGGATACCGGCGCATGCAACAGGTGGACCAGGAACGTATTCTCTTTCTCCCTTTATCGCTCTATCCATCTTTCTCTTTCTTTCCTCTTCCATCCGTGTGTTTCGGTCTATCTTTTTCTCCTTTTATCTCACCAACCCGTACAGACAAAGTCACCACGTATATTCTTTTAGACATGATCCTGGCGTTTTTCTTTCTCTCTTTCTCTATCCATTCTTTCTAACACTTTAGCAACCTGCTCGATGGATATACATATCATTGTTCGCGAGCATTTATGCGCGACCATCGCATTTCTCCTACAGGTTGATTATCATACAACCACAATTCACTATTCCCGATCTTTATATCACTTTTTATCGATTCATTTTTTTGGTTACACTATCCGATATAACTCGCCCGTTATTTATTTGAACATTTCAACATTATTCCTTAGCTATTATATTAGATAAAGTTTCCTTGGTTATCTTTAGATATTTATAAGGCTGCTTTTTTTTTTTCTTATTTAGTCATAAGTACGATTCGAGTTAAGAAACGGTTCGTGTAATAAATGTTATCAGAGCCTGGCGCTGTCTCTTGCCGTAAAGATTGAGATTGCTCAAGGAAAAGAAGAGGAGAGGAAGGAAAAGAGATGGCAGGAGGGGCGGGGACTCTCTGCCGTTGAGGCTGAAGACATTTCGAGTGATAAGGCGATAAAGAGAGTATAGGTATAAAAAGGGGAGACAAGACAGGGACCGCTCACTTGCGAGAGGTAACATTCACACCCGCTCTCCCCCCCTCTCCTGCCCCTCCCACGAACCCACCAACCTCCATTCCCTTCGTTTCTCCGAGAGAAACCATCTACTATAAAGCACTGTCCGTAGTCAGCAGCAAATTTCCGGAAAGTGCGAAATACATTCATCCCCCAAGCCAAATAATAACCTTTGCTTGGCTTTCCCAGTTAACTCGCTAATATCTTTCTTATTCTGATAGAACAATTCTCTGTGCAAATATTTCTTTTCTTTTTGTTTCTTGTCCGTGATTGGAAAAATATTTTAATGAAAGATTTTTAATGAGAATATCAACGAGGAGATATATAATCGAGAGAATAAAGTTCATTCGATAGTAATTGTAACCCATCGTCGAATGGATACCCCATAATGCCAATAATAATCACCGAAACACAACACACTGAACTTGGTTTATTTTTTAAAAGATCTTTCATCGTTCCCTCGTTAAGCGTTTCCCGCTTGATCGAACCGGGGGGCGTGTGTGCATGAATTTTATCGTTCGACACGTGAAATAAGAAGAAAAAAAAGGGGGCAGGGGGTTAGTCCCGGGGTTGATCTCTCACCGATACGCTTCTATGCCTCACAATGTATAACCAAGTGTATACGAGCGGTTTCAATTAGTTTCTGCGCGTCGTTCTCTCCCGTGGGTCTTATGAAAAAGGAAAAAAAAAAAAGGGAAATAGAAAAATAATATAAAGAAAATCTCTGTTTTTTTTCTTTTATTTCTTTCGAGTAGGGTGACGTTATCTAGGATTGATCTAAACTCAAGCGGACAGATAAGATCTTTTTACGGGTGAGATAATACGTCGACAAAAAAGGGGGGGGGATATAATATGTGCGTGCGTGCATGTACGTGTTAAAAAGAACAAGAAAAAGAGAGAAAGAGATAGAGATAGAAAGAAAAAAAAAGAAAAAAAAAGGAGAATAAGTGTCAGAGGGTGGGTGAGAATAAGTGATTTTCCAAAATCGTTTGGACTCTTTTGGAATCCAATTGGTGCGTGAGGCAGAGAAGAACAAGTAGAATATTGGTGTATATATATAGATATATATTATATGTGTATAATTTCTCTCTTTCTATTTCTCGTTCTCTCAGGATTATCGGCTATCTTGCTCTCTTTGGCAATAGGGTGGCCACACGACCGCTGATTATACCATTCATCGTGCAGCATGCTTCGAAAGAGGGTTGTCGGCGAATCTGCAAACGCCGTACCGTGATCGTTCTCCTTCTCCTTCTCTCTCTCTCTCTCTCTCTCTCACATGCTAGTCCCTGTTACGCCCTTGAATGCTCGCTCATCAATGAAACAATCCGGCTTCCTTGTCTCATCATTCGGCTTCTTGCTTTCGAAATATCGTCTTGCAAACGTGTGTGTCCTCTCCAAAATCAAAAGAAATTATTACAACGCTCGTATCATCTTCTTCTTCTTCTTCCTCTGCTTTTCATTTTCTCCTTTTCTTTTTATTTTTTCTTTATTTCGTCATTTGGAAACAACAAGGAACCAATTTAAAATATAACAATGTGAAACGAACTGTCGCTTATCTTCGAATAAGACAATTCGACTTTTGTACCCTTTCCTTTTTTTTCTTTTTTCATTCGATAATTTTTTTATCGAGTGAAAAAATTGAAAAAAGAAATAGAGAGAGAGAGGGAGAGAAAAAGAACGTTGGCGGGGGAGGGGGAGGGGGAGGGGGAGGGGGTTGGGATACTAGGCCAGGGGTCGTGCTGCAGTTCATGCACACAATGAAGAAAACAATGGCGTTTGACAATGGACGAGGCATCATCGTTGCGATTGCTGAAGCGACGCAACAACAACGGCAGCTTCGACTACGCGATTGGAGGATGGTGCTTGAGAGTAGAAAGAGAAAGAGAGAGAGAGAGAGAAAGAGAGAAAGGATGACTAGTTGGTAGAGAAGGCAGCCCGTCGAAAAGCTCACTGATTACTCCATTGTCGGCTCGGTTGTTTCAGTTAATCGCGACGCTCTGCGTCGTTTTGTTGTCCTTTTATCGCACAGTCCTGGCGAGCATTCTTCGTTCACACCCAGAGCGCTTGTCTAGCCAGCCTCATCATCGCAACTATGTACGTAACATATAATATATCCTATATACATTCATACTTTCATTCGGAAATTCCAAAAAAAAAAAAAATAAATATGCTAACTTATTCCATCAACCGTTTCAATTCATCTTCATTTCTTTCCCCTCGTTTTTTATTTCATATACTATTTTCTATTTCTTTTTAAAAACCGTTAAAATTTTGTTACTTTTTTGTCAAATATGTAAATAATTATATAGATAGGTAGATAGGTAGGTAGGTAGGTAGGTAGATAGTTTATCGATATTATTTATAGATAGGAGTAAAAAGTAGTATAAAAGCGTGTATTCATGCGTCATCAATATTTATATTATTCTAACGCGCCGAGATAGAGAGAGAGTCAGACAGTCAAATAAATATATATATATCTATACACGTATATACACGTATATACACGTATATACAAGTTCATACTTATTTTTTAGATGTTTACATTTTATTCAAAGATACCTACATACGTGGCTTAAATGATAATAATGGAATGAATGGAAAGATGTTAGAGGGGTTTGATGATACCTATAATAAGAATATTATTCATTTTATGATATCTGAGAAAGAGGAGGAATCGAATTCCACTTTGTTTGATCGCACACAGGACACGATATTTCGGTATTCAGCGTACGCGGTCGCTCGGCGTGCATGCCGTAGCCGTATCAAAATAGAACAGGCTACAATAAGTTATTCGGCTGAACAAAATCGAGGTAAGGGTAGTATTTTATAGAGTCCCGTTCGAGTTACATACGATGAATACGTTGCGCGTATGAGGGCACCACCGGTGGTGGACGCGTGTGACTGGAATATATCATAAATGTATCTATAAGGGGCTGCCAAGGGTGGGTTTGTGAAAAGAGAGAGAGAGAGAGGGAGGGGGGGTGGAGGTTCCAAGGATCAACCACTCTCGTACGAGCGACACGCACGTACACATTGAATCGCGTTATTTCATCGCACTATTCTTACTCAAAACCTATTATTCTTTTCTATACCTTCTATTTTGTTTCTTTTATATATTTTTAATTAATTATTTATTATTTTTTTTTCTTTCTTTCTTTTTCAAACGATAGTCTATTGTTACTAATCTGAAATGTGGAATAAAATTAATTGAGATAGGAAATAAAATAGGAAATAAAAAATCTTATATACAAGGATGGGTTGAAAAGTTTCGAATCTCGAGAGAAAACGAGCTTGATAGAAAATAAAAATTGTTTCTATGTCAAGCTGAACATTTGTCAACGCATGGACGCATAAGTTTTGAATATAAAATGTCGGCAAAGAGAGGAAGACGTAGTGAAACGATTCGTTGGATGCTTTTATTATTAGTAGGATCGAGATATCAACATACATATATATATATACACTTATACACTTCCCATCGAGAATGAATAAAAGAATCAAAGTTTAAAGCGGAGGTGTTAAAGAAGAAGAAGAAGAAGAAGAAGAAGCATCACATGAGAGCTTATTAGTTCGACGGTTTTGTTCGAGTTGATAGATAACCTCGGAGAATGTGTACCTGCGAACGTGTACCTTCTCTTCCCTCTTATTCTCAAAGATTATCAATCATAATCGGAAAATAATTATCCAAGTTGAGGGTCCGTGCTAGCGCATCCATGATGACGGCATATACAAGCATTCTGATGCGACGAACGAACGAATGAACGAACGAATGAACGAACGAACGAACGAACGAACGTGTTGTATGGATGGTACGTCACGTGAATCGATGCTAATTGTGAGGAATGGTCCCTTCGTTGGTGAACCGGTGCCGATCGCTGATTCGACAGGCGATATGTATTCGACTCGAACAAGAACACGCGTTTATATATATATATATATCGCTATGACTTTTCTCGAGAGATCATCCAATGATCTTCCTTCTTATCCAACCCACTATTGTGTCATTTGAATAACCAAACATCAAACAATACAAACCTTGATGTCGTATATCTGATCATTAACTCTTGAAATTTCTATTTACATATAAGTAATTGATTTTTCTCTCATACGTATATATATTTCTTTTTACAATGAATACAAATTTATTAGCCAATCGATCGTATTGGCGTACTATTTTTTCTTCCTCGCGTAAAATTGTAAATAAGTCAAATAGAAAATATGATAATATCTCCGGTTTAAAAGATATGACTTAAAATTAGATCAATTTCGTATTACATCGAAATACGATGATAAAGTTTGGTCTTAAAAAAAGAAAAAGAAAGATTAGAAACAAAATTGTCATGAGAATGATCGTCGAGAAGTAGATAAAATAAATCGTTTATTTCGTCATTTTTGTTTCGTATTCTATCTGAAATAAAAAAAACATTCTATGGGAGTAAGAAAAACGATAGAAAAAAGTAATGTGTAGGTGTGAAAATAAAGAGGAGTGGAACGATTAAACGTCCGTCAGGGTAAGGTATCTCTCTTTCGTTGAAAAAGGGTCTCCTCTCTTTTCTTCGATGTTTCCTACAAACACGCGTATACATAGACGCTAGGCTTCCCACACATACGTACGAATAGGAAGGGTGGTTTACGCGATCCTGCACGCGACTGGCAAAAGATATCCTTCGTACGGCAATAGCGGACAATGCACGACTGTCGACATTATGGGGGAACATTGTCGTCGACTCGATATGAGTCCTCTTGCCTCGGGTGTACAAACGGCAATATCGGACTCTTGCCCTTCGACCTTTTCTCTTCGGGCTGTCCCTTACGAGAAACGATCTTCCGTTTGTTTCGCGAAAAACCCGTTTGAAAACTTCCTCGATTGGACCTTTTACTCTTCGATTATTGTTTTAACCTATACAATCGATATACATTTCTTTGTTTTTTTTTTTTCTCTCTTTTTTTTCTATTTCAATTCTTTCAATATCAAGAAAAATTGTAGATAATCAAAGTCCGATTTTGTATCGTTTCTTTCTTTTTTTTTTTAATTCTCCGAGAGAACAAAAACAACCATCGAAATGTTGTTTTAATACATCGTTAAAAATATAATTGTTTGAATCGTTTGAAATATAAATTGTTTCAAGAGACCCCGACTAAAATATCTTTGCAAAATATTCATCGATTTTGTATCCAACGTAACGGGTAGTGCAAACCGTACGCGCGTATCAAATGAGTTAAAAAAAAAAGGAAAGAAAAGTCGAAAAAGGAAAAAGAAAGAACAAAAAACTCTCGCCCCCTCCCCGCCCCGAAAAAAGGAAGGGAAAAAAAATAAAGAATAAAAAGTTGCGGTAAAAATCGAAGCGCTCGTTTACGCCGATTGTTCGGCCGAAAGAATAATTTTATCGCTTTCACTTTTGTCGACAGGCCCACGCACGATCATTGTCTCTTCGAAAATCTTTCGAAGCTCCGTGAATAAGCCCTTTATCAACGCGGCTCCATATACGTATGTATAAATGGATATCTGTGACTGGTTTGCCGTGACAACGAGCCTTTTTCCAATTATCGATTTGATCGGCCCTTCCCGTTTGACCCGCAAGAGTGTACCGAGATACACAATACCACCCTCTCTTTCTCTTTTTTTCTCTCTTTATATAGTATATATATCTTTCTATCATTTTTTATTTTTCTTTTTTTTTTTTTTTGTCGAAGAAAAACAAAACTTCAAACGCGATCGATAAACGTGATCTATCTGGAAACGATAATTCATTCGTTAAGAAAAATGAATCCAACGTTTTAATTACGAATAATAAAATAAATCGGGGTCCGTTGTCGACCAAATTTCAAGCTTCGACCAAATCTTTCCGTCTCGTCCCCGATTTATTTTTATTTAGAGAAAAAACAAGTAAGTATTTTTTCGTCGACGAGATTAAAAAGTGTTTTATAAACCCGTTCTCGTATTACGTTTATAAGTGGAATTTAATTCTCTATTCATTGTTGGTATACCTGTTTTGCATTAGCGAGTATGGAATTTTCAATTAGGATCATACTAATCGTTATAACTGACTAGCAGCTAACGTATCTAGCAAATAGTAATAGATATACGAATAGCTTGTATGAGTACTTTAGAGTCACGGTTGGATCGTTAAGCTCTCGAAAGAAGCCGTGCAGTGCTGGTTGCTGCATTTGATACACTCTCTTATATATGTGTATACATACGTATCTGTATACATACACACATAGATATACCATATAAACATAGAGACGTGTATTCATTCGTATACAACGATAAACTCACCACCTTTTCTCATTCTTTTTCTATCTTTTTTCCATATTCTATCTTTCTTTTCTTCCTACTGTCAACTTTCTTTATCCTTTTCACTCTCGTTCTCACACCTAATCGATTTGCGGAAGCGTCGATAAGCGAAGCGTTATCGTTTCTTTCGGTCTGTCTGTGGGAAAGATAAACGAGCGTACAGCTTGTCTTCTCCTTCTTCTTGTCAAAAGAAACTGTTAAACTTAAAGAAGCGGAGTCAAAGCTAATGCAAACAAAAAATATTATCATTCTTCCTATACGACCAAAGTCAAATTTCTTATTTCCGTTTACTTAGCGTTAAAGGAAGCTCTCCTAACTTGAAAATTCATTTATTTGATCAATAATATGAATCATTTTTCCCACCAATCATATTTTTTTTTCATTCTTATAATCGAGATATATCAACCATATATTATTATATATTTTATTTGTAAAATCGTTGTTTATATTATTAAAAAAATTAAATCTCGTCTACGAGTTTAATTGAATTATTTTGTAATTAAATGTATAAGAACGTTGACGAGAGTACTAAACGAATGCCTACGACAGTTCTATTTCCGTTATCCACGGAAGACCTCGAGTTACGATAATGGCGTGCGAGCTTTAATGCAAGAAGTAAGTAGGTATCTTTATTATAATCTACGATCTATGGTATTAGTAAACGCGCGTAGAAAGATCACAAGATTTTCATAATTATTCTTAAATAACTCATTTGGAAACTGAAGATTAATCTTTTCGCCATGCGTAGACGCAAATATTGAAATGAAATTAATGAGTCTCATTGTGGATTGGTTCGTTTAGATATTTTTATGATTTTGTCTTTCAAAGTCTAATAATAATAATAATAATAATACTTTTGAAATTGAATATAGTAGGCGGGCGAGGTATAAAATGGTCGAATACGTTCCTAATCCGATTTGAGAGAAACTGAAGGAGAGTATGAAAGGGAGAGGACTGTAGGAAGAAAAGTAAGAGAGAGTTACTAAGAAAGAGAGAAAGAGAAAGCCTGATACGAGGAGAAAGATAAAGTCTCTGTATATCGAAGTCGAGAAACTGGCAAAGTATAAATGTCTCGTACGCCATGGCTACATCTCGACACGGAAATGAAGCAAATCGACAGATAGGCCGTGTAGGCACATTAGAGTCACTATCTAACACCGAGACATTTAGGAATTACCAGAGAGTCGTTTACATCTTGCGTCTATGTGTTTTCCTTTTCCCGCGATTCTTTTTCTTCTTCTTCTTCTCAACATAAGAATGATGCATTTGTAAAGAAATATCGCGTGGGGGGAGGATACGTTTGTCATTTTATACGAATTTTGTTGTTGTTAACTCACGCGAAAGAGTTCTCTAAGCTTTTATTTTTTCTTTTATGTTGAAAATATTTTAGATGATTTAATAAAGATAACAAAAAAGACATATTTTAGACTTTTAAATAATATTACGATGTATTTGAAGAAAAAATGATTTGAACGGGAAAGGAAAGGATAATAAAAAACGTAATCGATTTGTAGAAATGAAACGAGATGGACCCTTATCGCGGTAGGTTGCGATGTCGTCGTGGTACAATGATAATCGAAAGGGAGGTGGAGAAAAAAAGGGACACGCGAAATCCCATGGAGTAGGACGAGAAGAGGCACTCGATGACAACGGACACGAAAACGAAGAGACCGAAGGAAGCTCTTCCCTTTTGTGCTTTTGTGGCTAATGCGATCCAATTCGGATCCTGGCTGGCTTCATACGCCGCTATCAGAATCCTTAAATCCTGTTTGCGTTCATTGTCCAGCTACTGACTGGCTTTTCGTCCTTTCAAAACATTGCCGACCCTTTCCTAGAAAAACGAAGAGGGTGGCTCATTTCTATATCCGACCAATCGAGCGAATTCGTATACTAGAAACGGTATCCGCGAAAGAGTAAGTTTCTTCCGTTAGAGAGAAAACAAAAAATTCCTTTCTTTTTCGCGACGATAATTCGAAAAATATTTACCATCGTACGATAACTTATCGACCAATTTATTTTATCCAAAAGAAGGAATCTATCTTATCGACGACCGTACGACATTACCGACGGAGAATTGAAGAGTACAATGTTGCATCGATAATTGATAATAGAAATTTTATCTTTTGCCACAGATCTTTTACTGTATTTGTTATAAATTTGAACTTTCGTATTTGAGAAGTTATTGTTTATTACATCATTGTTGAAATAATTGTACGTTTGCAATATTCATCGTATTATCATTTCACAACGTAATACCAAGAGAGTTCTGTTATCGATCGAGTTTCTTAAAAATCGAGCAAAATATGATAGAATGCAGTTTACATAGTACGTCAATTACGTTATACCTGAGTACAATAATTAATTTGACGTTTAAATAACGTTGAAATATTTTTCTTTTAATTGCCCGAGTGAATATATTTTCCATTAGTTTCGATCGATCATTAAACAATTAATTAATTAGTGCCATTTAATCGTATTTTGTACGTACGCAATTTGTTGATTGATCGATGCTAAATTCGAAGTAATTAAAGTAATTAAAGTAAGAAAACGTATCGCGAAACGATAACGTAGACCAACTATGAATACAACGAAAATCGAATGATCTCTCTCTCCTCCTCTCTCTCTCTCTCTCATAATCAGTCTGAAAAATTTGAATGCAATACTATCGTGTCACTGTGTCGACGTGCTTAATTGGCTCGTTATATTAATTGAATTTTATTATCTTATGATGGGACAATGGTGCACCGTTGAACGAACCAGATTAAATGAACGGCGGGTACGCATTTTCCGCGCTTGATTACCAAAAAATGTTTTACAGATGTTTCTCGAGTTACGCTTGAAAAAACCCGCGTTGATTCAAGCGGCATAAATTCGTACAAAATGCTTGGAAAATATACTTTTTTCTCGCATACGCGTTATCCATTCTCTACCTCTCTCTGCACGATTTAAACAATATAAAAAACAAATCGTACAACCAAATTTTTATATATTTCAACTTCACCTTTTAACGCACACGAAGGTACCACGAACGAATTTCAGTTATTTCTTATAAAATTAATACATTTAATTTCATTTGATTTGATTTGATTTCATTTGATTTGATTTGATTCTTTTATCTTTTTTATTTGGCAATAATCGAGGAATAAATCGTAAATCAAATGTAAGAAAGTTGTTTATTCTTAAGACAAATGGTCTTGGGATCGCATGAATCGGAAGGAAAATCTACGAGAACGCATCTCGTGCGGCGTAGCTTTGCAATCTCGACGTAAAACGGGTCACCTTTTCGCTACATTTTGCGCTGAAATTGATTTATGCCAGTGACAGCTAACGCGTCCATTGTGTCCCCCCCTCGTCTGTTATTGTCCATTCAAACAAATTGACCACCGTCGGTCCGGTCGAGCATTGTCGGTCCATTGAACAATCGACGGAAAGAAAAGGAAGAAAAATGACTATGCGAGGGCATCCGGATCGCTCCGCGAGCAGATGCAAGCAATATTTTTCTTTTTACATTTTTTTTCCTCGAATAATCATTCGGAAAGATATTATTTTTAAAATTTTAAGGAGGTGTCATCAATTTTATTAAAATAGTAAATCGATTGTCTATATATTCAAACGGAGACTACACGTATTTTATTTTTTATTCGTCTAATTTTATATCTTATATTGAAAGATTAATAATCGTAACGATAAATACTACAAACTTGTTTTTCTTCTAAATTTAGATTTACACAATATTCGATATAAAATTGGTTAAATGTATGTTTTATTTAAATATTATTTATATATATATATATATAAACACATAGAGGAATTGAAAAGGATCGTAAATTTGTAAGGTTCGATCGAAGCTGGTCTCGCGTAATATACGGGCCACCTACGTGACTCGCGTCATTCTGTGGAAGGACATATGGAAGCTTTTTCTGTGCTTTCGTCGAATCCCAAAGTGACCATACGCTTTACAAAATACCTTTGTCAGACGAACAATGGTCGAGTGGAAACATTTTATCGCGGACTTTAATGGTCCCCGTGTTCGATACTCCAACGCGTATTCGACTTTCGAAGCACGTGCAAATCATTTTCATCTTTATCAAGAGGGAGAAGAGGGAGATAGGTATAATGATAAAGAGAAAGAGAAAGAGAAAGAATAAGAATGAAAGGTCGAAGGGTATACGAAGCTGTTTATAGAAAACGATCAGTTCATAAAACGTGACGATCTTCTTATCGAAGAGAACAAGTTTGCCCTTTTTGATTTTTCTTTTCAAGCAAATCTTTTTACACGTTCTGTCATCGACGTTTTGTAGAAATTCATTTGGATAAATTACAATTCGTATTTCATATCTATCTTTGATATTTTGTTAAAACCACTCGGTCGTATAAGAATGGTAAAAAACATTTTCTATATTAAAAATCTACGACTTGTCCAACGTTCGTTTATTCGTTCGTTCGTTCGTTCGTTCGTTCGTTCGCTCGTTCGTTCGTTCACAGTGCGTTCGTTTACCACGGGTGAAAGAGTAACGTAATTACATTGAACTAATTAGCCGTTTATGTTGTTTAATTATTTCTAATTTGATACGTAATTGCTCGCAAATGACGATAGGTGTGTAATAATTCTCCGACGAGAATCCTCGCACAATGAGTTGACGACGCGTTTTTCTACGAATATTTTTTCTTTTTTCTTTTTTTTTTATATATATATATTTTTGTATATTTCTCTTTTTTGTTTTTTTGTTTTTTTAGAGTTTTTGTTTTTTACCTACCTCGCGTACAACGATCCCTTCGAAGCAATTACGCGTTCTCCGTTACTCCGTTCGGACAAAATCGTCCGTTACGACGTTAATTATCGTTACGCTAAGGTAAATTGAATCGGTACTAGTTCCACCGAAAAAAGAGAGATCTTTCTCTTCGTAAATTATTTTTTTTTTCTTCCTCTCGTGTCTCTTTTCAATTTGGGAGAAGAAAAAATTCGAGAAAAAAGTATCTCGACAAGAATCGAAACGATTTTCGAGTATTACGGGTTAAAACGTATGTAATTGGAAATACGTGGTTACGGTATGTGAGAATAATCGTTCGATCGACGATAAATGACATCCATTTGATTTGCTTTTTATTCGCCATCTAGAACAAATTACAAATCGAGGGAGTTAACCTTCGAAACATTTATATAAATCGTGACGAACAATCCAGACGTGTACCAAACGAAAAGAAATAAGAATGTTAATATCTAATTTCTATCTATCATTAACCATTTAAGGATTTTAAGATTTCTAAGTAATAAATAAGTTACAACACGGAGAAAGAGAATGATAGAAGGAAATAAAAGTGAAAAAAAGAGGATGAGAAGAATTCTTTAATAATAATAATAATAATAATAATATAACGAATAATATAAACGAATGATATCAGCGTTTCAGTACAATCCCACGTTTCGTTTTCACAACTACTACTCTGGACTACCGCCTATAATCACGATCCAGGTCGAGTCGTTGATACCAAAAGACAAAGCAAAAAGAAAACACAGTAAAAAAAGGACAAAATAAAAAGAAAAATAAGAAAAAGAAAAAAGAAGAAAAGAAAAAGAAAAAGAGAGAGGGTGGAGGTAGATGGGCAGAGAGGGTATCTTTATCTGGTAGAAGGAAAGGGACTCTTCTCCTCGTCGTTGTCGTCGTCTCTTCGTTTGTCTTTCTCTTCTCTTTGCACGGGGGCTCACCTTTAGCTTTCTTTCTCTTTCTCGCTTTATCTTGCTACCTCCGTTACCACCATCGGCTGCTGCTGCTGTTGCTACTGCTGGTGCTGGTGCTGGTGGTGCTGGTGCTTCTTCGGCTGTAGCGTCTCTTCCAGCGGCACTTCCTCCCTTTCTCAGCCACGAAGCCGCCGTCTTTTTCTTCCCGGGGGCTGGTGCCTTTATAAGACGACAAAAGAACATCGTGGCACAGTCAAGATGGCGGAGGGATAACCGAGAGAGGCACCAGTAGCAGTAGCAGTAGCAGTAGCAGTAGCACCAGTAGTAGTAGTAGTAGTAGTAGTAGTAGTGGAAGAATCATGAGCGGAGCGCGAACAACGGAGTGAGAGAGAGAGAGAGAAAGAAAGAGAACGAAAAGTAGAGAAAAAGTGAGAGAGAGAGAGAGAATGGTGGATGCGACAGAAGCAACGGCGGAGCCTTTCCTCTCCCGGCCAGCCACCCCCTTCCAGCCCCACCTCTACCTCTCAACCCCCTCTCGACCCCCTCTCAGCCCCCAACTCTCTCCACCTCCTTCTCCAGGCCACCCATCCACCCACACCATTGTTGCCACGAGCAGGAGAGACAAAATGAACCCGATTGTTAGTCCGGGAGGCATCATAATGAACGCCCATTCACGGGAGACACCAAATGAGCTCCCGCGTCTTGTCCCGCGGCTTTGTCCACGATACTTTTAATTCTCTGCTCTCTCTTTGTCTTCGTCCGGAGACTCCTGGGCTCGACCTGCTGCTATTTTCTCCCTTTCTCTCTTTCTCTCTCTCTCTCGCTATCTCGCTATCTCTTTTCTCTATTTTCTCTCTCTCTCTCTCTCTCTGTTTTTGCTCTTTTTCTCTGACTCTTTTTTCCATCATTTCACCCTTCTTCTTCGTTCGCCCTCTTCTTCTTCTTCTTCTTCTTCTTCTACTTCTTCTTGTTCTCTCGGCTGCTTATATATTTCGTGTTTCAGACCGCGCCTTTATCCCCCTTCCCTTCCCTTCCCCCCCTCTCTTTTTCTCTTTCAAATCGACTTTGTGCGACCCGTTGCCCACCCTCGCCTACCGAGAGCCTGTGCGTCTTTTCGTGTCGAAGCATTGCTGCTTCAATGAGGAAAAAAAAAAAAGGAAGGAGTCTCCGCGACCGAGAGAGTTCATATCGTGCGAATACATTGTACGCACCTATGCGAGAGAGAGAGAGAGAGAGAGAAAAGCGAGTCCTTCGATGCTTTTTATTCTCACCTTGTCCATCATCCTTTGTATTTTCACCGCGAGCGTTCCAACTATCGGTATCTCTTTCTCTATTTCTCATTCTTTATTTCTTTTTCTTTATTCATTCCTTTCTTTCTTTCTTTCTTTCATTATACAATATTATAACCCTTTTCCTCCTCCTCCTCCCCCTCCCCCTCTTATGCAAGCTTTTTCCCTATTTTTTCCCTCCCTCCCCCTCCCCTCCCACATCTTCCTTTTTGTTTCCTTTTTCCTCGTTCTCTGTCTTTCTTTGAAAATCATTCTTTCTTCTTTATAATCGAGCACCGGCATGCTCCTCCTTCTATACCAACGACTTAACAACGAGAAATGATCATACGCTTTCTCGAAACTCGGGCTTGATCTTTTATCAAGTAAAACGATAAATAAGACGTTAAGATATTGTTTAAGGTTTTTCCTTTCTTTAAACGCATTCGATTCCATCATTCGTTTCTCATTCCCAATTGTTTGGAAGAATAAATGATCCGGAGTAATTGAATTTTTTCATTTGATTTCTATATAACAAAGTTTACCGTTCGATGAATTAGTATTACATCGTTCTATCTGTATACTTAACATATTTCTTTATTTAAGCATAATGCGATCCAATTCTTAGAAACAAAGATGTTTTACATATTACATACGTTTGTTTAAATTTCAAAAAAAGGGAAAAGAAATAGATAAATCATTCGTCAAAGGATCATCTTATTCGTGGAATCATAAATGATTAGTATGAATGCGACTAAAGTATTTGAAATACTACTTATACATATTTCAAATGCTACTGTTCAACGAGTCAGTGTTATACTGTTCTCTACCTGTATACGAGGTATACTTTGTTAAGTTCGCGTCTAAGCTACTTTGTCTTTTGTTAGAAAAGAGAGAGACAGAGAGAGGGAGAAAGAGAAGCAGACAGAGACACAGACACAGACACAGATGAAGAGAGAAAGAGAGGAGGCACGAAGAGCTTCTTGGCGTAAGAAGAAACTCGCGCGGGCGTGGAGAAAGGAAAATGAAAATATTATTGCTCGATCCACGCGTCATGCATAAATGCATCGATCTCGCACGCGGCTCTTCTCTCGGTCTGGCTGTCACTTCGCACAGGCAGCTGTGCAAACAACGATATCCATAATATTAAAGTCACAAGCAATGGCTTATTAGCCGTGCCCGTATGCCCTCGCTTCTACATTCTTCCATCTCCGGAAATATCTATGTATGATATCTGTTTCTCTCTTTTTTTTTTTTTTAATATGTCGCGTATATAGACTTTAGATATTTTTTTTTTTTTTTACATTAGATACCGAAGTAGATGTGTCATCGTCGATCATCGATACGCGTTACTTCGAATTAATTATTTCCGATTAAATCCTATCATTTATTATACTATTAATGTTTTATTATATTCGATGTTTTATAGCATAAATAAAAGATATTAAAAATATATTATTTATAGTGTGCAAAATATTAACGGTACATGGGATGTAAAACATAATTAAAATTAAATAGAAAAACAAAGTATTGATATGCAGGTACGTGTTTTTAAAGTCACGCGACAATACGCAGAGGGTTTATTATTTTTTTTTTATATTTTAAATATATTAAATATTTAATTTTTTATCCGTATGAAATGAAATATATTTTTTCAACTCGACAAAATCGTCCGTCCTCAAAGGAGATTAAATTTCATTCTCCCTAGCGTGAAATAAAAAGGAGGGTTATTGCTTTGATACAGAATGAATAATAATTTGTTAACCATTGTGGAAAGAACAAAACATTTTTTTTTCCTCTCTCTCTCTCTCTCTCCTCCTCTTTCCAAACTTTGATTCTACGAGAAAGCGGAGAGAAAGTTCAGGTATGAAGAAACGAAAAATATTTTCGGAGGGTGAGACTAACGAAAAGACAGTTGATAAATCCATGCGAGTATCGATCACTTTCGATTCGATTTCATGCGATTAGGTACGGTACGCGTACGCGTACGTTTTCATTGGAGGCAAAAGCAAGAGGGGTGTTGCGTGTCCCTTTTTCTATGTTGCATTTTTTTTTTTTGCCTTCTTTTTCTCCTTCTATCGAACTATCGAAACTTTTGGATTCATGAGACTTTTTTTTTTTTTATCCTCTTCGGGTTCGATGTCTCTCACCTCAACCGAGGCTCATAGAAAATGGAGGGGTTGAAAGAGAATCTGCGCTGTTAGGGGAAACATTTTTTTGTTTGCTTTTGAAGTTCAGCGAGAGGTATAAGGTAACTCGAGGACTGAAAGAAGCTGGACTATCTCCAACGTGTCGCCCTTATTTTTAATCTCTTTCTTTTGCTTTCCTTTTCATTTAAATCCTCTAGTAGAATATCTCAAAGTATTAGAATTTATTTTATTAGAAAAATCGTATTGAGTCTTATGAGAATTTCGATGTATCGAGATCATTCCATAAATCTTTTGCTTTTTTTTTTATTAAGTTTTACACGCACGTCGATAAGTAATTAATAAAATAAAAAATATTATGTATGTAAAAGTACGAAGATAAAGAAAGAAACTTTTATGGGGACTACCTGATAATATCAAAATATAAATTACCACTCGGAAGTAGTAAATCAACCAACCAACAGCCATACCAGCTTGTAGTTCGAATGTTGTCCAAACCTGTCATCGAATTCACACAAATTTCGATCAGAAAAGGTGTTGAACACCTTTAACGATAAGACGCGCTTAAAACAGTTGTATTATGTCGGTTAACGTAAAATCATTATTCGATTCTTGTGAGAATTTAACGTACCTAGGAAAGAAACGAAAATGTTTGAGAGAAAGAATAGAATGTTAGCTGATGAAAATGTGTAGTCATGTTGCTATATTGGCTGGTAGTTTCTTGCAAGCGAGCCGGTCTGACTTCGATCGGTGCTTCTGCTTGTTGGTGTTGCTGTTGGTGTTGTTGCTGTTGCTGCTGTTACTGCTGCTGCTGCTGCTGCTGCTGTTGCTGCTGCTGCTGCTGCTGTTACTGCTGCCTTCTATAGCGTGATTAATTCTATTTACCTGCAGCCGGTGCAGCGTGGATACACCCGTGGTATAATTTATCAGTTTGTCGGGCCTCATTGTCGGCCGTACGGCTCGTTGCTAATAGTCGGCCATTCAGAAATCGAGGGAAGCCATCTATTCTTATTACGAACTTCGTTGTGTCCGAGGGTCCAAGACACACCGCTACAACAACGACCTTATACTCTTTTTATCTTTTTATTTTGCTTCCTTCTCTCTTTCTTCCTTTCCTCTTATTTCTCTCTTTTTCTTTTTTTCTTACTTACACACCTTTCATATTATTATTCTTATTCCAATGGGGTGTGTCGTCCACGATCTCTTCTAGTCTGGGTCTATATTGAGATGAGAATTTCGTTAATAAATTAATGAAATCTTGTAAAATAAAAACATTGTTTGTATTAACACGTTCGTTGACGACTACTGCATACGAAAATGTAATATTTTCATCACTTCATTTATATATCTATATGCAATACACTATCCTTTATTTTTTAATGTTACAAAAGCACTGCTAATGTCAAATTATTATTATGTTGTCTGTTTATTTGTATTCGTATATATCAGTATGTTTTTAATATTTAAATTTAAGAAAATAGTGTTGTTCAATTTTAATATCGCGAAGAATGTTATAGATGTATTAACTTTTATGCTGATGTCATGAAAAAATGATACGTAGAACTTTTTATTTGATTAGTCGAATAGAAAAGGTGGGAGAAGGAAGATACGTCGAAGCACGCATAGGTATATCGATAATTCTAGTTTTTTTTCAGTAAGGAAAGTTATAATCGATTAGGTAACGCGCGTTATGATCATGGGAAGATTTGGTGGCTGAAACAGATGGGGAATTTCGGACGATGTCACCCCTTGTCTCCGGTAGTCATTAGCCCTGTCTATTGTGTATGCTCGACTGGAAGCGAGAGAAGCTGCCGAGTCGATGGGTATCGATACTAATCGATACGCATGGCCGATCGATCAGCCTCTCTCTCTCTTTCCATCACTCTCGATTTACGGTGCATTCATCGGACATCCGTTCGGTTCGCAGAGGAAAGGGTCTTTCCTGGACGATCTTTTCATGCCTTTTAGGTATCGTTCGATCCTACGATTTAAACTCCCTTAATCGACTTCGAGATACTCGCCAACTTTCTATTTTCTTATTTAATTTATTCTTTTTTATTTTGTATATTTTTCTTTAAACACACATATTATATTTTCTTATTATTTTCTTCCAGTCGAGATGCCTATTATTCCGCGTTAAAATGTATAGTAGCTTTTTTTTTTTCTAAACGATCGAGATAACAATAAAAAAAACGATTGTCGCTTCGCAATTTAAAACGAAACGAAACGAAACGAAACGAAACGAAATGAAACGAAACGAAACGAAACGAAAGGATGATGTATACGCGGGTGGGAGAAACAATGATGAAACGAGTGAAAGGCAAGGCGTAGTAGCTTTTTGATTTTTATTTTTCATTTTCTTCTTTTTTTTTTGTTCTTTTTTTAAGCCACGCGAGATGGATGAAAAATATATGTTATTACCTCGTTGTCGATACCTCGGAGATTACTTTGGGACAATTACATAAAAGAAAAAGGAAAAGTAAAAGCGGGAAAAAAAATAAATGATCGTGTGAGATTCTCGTCGCGCATATAACGAACGTCTCATTTCCTTTTTTCCATTCGCATTTGTTTCGCAATTGAAAATCGTAGCACGGTTGGTTTACGGATGCGTGCCATTTACGATGGCCCACCATTGTCGTTCATTCGTATTGATAAAGAAATAGTCTGATATCTCTCGCTCATTTAGATAATTCACAGAGTACACCTTAACGATAGACCATTTGTCATTTTTCTTCTTACTTTTTTTTTTTTTCTTATTCATATTCGAAGTCGTTGCCTTGCATTCGTTTCGTTTCGTTTCGTTTCGTTCGTTCGAACGTTCAAGATTCAATGGGATTAATAAACAACGGGACATCAATTTTTATGACACGGTATTGTTCAAACATCGGACAAAGGTTTCATTCTCGTATAGACACGCGTATAAATTATAATTTAGCGTTGTATTACTTACTTACTTACTTAATTACATACTTACTTGCTTACTTTTCTATTCATATATACGCGTGTTACATCGTGCGACGGTATCTAATAACCTATGATACTCCTTCGCTATTGATAGAAAAAAATGGTAACATCGTTGCTAGCATTAGCTCGTTGTCATCATTCTCACGTACAATCCAAATAATAATCTTTTCGTTCGAGAGTAGAGAAAGTTTTGATGTAAAAACAAAAAAAAAAAGCAAGAAAAGTATCAACTCCTATAATTAAGGAGTAATGTGCACTTGCACGGTATATAATCTTGCCACTTTGTAGATTATTATACGCCCGCAACATCTTTCTTTTTTTTTTTTCATTATCGAAGTAAAACTCGTGTCCTCCCTCGTGTGCGAGGATGAGAAAAAAAGGAACTCTTGTAGGAAAAGAAACGTGTAGAAGAAGTAAACTTTTGCTAGTAGCTTTTGGTGCATCTACTTGTGCAAAAAAAAAAGAAATCACACACACACACACTTTGCTCCCATTCTCTTTCTCTCTCTCTCTCTCTCTTTTTCTAGGGTTTACGGATTTTACTCTTGTAGGACGCTATTCGCATTGGAATCCCTTAGGTTGTGGGCATTATCATCGTACACAAGGGTATCCAGTTTTTGCCCGAGTACCATTACTACTATCTTTTCCTTTTTTTCTCTTCTTCTTCTTCTTCGTTCTCGTTGTCGTATTCGAAGCAAAATCCCCGATGAATTAAATGCACGGATTTATACGCGTGTATACATTGTACGCGCAGCTAGAAGAGAATCATAGGAAGAAGGGAGAGAATAAAATGACAAACGAGAATCGACACGATCGCGAAAACATCCAACCCCTTTCGATAGGGAATCGCAAATCTCATAGGAAAATATTTATTTCGGAGTCTTCAACGAGACAAACTAACGAGTGAAAGAGTTCAAGAAAGAGCGATGAGAAAATAAGTCAAAACTTCAATCTTTTTCCATCTTTTGTCCTTTTCTTTGACTGGTGGTGGCATTTGAAAATTGTCAAATGTCGTTATCTTCGACCTCGTCTTTTGTTTCGTTTTTTAATTCACCTGAAACGAACGAATGAATTTCATGAAATACAACGCAATCCATTTGTTTTCCTTCTTTTTTTTGTTTTCAATGCATACCAACGAATTAACAGTCGAAATGTTGAAATAAGAAAGAAAATAATAAGACGTATAGAAAATTATTTTCTACTATAGGAAGAAAAAAGAGGGGAAATACGAAGGGTTAGAACGAAAGAGACGGAAAGAAAGATAAGCGAAGAAGGAGAGATCTTCTTTTTCTTATTTTTTTGTAGCCTTTTCAAAGACCAAGATTGATTTTTCATTCCCCCGTTGGTAAGAGGTGGGGGAAGTTGGAGGTGATTAGATCGATTCAAAACTACTTGAATCGATTGAGCAACTTCTTTGATCTCGGCACCTGCTTAGACCAACCCGCCGAATTCTTCGTTAAGAAAACCGAGCTGAGAGAGATTCGTGCTGCCTCTTTCTCGATACACATTCCCTCTCGTCATCCTCGCTTCATCCTTTCCTCTATCTCTATCGATCGTTTTGCACTATCATGCCGCCTTATCCCCCGATCCTTTTCGTATTCGCTCGAACGAGTAGCTATGCCCACTTAAAGCGTATTCCTCTGTCGTTTTGAATGTTGTAGTAAGCGTACACCGACTCAATGATGATGTTAATGTCGTTGATGATGATAATGATGATGCCGGAGACTCGGCACGGTCCCATTGCATCCAATTACCAACGCGTGAGAAAGAATGTCGTTCAAATTTTCACAGTTTTATCACCATATATACACAAATTTGAATTCGTTCCGATAAAAACGTCTTACTCGATATTAAGTTACTAAAACGCGTCCAACGGGCGTCGCTTTCGTTACAAATGAAAAATCCAAAATAATAAAAACGCGCCAGACCTCTTTTCTTTGATATTACATTTTTGTCAATTTTTGCGTCGACTCGAGGAATCGTTAGAACCGCATCGTACTACTTATAATGGATATTCTTTCTCTGTCTCTCTCTTTCTTTGCGAGTGTAATTTATCACCGCTCATAACAAGGAGCCGCAAGTTTGTACATATTTCACTCCCCCTACCCTATCAGTTTCCACCCTCCTCTTCGCCTCCTCTTCCTTCTTCTTCTTCTTTCTCTCTCTCTCTCTTTCGTTCTGTTTTCTTCGCCTTGGAGGACAGAACTCACCCCAAATGAAAGAGAGAAAGAGAGCGGCCGAGGGATGGGAGGGGGGAGACCGAAAGCAGAAGGGTAGGAAACGTAGGAGGGGTACAGAGTAGAGACGTTATTATTTATATACGCCATTATATATCAGACCGAGTCGCGGGAATATTGTTCAAGACATCTCGCGCATACATTACCCCTAGGAAAGAGAGAGAGAGAGAGAGGGAGAGAGAGGAAATGGGGAGTAACAGGGTGGGAGAGGGGTGGGGGGGTCTTTTATTACCGCGACCACTTATTTGTTAACATAATATACACATTATGGCTGGCTCCACGCAGCACGCGCCATCCTACCATTCGACGTATATTCTCTTTTTCGTGTATAACTTTGTGTGTGTGTGTGATTGTACGTGTACGAGGAAATACGGATGTGCGCGTGTCTGACTACCGGGACACGGGGGTGGCTTTTAGACACGGTGGACGACTTTTCACGATTTCATCCCCTCGTTTCGTTCTCCCAACACGAATCCGTCTAAACAGATATTTAAGAATTGTTTCCTTTTTATTGTACTTCTTCTCTCTGTGTGTCATAATTATTAGTATCTTATTTATGAAAGATTTATGAGATCGAGTAATTAGAATGAATTTGTGGATAATTTATTGGATTTAATGACCACGCTTTGAAATAATATTTTGTCTTACAATTAATGATAAGCGAAACTTTGAGCAAACGTTGACCGAAAGCAATTTGAGTGTCGAACACGCGAATGGACCCTTTTGAAAAGTACCAACCGATACGTATACTTATATATTATATATATATATATATATATATATAATATGTACTTAGGTATATCCGTGGAATGTAGGCGCGCACTTGAGATTCTTGGGTTGAAAGGCAAAGCCGTGCTGGTAAGCCGCTTTGTAGCCTTAACCGTGGCCGCTTAAGAGGGTGGAAGTATATTATGGGCAATATTACGGATGAATGCTGGCCAACGCGAGAAACAGCCACTTTGGGCGATAATCTTGTTACCCTGCTTCCCCTTTCTTTCTCTCTTTATTTCTTTCCTCTTTTTATTCTCTCCGCCTCGTTCAACTTGATTTTACTCCCATATTATATTTCACCAACGAAAACAAAGAAACGAACAATAGATCCCAATTTTGATCTCCCATGAATATAAAATAAAGAGCAAGAAAGAGAGAGAGAGAGGGAGAGAGAGAGAAAAAACAAGATGGAAGTTAAAAGAAATCATGAATCATTTTTTGAAAGTTAAAAAGGGGGATGTCTTTTCGAATCGATTAACGTGCCAATACGATACGGCAATAACGTTTACATGAGATTCTCGTTAAATTTCATCGAACCCTTTTTGGCGAAGAGGAGGAACGCGTGTAACGACGATCGAATTTGGCTTCCAAATTCGGTCCTGACCTATATACATAAATCGTACCCACCGGTTACGCAATAAGTGGTCCGTGTAGACGAAGATGAAGGATGCAAGATGAGAGAAAGAGAGAGCGAGAGACAATATCTGGGGTGCTCGCGTATAATATAACAGGACAAATAAATTTCGATCGTAAAGATGTCCGTAGTCTTGTAGAAAACGGGGTGAAAATGGGCCGGAACCGTTTGGCGGCTTTTTTTTCTCCTTCCGTCGGTGCTTCTCTTTTTCTACATGGTGCGACACGTCCTACGGCAAGTATTGTTTGTCACGATTTACGATATTTCCTTAGCTCATGCCCTCCCCGTTTTGGAACGTTCAGCTTCCCGACAACGAGAGACGTCTCCATTCGCACGTGATACGGTTTCATGATGCATGGGATAAACAGAAAGGATACTAACAAAAAAAAAAAAAAAAATAGAAAAAAAAGAAAGAAAGAAAGAGAGAAGAAAAAGACTGAGATACGCGGAGACCGTTTGCGGATCATTATTTCTTATAACATATGATACTAAAATATTATGGGGGATAAAATGTTAATCTTCTCGAATCTTTATCTATATATTCTATATGAGACGTTTTTTCTCTTTTTCTTTTACTTATTTTCCATTCGAAAAGTATGCTCGAATCCTTGTTTAAATAAACCCTTGATTATTCTCTTGAATTATTGTATAATCATTTTCAATTCATTTTGAAGAGTCTCGTTGAAATTAATACAGCTTTAAATGGATTTGAAATTATTCTTTGGATTCATACGAATTTTTCATGGAATATTGCAGAAAGGAGAGAGAAAGAGGGAAAGAATTTCAGAGCACTTACCCCTTAGGCAAGTGAAACGGTAAAAGGGTGCGCATCGAAATTGAGCCAATATTTATGTAACTAAATCGTATCGCCGTCTCGATGACGAAACTCTGTCCTCTTTTTAAATGTAAACAAATAAGAAACGTTACTTGCAAAATGGGGGGATTGAAAACTCTGTGAGTTAATGTAAAGTAAAAATATGCGTTAGAGGGAGAAATACATACGTGCGAACGAAATCAGCTGTAACGCGTATAATTTCCCCGTTAAATATTACGTCAAATGAATTTTCCATGAATATGAGAGCTTCTTAAATCCCATTCGAGTTAAGTAAAAGCCGCGATACGTTAAGTTTATGTAGATTTCGTGATCTGGCTTACTTGTTGCTCCGATCCGTAGAAGTGGAACTAGGGAGTTACTGTATCTACCCCCATCCCCTCCCCCTCCCCCTCCCCCGCCCCCGCCCGCCCCTCTCTACCCCAAACCCCCCGCAGTGTAAAGTAGTAAAATATTCAGTGCTTTCGGAATAATTTACGTGACTCCTGGAATAACTTTGGATTCGTTTACAGCGGCTTAACAGGTGTAACGAAAACCGGTGTAACGGGCTCTTACGTCTAAGCGCAAACTTGCCGACATTTTGTCGCTAGAGTAGCACCAGTAGTAGTTACTCGTTGGATGGGTTTAACCGTTGCCACTGCTTATGTTACAACGATCTAATCTCAAGTAAGATTCGTTAATCTTAACCCTAGGTGATTGGAATAAATGTAACATTATTTACGATTCAATTAGTATTTAAATGTCTAGCAATTATTCATTGATAATAATTAATAATAAATAAATGAAGATTATATATAATAAACAGGACTATTTCGAATTTTAGCTATGTATATCTAAGAAAGTTGCGATGGGATCATGGTGGGTGTGGATAAGAGGACATTTAAAGACAAGGAGGAAAGTAGCGAAGTGTTTGAAATAGAGGGAGAAAGAAAAAGAAAGAGAGAGAGAGAGAGAGAGGGAGAGATAGAAGAAAAAGTAAAGGAAAAAGAAAATGAGAGGAAAAAAAGGTAGAGACGATCAGTCAACGGTGGAGGAGGAAGGGTCAAAGGGGTGGGGAATCTCGGATGAGCTTGGAAAAAAGTGACTGGAGAGAAGCGAACGGTCGAGTGGAGGAAAGGAAAGAAAGGAAGAAAGGAAGAAAGAAAGAAAGAAGGCTTGGTGAGATGAAGGGAGTGGAAAAGAATCTCGACGAGGGTAGGACCAAGAAGCAACGTAGGAGGGCCGAGAAACGAGACATAAATGGAAGGAGGGAGGGAGTTAAGAAAGAAAAAAAGAATATGAAAAGTGAGTAAGAGGTGGAAGGGCTGAACGTTGAGAGAAGCCGGAGTACGGATGAGACATTAGGTTCAAGTTTTAACGACATTTTTCTTGCCTTCCAAGTTTTCTATCGAGAGATAGTAAGAGGGAGAGAGAGAGAGAAAGAGAAAGAAGAAGAAGAAGAAGAAAAAAGATGCAGCAAATATCGCGTGAATGTGCATCCCGGTCGTGAATGTGCATTTGCACTCTCTTCTCGGTGTTCGTAAAGTAAGTATGCACAGTTACGGCCGGAGGTGCCGAGAAACTCCCAGTTTTTCCTCCCTTCTTTTTCTTTTTATTCTTCTTTCACTGTATCACCTGAAGAGAGAGAGAGAGAGAGAAAGAAAGAAAAAAAAAAGTGTTACGAGATTACAGTAAGCACCGTGAACTTTTTCCCTCTTTGATCTCCGTCAAAGATTCGCGTCTTTTCGTTAGAAAAAGAGAGCGAAAGTTTGCCTGCTCGGATTTCACGAAAAATTTGTAAAAAAGAAAAGGAGAAAAGAGGGGAAAAAAGAGAGAGAGAGAGAGAGATTATTGTTGCTCGGCCCGTTACAGAAAGCAAATTGTTTCTCATACTCTTTCTTCGTTTGATTCTTTATTTTTCTATATCTCTGTTTCTTTCTTTCACTTAGAACTCGTCGAAAGGACGAAAACGACGAAGACGACGACGACGACGACGAGAACGAGGAGCATATTGATGGAAGAGAAAAAAGGGCGTCGCTATGAAAAGGACAAACGGGATAAAGGGAGGAGGACGTCGAGAATTTAATTTCGCCTTATTAATTTTCTAGGCGTAAAAAGGTTCTCCTAAAGATTTTTCACTTTTTTCTTCTAGTTTCTTTTTCTTCTTCCTACTTTTTTTCTTATACTCTTCGATTTAATGATTTAAATCTTTCTTTTTTTTTTTTTAAGATGAACGCGGATCCTTGTCGTTAATTTTTGCGAGACTGATCGAGACTACCTTAAATTTAGAAAAATATTAATTTTTATTTCAATTTGTACTTATTTATTATTTATTTTTGATAATTTTTTTCATCTTCTTTATGACAAAACGAATGCGAAAAGAATTGTTCCATAATTTACACGCGTAAGATCAATAATAAGTACATTCATCTTTCTTTACTTTTTCTTTTTTTCAACTGATCTCGTTGTGTTTCGTTAATCGGTCTGTTATACTAACGTACTTACGTACGTGGATGAGTATACTTATTTACATACAAAAAGTATATGTATATTTTTATTTCACGACGACGCGAGAGACGTAAACGACGACAAAGACGACGACGACGAGACTCGCACCTGTGATATTATCGTATTGGACATTTGCAAAGTGCAATGAACCTTCGAGTATTATATTCTTAGGTATGCAACAACGTTGGCTTCTCGTCTCGACGGAAGACGTTAGGATGAGGTAGGGGAGAGACTAAAACATAAAAAAAACATTGGGGAAAAAGAACTAAACTTGTGCGTTAGAAAATAGAAAATAGAATAAGATAGAAATAGATAAATAGAATGAAAGGAGGAGACAAACGGACGGACAAATAGACGGAGATAGAAATAGAGAGAGAGAGAGAGAGAGAGATAAACGTCGAGAAGGATGAGAAGGAAAAAAACAGCCACTGGAAAAAGTTTTCCACGAATAAAGAGAACGAGTCGCGGGCGGCACTTGTGTCAATTGCCGGCGCTGTTAGCTTAACGTTTCTATTGTTCGTGAAAAGGAGCATGGGTCGAGTGCTATTTGCTTTCAGATCAGGACGGGCGCACTTCTAATTTCACTGAATAGACTGTATATGTCCCTTCCAACCTTCTCCTACTTCCCCCGTAAACCCCTCTGCACCTCTTTCTCCTCTTTTACCCTCCTCTACCTCCCACTCTTTCACCTTCCACCCCTACGCCGAGCCCAAAACCCACCACTCTTCTTTTCGTCGCGAATGCACGCGTGAAAAGAGAGAGAGAGAGAGAGAGAGAGAGAGAGAGAGAAAACGAGCTCACTTTGTGTCATCGGTTGTGTTCTGTAGCAACGTTGAGCGTGCTGCAAAACCACCTAATTGTGTCATTCTAGTGGCATTGTGTTCGTTGTAAAAAGGCTGCATCATCCATTGTTTTATCTCGAGTAGGTACACCGTGCTATAATCCGATTCGTTTCTCTCGTTTAAGTTACGTGAAAGCGTGAAACTCGTTTTCTTTCTTTGTGTTCTTTTTATTCCGTTTTTACATCCTTTTTGTTTGTTGGTAGTATGTATTTTCTTTTGTTTCTGTAAAAACAAATCGATATTTTAATATCGAAGATATTAATTATTTAATATCGGATAATATTATACGAAAAATTGATTTACTTTTCTTAATGTTCTATGATCATAGTATAATAATGTTCGAGTCGTAGAAGTTGTTATAATTTTTACGTTGCAATTATCATAGTTAGATATGAGGGAGTATTTAGTAAGTAAGTACTTACAATCTCGATCTACGGAAGGAACATAACGGGGATGGGATTCTTGAAAAGGGTTCTCTTCAATGTACCGCTGAAGATGCGTGGAATACGCGACGAAGGGTGTCGCTGACACGTATGGAAGAGGAATGACTAAATTCCATCGCAAAGTTTCCGCGAGTTTACGTTAGTAAAGTGCTTCTCCTTCTCTCTCCCTCTCTCTCTCTCTATCTCTCTGCATTTCGCACTCCCTATTTTCCTTTCCTCGACTATCTCTACATATCGAATTATATGTCATCGTTATAGAAACGAACATATCATTTTAAAAAATAAATTACAAATTTATTTATATCCTAAACCGATCAAATAATTGTTACTCGAACAAATTGCGCTATCTAGGAATCTTCAGCTTATATATTTTTCTCGAAATATTTGAAATTTTACATCAAAATTTTCAACGATTGTTTCGACATTTTTCCCACGGGGGGGGAGGAAAGTAGGAACCAAAGAAAAGTTATATTTCTTAGTAATTTAATCGAAATAAATAATCAATTTTATGCTGGCTGAAATAAATGAAAAGAAAAACAAATGCAATTAATTGATATATTAATCGAACAATATCAATAATTACAATTGTAAAATAAAGTCAAAGAAAAAGGAATTGGAAATCAATCATTTGACCGTTCGTTGGTACCTACATTTAACATTGAATACCAATGATAAAAAATATTTATTAAAAAATTAAAAGGAAAAAAAAAAAGACAAATAAAACAAGAAACAAATTAAATAACATTTTAATAATTTTCCACATCCGATAAAAAGTAATATTAATAATAATAAAAAGAATTCTGCGTACTAATGAGTTATGTCGAAGATACGTCGAAGAAAATATTTCCGTAGATACAACATACATACATAAATGTGTATACAAAAGTACAAATCTATGCATATGTATGGGTAAGTGTATGTATAATTGCGAATACGAATGGTATCGTTCGCAACCCTCGACGCGACGCATAAACTCGTCTCTCACAATGCATTCTCTCAGTGTCACTCGTTCGTATCCTCACTTCTAACTCGGAATAGAGAGAGTCTTCTCTCTCTCTCCCTCTCTTTCTTTTTATCTTTATCTCCCTTTTCTATGCTCGCCAAACCCTCTGCGTTAAATAGAAAACGTTCTTACGTCATTGCCGAGAGAACGCGGGCGTGCGCGCGCGCGCGCACAAGAGCGAGCGCTCATGTGTTATGCGTACGACAAAAGGGCCGAAGGGACGCGACTATGAGATATGTATGAGTATATATATCTATCTATCTATCCGTATATATATCTATCTAACTGTGTCTCTTTTATTCTTTCTTTTTTCCCTTTTTTCTTTCTTTCTTTCTTTCTTTCTCTGCTTCTCTAAGAGTCTTATTTGTCGTTCGTGCCTGAACAAATACTGCTCTTGCCACATGCCATGTATACTATACACCATGCACGCTTGGCTACGTACAAAAAGCAAACATTTATTATCAATCGAATTAAAGAGCCTCTTCTCTTACTTTCCCTCTTGTTCTTTTTTTCTTCTCTCTCTCTCTCTCTCTCTTTATGCTATTTTTGAATAATTATGCAATCATCTTATATTTTATATGATTTCAAATACGAACGTATTCATATACTACGTTAGAGTTGTGTAATATACAAACTGTGTATATTTGAAATTTCGTTATTTTGAATAGATATTTATGAGTGTTTAATATTTATTATCATTCAATACCATTTGCTGGTTGAATTCAAAAAAAGTGCTACCGTTTTATTTTAATACGATTGTATTTATTTCTTTTTAATATCTATTTAACATTTTTCTTCTGGAACGAATTGATTAAAGTGAAAAGCAAATGATATAATTCTTTTTATTTGATATCAACAACGCTATTCAACGAGTTAGAACGAAATTGGAATAACAATGAACGTACGTAAAAAAGGTTTGAATATTGTAATATAAAAAATAACTGAATTTATGTTAGATATATATATATATGTCAGTGTTCTTGGAGATGGTTAAAGAACTCTCGTCTCATTGTAATGAATTAATAACGAATGAATAAAATGATAAAATTAATTGATTACTTAGTTAATAATTGTAATGTTATTTGATTTCCACTCTCGAAGGACGTAATTATTCACTTAGATGGTTAGGAACTCGTTGACAAGACGAACCATATTGCTCATCCACCCTTTTCCCTTCCCCTTTCGTCGTCATCCATTAGAGAGTACTCGGTGGTGTGTTCACCCTCGCGCCACTCACCGCAAGAAGGTTAACAGCGATCCGAAGTTTCACGGATGGCAGAGCACTGCCAGTACGGATTACTATGATTCGAGTTATGATCCAAAGCTATGATTCGTGTTATCGTCGCGAGTCCTTCGTCTTAGCGTCTCCAACGTTTCTACGCTAATGGGACTGAAAGTCACTCGCCGACACGTGTCAGAGACAAGTATGCTTTTTCGTTTGTTGGTTGTTGTTATCGAAATTTTACCGAACTGCGAACGACCATCGACCGATTACCGAAATATCAAGAGGACCACGCTTTTCAAAGCTTCCTCTAAATATTCTTTCTTTTTATTATCGTTTAAATGTTATATTTTATGATTATAAGAATAGTTCAATATAATTTATTAATATAGAATTGTTTCTTTTTATTTTTAAAGTATCGAATATTCGTATTCGATATCGGTTATGAGTATAAATTCGGAATATGAATAAGATAAAGCTTTATGGGTAATTGAATTTAATATAAAAGATAGAAAGATAGAGAGAGATCTAGCGATAGATTGTTTGTAGTTTTCAAACGATTACGATCCACACCCACGCGAGAAAGAACCCTGACAAGAAACACGGTTGTGTCTAGTGTGCTCCATAATATCGCACGTGCGCGTTAATCAGAATACGAATAAGCGTTATAAGCTGTAGTAGGGAGGTTAGGCACGTGCATTCGACTCGAGAGATGCATTACGTACAATGGACGACGAAGAATGCGGAGCTGGGAGCCACCGCGTCTTTCTAGATCGTCCGAGATATGCACATCTAAAGGATCTAGAACGACTTCTATTTTTGTCTCGGGATAAGCTCTCAACCTGGAATGTCTTTCTTCGCTATTCGATCAAAAATTATTATTATTATTATTATTATTATTATAATAAAAGATTTATCAATTTTATTTTCTCCTTTTTTCGTCAAATTCAATCCAGTTCGATGGATCCAAACAATTTTAACATTATTTTACTCGTGAATCTTAAATTAGATTGCATCGTTGAGATCGATGTTTATTATTTTGGAAATTTTATTTCGATTATTTTTCAAACAAATTTCTCGTACTCGTGATCAAGATGATCAATTCGCTATATCAGTTTAATAATTATTAATTAAAATAGAAACAAAAGTGTAAAATAAATTATGGAATTATTTGTAAAGTT
The DNA here is from genome assembly GCF_010416935.1 of Polistes fuscatus. NCBI lineage: Eukaryota > Metazoa > Arthropoda > Insecta > Hymenoptera > Vespidae > Polistes > Polistes fuscatus. The sequence continues at coordinate 15,627,929 of NW_025113107.1, read as the reverse complement.
AATATATAAATGAAATCGATGAATGACGATTTTATTGGAAATTAGCTCATCATTGAATTCTCTTTAGAAGCTATAGAAACAGTTCTAAGGATGTTCGCTCGCAAATTAGCATCTGTCTCTTCCTCTATCTCTCCCTCTCTCTTTCTCTCCGTCTGTCTCTTATAGTCTACTCCGCCGTGCCTCTATTTCGCGTGCACGGTATATCATATGCCGGACAATAGGCAGATAATGCCATTACGTCCCCGTTAACAGCCATAATATCGAGCGACAACGATGCCAGCATCGTCGACAACGGCGAATGATAAATGTCGCCGTTGAGGTGGAATGGCACACACTCGTGCATAGCAGCATGAAAGAGAGACCGAGAGAGAGAGAGAGAGAGAGTGAGAGAGAGAGTGAGAAAACGGCAGAGAGGGTGGAGAACGGAGTGTAGCGTCTCGCATGCGAGCAAGAGAGACAACCATAGTCAAGAACGGAAAACGACGAAGAGATAGTATATATGCGTGTGTCTCTATGTTTGTGTGCGTGTTTGCGCGTGTACGAGAAAGAGAAAGAAAGATATGGAGAAACTCGGTATGAGAGAGAAAAAGTAGGTAAATACGAAGCAGTGGAGCGAACTAAATGCCACTAAACGGGGGAAACTGGGATAAAACATACGTTTCCGCTTTTCTCCCGTAATACATCATATAAGAGAACGAAAAGCAGTGGCCATTTTCTACGGGGACACGCATTGTGAGTTTCTTTCTGGTGTCCCCCCCCCCCACCGTCCCACCATGTAACGTTATATTCCATTTCCATCTCCTGTATCTTATTCTCTTTCTCTTTGGATAACGAATGGTTTGTATTCGTCTCATTTCACGAGACCACGCGTATCCCAAATGTTGCGTGACAGTTTTTAAAAAAGGGAAATAAAATAAAACGGATAAACACGTGTATATTCGTCTATCTCGAAATTATTTTCAAGTCAACCCCGTAGATTTCTTTTTCCATTCTTTCTTCTTTTCCGAATGAAATTAGAAGACGAAACCGAGGAGCCGTCATTGTTGGCCGATACTTATGCTAAAACGTAGAAGATATTTATGCGATGAGAAATCGAACGAGAGAACACATCGATGCCCTAGCTAGCATCGTGTCCCTTCTTTTTCCCAGCCCACTATATTTTTTGTTTATCTCTCTCTCGATATTTCTATCTTTTCTCCCTCACAGTTTTCCGTTGATAAACCAGTCAATAATTGGTACACAGTTGATTCGCGGCTAACGAATCCGTCGGCGTTTATTGTCGAACCATTTTCATCCTTCTCCCTACGTTCTATACTACAAACTCGAAAGAATATCGATATCCCGAATACGTGTTTTTACGTTTCCCGTGATAGGTACCAGTTTGAAAATCGTATATTCCCTTTTTCCCTTTTCGTTGTTCGTCGAAGAAAGAAGAGAAAACTTGGGCGTCGCGTTCCTTTCCGTTCGATCGACTAAACAAACGTGATAAATTATGCGGAAACGTTTCGGCCGCTGTGTCTCGTAGTCCTCCTCCTCCTCCTCCTCCTCCTCCTCCTCTTCCTCTTATTCTTCTTCTTCTTTATTTTCTCTCTTTCTCTCTTTCATCTATGAACTTGTATATACGTGCGCGTGTGTAGGTTTTAAGGTGTATGTATGAGAACGTTGACGACGACGACAACGAACAGATAGCGAAGGATGGCGATCGACAAAAACTGACGGTGGAACGAGCGGCCATTGTTGATCGCGAAGCGGAGACAGTAAACAGCCATTGTCCCGAGTACAATGTGTTACTCCGTCGGTTCGATTCCTTTCCCTATCGAAATTCGTGTACCTGCTTTTCTCTTACTTCCTACCTAAAAACTACACAGAGAGAGAGAGAGAGAGAGAGAGAGAAAGAGGAGTACGACTACTATCCACCCCTAGCTTGCTATTCCAGTTAGCCCAGCCAGCCGCCCTTCGTTCAATTCTCTTGCACTGTCTTTCCTTACTCATCTAAATGACTTTTTATTTCTCTTTCATTCTTTTTCTTGTTTGCTCCTTTCTTTGTTTTTTTTTTTTACTTCGTGAAACTAGAACATTAATCATTTGAGAAAAATAAATGTTTCTCTTTTACCGTGTTACTGGGTAAAAATAATAAATATTATCGTGAACGATAGCTGTGTGTAACAATTGACATGGAAATAAAATTTATCTAACATCCTTATACTTGTCTCTTTTTTTCAATAACTCTACGTTATAAACAATAGTCGTTAGTTACAGTTCGACTTATAGAATGAGACAAAACGATAGAGAAATAAGTCATCCGGTTGATGGCAAAACGTAGACATTAAGGAGGACGACGTATGCATAGGAAAACTTGAGAAAAAATAACAAATATTTCTAACCGATAAGTAATTCGAGAGACAGTTGATTGTATGTTTTCTTCAAAAAAAGAAAAAAAATATTCCAACGCGAACGTTTTAAAAATGAAACTTCGAGAGGGACTAAATTTTTTCCCCGTTTTCCTGTAACTCATATTTTTACATATAAAATCACATAAGGTACGCGTAAAAAGTTAATAGAATATTAAGTAAATATTTAAGTAGTAGTTTCTGGTTCGACCTGTAATTAATATCTTCGGTTTATAAAATGGCCGTTCTTCTCTTTTCTGGCAGCGCGTCGTGTTCTCTCGTCGTTGGACTCGTCTCGAACGAGATGACGAAAAAAATGGGGGTAAGAGAACAATGAGGAAGGGCGCTAGAGAAAAAGAGAGAGAGAAAGCGTAGCGCTGGCTGCGAGCCACTAATTATAAATCCATTGTATCGCTCGTTTTTTACCGGGCGTCTCCCGCCTACTTCGGTGGTGAGAATTCGTGTGCGCACGCGCGCGCCACGGAAGAGAAGCCGAGAAAGAGGAAACGAGAGGAAGAGACAGCGAGGGAGCGAGAGGAGGAGAAAGGGAGAAGGAAAGAATGAGAGAGAGAGAGAAATAGAGGGAGGTCCCATTCTCTTCAGCGCCCGGTAGCCGTCGTAATGCCGCCATTGTTCCAACATTGTCGCGACATTGTCGCGCGATAACGTGCGAAAACAAAACCCATCCGCAAAGGTTCTGCCTCCGCGTAACAAGCCGTCTTTGTCTTCGTTCAGCTTCCTTTCTTCTTCTTCTTCTTCTTCTTCTTCTTCTACTTCTACTTCTTCTAGTCGTTCCTTGTTGCTATTGTTTTTGCGTCGTTGTCGTCCATCTTAACCCTTTTCTTTTGTTTCTTTTATTTATCCTTTAGTTGGATCCCTTCGCAATTCGTGCTGATGTATAAAGGAACAACAAAAGAGAGAGGGAGAGAGAGAGAGAGAGAGAGTGATCCATCGGATTGTCGATATTTTCGGTTACTCGGGATTAGAGATGAGAGAGAGAGAGAGAAAAGCGAGGAACATCGGTAAACGTCGGTCGTTGGCATTAACGTCGAGTTGGAGGAATTGGAGGAGGAGTAGAGAGGTAGTCCAACGTTGCTATCGGACCGATAACGAGTTAGCGTTCGTAGTGTTGTATGCTTGGCTTCAATGTGCCGCGACAATGTAGCCAACGTTCAGGCATTCAGTGCTAGACAATGCGGCGAACATAATGTCATAATGGAGCGGGGTGCTTGGCAGGACCTACCAAGAACGGAATAGAGAGAGAGGGAGAGAGAGGGTGGGAGGGAGGAATGGAAAGAGAATGGACGGGACCTTCGGCGAGACAGAGAAGGGAATATGCGCACGCATGCGCACCAAAGCAATAGGGTTAAACCGTTTCAGTGGAAATAATCTGAATAAAATAAAAGAAAGAAAGAGAGAGAGAGAGAGAGAGAGAGAGAGAGGAAAGATAATGCGTTTTAGTACGAAGGAAAAATGAAAATTTTCTATCCGTAAACTTGATTCGCTAAAAATCCATTCGCTAGAGAAAACTTATACGAATATTAGATCTTTTGTATCAGAGGAAATGATAATCAGAAAATATGAAAACGATTATGAGGATATGGAAATAAGTTAATGATGGAAGTTACGGATTGTATGGTTAAATGGACATTATTTTAAATTGCAAACTAGATCAATGAAAGAATTGTAAAAGACATTGTAGTTACTACCCTCGTAGAGAAAGTAGGTAAATTAAGTTTCATTAACGCATTGATGATTAAAAACACTCACCCCCTACGGGTTCGAGTATAATCGGGAACGAAGGAAAGCGGATGGATCGTGGAAGGGGGTTTGATGAGAACAATGGCCGTCTCTATCCTTCGACACGAGGGTGAAACTTGAACTTTAGGAGGAGATTCATCGGTTCGGATTGATTGTCCTGGCTTCAGTATCTCGTCTCGTTGCGAATCCCCGATAAACAGTCAGTCAACGCAGCCCTTCTCGTCGTATCGTTCTTATCCTTTATTTTTCTTTCGTTTACGCGTTTCTATCATAATGCAATTGTATCGAATAAGAGAAAAACGAAAGATCGTTAACGGACGTCAATCGGCATACAATCGTATTGTTCTTTCCTTTTATAAAGATTCCAATTCATTCATTCTCTTTCTCTCTTTATCCTTTTGACGCAAGGCAACGAATAAGCCTACTACTTTACAACCAACACAAAGAGTCAAAAGCGCGTATAAAAAATAACGAAAATTAGTAATCGATGAAGAAGAAGAAGAAGAAGAAGAAGAAGGAACAAAAAATCGAGCTCATTTCGAACTAATTCTTATTATTATTCGATCATTGTTCCCTTCTATCTTGTTCTATTTTCGACCGATAAGAGGGTGGTACTGACTGGCTGATTTGCTGATTGGCAAGGCAGGCAGGCGAGCAAGTTGGCATGCAAAAAGGTATTAATGATCAGTTCTCGATCGACGATAAGAGATTGTCGTCGTGGATGAAAGAAAAGGAAAAGAAGTTCGAACGACGACGTTCCATAATCGCGAACGATGTCGAAGGGCTCCCGGTATATAGTCGAGTGTTGTGGGTATAAATGGGGGATGATTAAAATAACGAGACTTGCGAGGAGGGTGTCCTCCAGAGATCCCCTTGGCAGTCGTAGTCGCGGGAGAGCAACGAAGGGCTGCTGGTGGGACGAAGGTGGGACGGATCGAGCTGCTGCTACTACTGTTGGCGGAGAGGCGTAGGCGTACGACGACGAACAGGAGGAGGACAAGGAGAACGAGCGGGAGGAGGGTGGTGGATATTGTGCTGAAACAATGTGGCGCCCGACGCCCCTGTTGGTGGTGGTACCTCGTACCGACGGGTACGACATCAATCGACGTCCCTGTACCGATTCTCTAAAAGCTTGCCTTCCAACATACAGCGCTTTGCCCAGGAAGAGAATTAGGGCTTGTCGGATAAGGCGACTATCTTTGATGGATATGTTCTAGGAAGTACAAGGGTTATAGAAGCCGGTTAAAATCTTGATCTTTTCTCCTTGTTACATAGTTCTCGAAAAAGGTCGATGGAATTCAACGAACGCTTCGAAGCCTCGCTTTTCCTCTTACTCCGACGTAAGAATATCTAGGTACTCGAGAATCTGGGTCAAACGCTAACATTTGCCTGTTAACGCGATAAATACCTATTGATATTATAGACAATAAAAACAAATGTGGGTATTTGTTCGTACGCGTCTTTATGATTTCCTTCGCTTCTCGACATCCAATGTCTATGAGATAAAATTCTTCGGGCAGAGAAGTAGGTATTATACATATATCTATCTACATTCGTGCGGTGTACCATTTGCGAAACGTCTCATTACGCGGAAGAAAACGAATGGATCTCGTTACGATTACACGAGGGCAAAATCATCCTCCTCGACATTCTCCTCCTTTCGTCTTCCCTCATCGCTCGCAGTGTAGTCGCGTTGACGCTCTTTGCCCGACAACAGAATGCTCTCCGACCTAACCAACCAACGTTACTCTTTTTTCTTCTTTCTTCTTCTTCTTCTTCGTCGAAAGCTCGATAGGGAAGAGTGGTGGTGTTGGTGGTGGTGGTGGTGGTGGTGGTGGTGCAACGGGAGTCGACCGGGCTGGTTGAAGGAAGAGGGAAGAGAGAGAAAGAGAGAGTTTGGTAGGATGGGGTGAGAAGGGGTGGGGTTGCGGGAGGGTGTAGCGCGGGGAAATAATTTAAAAGCTGAATTGAATTTTTCGTCCTCGGAGTCTTTCGTTCGGGCATTGGGAGGCGGACAATGGCTCAATAGCGATGTATCAAGGAAAGTCGACTCGCGGGAGAGGCTAGCATTGTATCGGCCTTTCCTCCTCCTGCCTACCCCCGCTTTACCTTCTCTAGACACATACACACACAGGAATATATGTACGTTCGACGAGAGCCACGATCGTGCGCGCGTGATGCCGCTTGAAAAATCTTCTCTTCTCAACTACTGGTTGGTCCATCGAGTTCTCTCTCTCTTCCTTTTTTGATTCTTTCTTTTTCTCTCTATGCATAGATGTACATGTATGCGTATTCACGTATATACCTATGTAATTATATACCCAGTTCTATCTATATATATAATATATACACATACACACCTGTGCAATATGTCATTCGTTTCGAAATGAAAAAATATTATTTTATCTTAATTACTTACTAGGAACGACAAATAAAATATAATTCATTAATATGAATTCATAATAAGAAACACTGCAAACACGAATTTCACGGAAATGGTTGGATGTTGACGCGTTATTACTCAGTGCGTTCCTCCCTCCGTTTGATTTAGATCTCGCGTGTTGGTAAGTCGATCGGGAGCGTATGGTCTGGTACGTATACGTGTACATGTCTGTAGGTGCTTATGTGTGATCGTGCACGTAGGTGTGCGACGTCAGGATCGACGTGGGAGGACATTACCATATCGCCTAGGTCGCCCATTGTCGGCAGTCGACGTAGGATTTGCATTGGATTCGCATTCGGCCACACGAAAGTAGATCGCCGTACTTTGTTCTACGAAGACGAATGGCCAAAGGTCTTTCTGTCTCTCTTTATTTCTCCCTATTTACTTGTGTCCGACAAGCGGAAAAGAGATGGAGAGATACCAGGGAAAGAGACCTTGCCTTTGGAAAAGACTTTCTTCGATCCCACGACTCGAAATCCCGTGTTCCGGTTATCTGGAAGAGAAACGATCTGTGATAGATTCGCAAGATCGCATTTTTTTTCTTCGGTTGCACGCGAACCGACATTATTCGAACAATCGATATCATTTTTGTTCCAAGTAATGGGATTCGTATTTTCTTCTTGCCTTTTCTTTTTATAAATATTATATCATTTATTTTGTAGCTTTCGTAGTTTGATTTGTCGTATATATATAAAATGAAGTTGATTATATTTATTGGTAATGTTCGATTGGGAATATGTTAGACACCCCGTGTATATCCGGCGTTCTTTCGCGCCAGCGCAAGCAGGCGAGAGATCCGGCCACAGAGAGGTACAAAGGGTGGAGACAAAGGGAAGCGCCGCCCTCAAGATACTAGAACAATGGAGACCCAACAATGGGAAGCTACTGGAAATTTAAAAGCCATTAGATCTAAACTCGATTGTATCGATCGATCGATTCGACATAAATATATAATTACCTATGCGTTATTGCGTTAAAAAGAAAAAAAAAGAAGAAATTCGCGAGATGATAAGAAAAGAGGGAAAAGATGGCAACTCCGTTGTACTTCGTTTCGCAGTAGTATTTTAATCGCGAAGAGAAAAATTCTTTTGAATCGTTAGTTCAGAGGCCGTGTATTGGAAGTGGCTCGTTGCCTTTAGTAGGGAAAACAAAAACAACAAACGAAAAACAAAAAGGAAAGAAAAAGAAATTAGTTTTAATGGAGATCGAGCGTTTATACGCGAATCTCCGAGGGTGGACGCGAACAGGGATGGAGGATACGTGTGGCAAAGTTGCTCGTCGGACCGGAACTCGCGAGCATACCGTGCTACTTCTGTCTCTCGTTTGTGGTCCGAGTAGGTTCTGATAAAAAGGAGAAATAAAATAAAGGGAAAATGGAAAGGACAAAGAAAAACAGAGACAGAGAAAGAGAGAGAGGGAAAAAATACCGTGCGCGAGTAGCAATAGTGAAAGTCTATCTTTCTCTCTGTTTCTCTCTCATTTTATCGTATGCAATTCTTTTTTGTAAACGTTCATTCGCGAGATAGATGGATAGATAGATGGTTGGTTGAAAGGTTGGTTGGTTGGTTGGTTGGTTGGTTTGTTGGCAGGGATCAAAGTGCTGGTAGGAGCAAGTGGGTCAAACGCGTACACTTATTTTTCGCGTATAATACAAACTTTATATGAGAAAGATATAATTATTTTCGATTTAAGTCGAATACGTGAAAAATTTCTGACAACGAGTTTTAACATTGTTAACGAAGGATTCAACGAGAATATATATATATATCTACAATATATCATTTCACTGATGTGCGTCTCTATTGAGATGAGAGAATTCATGGACTATTCCGTTGTAGAGAGTCTTATTTTATGCTAACGACAATAATAATAATAAAAATAATAATAATAATGATAAAAGATAGAAAAGAAGGAGAAAATAGGAAGAAACGGAGTGGTAAAGACGATCGCGCTGGCGGTCGGTGACGTCGTACAAAGCCCGTCCTTACATACTTACATCCATCTATATAATACATACATACATACATACATACACACATATACAGAAGTATAAATACATGCATACATGAGTCGCGTTGCGCGAATGCGTTCGTACAAATGCAAAAGCGGGCGGCGAACACACGTGAAATCGATTTCAAGCAAATAATCGGATACTCGGTGTTCAGGGGCGGGTTTCGCTCGACTACGACGACTACGACGAGGAAGACGAGGACGAGGACGACGAGGACGACGAGGACAACTACGACGACGACGACGACTACGACAAGTTTGGTGGTGGATGAAGGCGGCGAGTGTGGGGCGGTAAGGGGTTTGGGGAAAGGGTGAGAGGGAGGTAGAGAAAGATGGAGAAGGAGAAGGCGGAGGAGGAGGAGGAGCGTAGTCGCATAATTCAGAATCGACAAAGCGGCAGATTATGGAAATAGAGTCTCTGAGTCGGAGCCAGTTCGCTCTCTTGCTCTCTCGTTCTCTCATTCCTTCATCTATCTGTTTGTCTCTTTCTCTCTCTCTCTCTCTCCCTCTCTCTGTCTTTCTCTTTCCCTCCGCAGTAGAGTGCGCGAAGCCGCGTGGTGTTACCATGACAACCATTGTGGTACTTTCTCTTCCACCTCCACATTCGCTCCTCTTCCTCCTCCTCCTCCTCCTCCTCTTCCTCCTCTTCTATCCACCACCACCAGCAGCAGCAGTACCAGCAGTAGTACCGGTTTCACTCTCCGAACCCCTCCGAACCCCGACGCAAGCAGCTTCAACAGCGCCTCCTGTGCTGCCGACAAACCAGCCAGTTCCTTTCTCTCTGTCTCTCTCTCTCTCTCTCTATCGTGCTTTCTCCCTCCTCTCCCCATTACCTCCTCCACCTACATTTTCGTCTCGAACGGCGTCGTTCTCCCTCTGCCGTAGCATGCACCACTTCTACCCCTCTCTTCCTATCGGTCTCCCCTTCGTCCCTCCTGTTTCTCTACTCTCCAACAACCCTCCTCCCTCGTGTACTACCTCATCTCTCTAACGACTTGTTGTTAATGTTGTATCAACTCAACCTTGCAAACAGGCTCGCACGCGAACTCTATACCTTCGTCGTCGTCGTCGTCGTCGTCGTCGTCGTCGTCTCCTCACCTAACGCCACGAGACGCCACTGTGTATTTACTATCGATACGGTATATATAATACTACTATGTATATAAGGTTTGCTATGTGTCGAGCATCGATACGCTCTTACCTATAATTCTATCTAAATCTCTCCTCGTTTCTGGGATCGGCGATAGGAATGTGCTGCATGCATATAGAAATGCCCTCCGTATCGGTACGACGTTTCGTAAGACTTTCTTGTTTTATTTATATACACGATCTGGAGAGAGACCACCCACGCTATCGTTTCAAGTTATTTAAACGATGACGAGGTTTCCTCTCTCTCTCTCTCTCTCTCTCTTTTTCTTTCATTCTCTCATTTTGTATTTTCCTTTACTTTTTCAATTCTTTCTCTAAACGTGTTGATATTACGATCGATATTGTTATATTATTAAACATGATAGGTAATATAACCATTGGTCTGTTTAAAAAGACCTATAATAAATCTGTCTATCTAAAGATAATAAGATAAACGGAATTCTTCGTGTTATCTTGAACGAGTTTACATTGAAACGCGACGATTAAATTCTTATATACAAAATGACAAAGCTCCTTCGTTAAACAAACTTAATAGTCATCGTTGATATCGTTTTTATCCAAAAAAAAGAAGAAAAAAAAAAGAAGAAAAGAAAGAAAAGAGAATAGAGTTCGTTTCCGATGAGTCACCTTATTTTTTTTTTTCTTTCAGGAGGGTAGGGTAAATCCAGAACGTCGATCGCTTAGACGATTCGTCACAATGTCGCGGTGATAATAAACGGCAAATCTGCATGATTTTGCTTTCCGTCGGATTAGTTCCAGAAAATCAGCGTCGGAAGGAAGGAAGGAAGGAAGGAAGAAAGAAAGGCCGTTCGGCACGTCGAGAATAATTAATGAAGTTTACGCGCTTGTTTCAAAGCTACGATTAAAGGACGAGAGCTTTTCGAATTGTGGTTTTGCACGGATCATCATAATAATCATCGTGGTCATCGTCATATTCTTCTTCTTCTTCTTATTTTTATTCTTGTTCTCATTCATCTTGCGTATAATAGGTATTACTCTCTTTGCTTAGGGAGAAAATAAAGAAAAAGGAAGATAAATAGAAATAATAAAAGAAGAAAACGTCGTTCACCGACATCGAGTACGCGACGACCCACGCCATCGATTATCAATGTCCGCACGTGCAGATACGATCTGTCCCGTATTGTTTCTTCCACGTGCTGATGGGATTTCGTATAATAATTCCATCTCATTGAATGCCTTAACAAAAACGATATATATATATATACGTATCATACGTACAAGGGATACAAATAAATTAACATCTAAATTCATTGGGAAAACAAAATGACAATATAATTATCATTACTATTATTATTAAACTTTTTAACGAATATATATATATATATATATACGAAACGAGTATAAAGAGATTTTTTTTTGTCGAATAATGTTCGTGTGGTGAACTGTTATCACGTTTCGTATGCTCGGTAGATGCTTACAACCGTGGAAATTTCGTAAAGAAACGAAAGGAATGGAAAGTATTCTACATTTTTGCCTGTGAGCAGCAGCAGCAGCAGGCAAGCTAGGATGTGATTCGTGCGTACAACACCTATTGTTTCTATATACGTATACACTAACGTTTACAATAATATCGTCGTCACCCTGCATTATATAATGACACGGAACGGATTAATCCTACCGGTGGCGGCAACTCAGGCAGGATAATAGATATGCTCCTTCTTTGTTTCGTACTCTCATAATGGCCGCGCCTCGCAAGAAAACGCGGAATACGAAGCATTATGCAGTCCGCCGAGACGAACGAGAATAAACCGGGGCTGAATGCTTCTCTGAGCTTGTTTCCCTTTCTCTCGTCTTTTCGAGGTACCAGCCGACTCCGCTTTTCAGGGCTCTTTCCTCGAATGTAAAAAAAAAAAAGAAAGAAAGAGAGAGAGAGCAGAAGAAGAAAAAAAGAAAAGAAAGCAAAAAGAGAGGAGGGAAAGAGAAAAGGAGAGGCCGGGAGAGAGAGAGAGAGACGAAGAGATGTGGAGAAAAAGAAAAAGGAAAAGAAAGAGAGAGAGAGAGAGAGAGAGAGAAGCGATCGGAGCACAAATACATGTGCATAGTTGTGATGCTCGTGGAAAGCCCTTTGAAAATCGTTCGGTTTATAAATATTCGATCCCAGGAGAAGCAAAGAGTAACGCGCGTCGGTAATCCTTCGAGCGGAAGTTACGATGTACGCGAATCATGCATTGCTGGATACTCCTAACGATCGAATGATCGCAAATTTAAAATATGTCGTAGGGTTGCTGCTCTATCTTTCTTTCTTTCTTTCTTTATTTCTTTCTTTATTTCTATGCAATCATTTGCATCCGTGCACTTCTTTGTTTTATATGTATAACATTAATAAGAATAAATTCTTTTTTAAGAGTAACAATATGAAACGTTCTGGGTGTTTGTAATTGAACGAATATATGTATTTTCTTTTCCGTTTGTGTTTTTTTGTTCGTTGAGAAAATTTGCGTAGGATTCGAAGGCACGTTGGATTTGCTTTTTTTTTTCTTTCTTTCTTTCTTTCTTCTTTTTTTTTTTTATATTTTCGTTAAATAGAGAAAGAAGAAGAAGGCAGTGCCGAACGTGAAATATAAATCGTGCGAATGCCACGTTCCAAAAAGCACGGATCGAAGTGGTTTCGTCGCGGAGGGTTTCTTTCTCTTTCTTTCTCTCATCTTCTCCTTCCTATACGTTCAAAGGAAGGTCTTCTTAACGACCGTATCAATTCGCATTTTCTCCCATTCACGCTCGGCCTAATCCCTGGCTTGGTAACATATATGTATGTATAGATGTGTGTATATGCGAATAAAGGGTGTCGCGTTTTTAATCAATGAATTCAAATATATTTACGAGAAATAGCAAACATATTCAATTATAGGTTTTACAATAATAAAGATGAAATAATGATGATAATGAAATGGGCGTCTAGAAAAATTACGCGCGTTACATTGAATAAAATTTCAGGACAAATATAATAACGATTCATTGTACTTTGCGCATATGCCTTTATCTTACTTTGAACAAACATAAAATATAATTAAAAATATATAAAAATCTAATTGAATAGTTATTAAATGAAATACACGCGCGCATCAAATTGCACGTTGTTGTTGTTGTTGTTGTAACATACTGTTTTCTTTCACTTTAAATAAAATATAAAATATAATAGAAAATATATATCAAAATGTAATTTAATAATTATCAAATGCAATACGCGCCTGTAAAACCTTTTTTACATCCAATATCGCGTTAGATGTTTTCTTATTTAGATGCAACGTATGACTCTTATTTCAGACATCCATTATATCCTATTGAAATATCGACGAGTATTAATTAAAATATGGATGATGTTTTTTTTAAAAGAGGACACCCTGTATACGCATATAAGTCCTGTATCGAGTCCTCCTGCGAGACTTATGCCAAGCCAAAGGCTGCTATGCCTACGGAGGGTATAAATCGTCCTCCTCGTCGTCTTACTTCGCACGGTCGTAGACACACGCGCACGATGGGAAACGGTCTTTTGTAAAAGCTCCTACGAGACAACTTATATGCGCGTGCTTTATCTATGGGACACAATTTCAATGGTTATAAAAGATCAAAGAATTTAGAATCTAAGTCGGGCAAGCATCTCCTCGGATGAGTGAACTTATTCGAACGCGATCGATTAAAATGCCAAGTAAATTCTATTATTCGATTATTCTATTCGAAATGCATTTAAATGATTACGTCATATCCAGTCTTGATGATGATTATTATAATATTATAATAATAATAATTATTATTATTATTAGATCGCAAAATTAAACGATCAAATAATATTTAACTGCTCGTCAGATTATTATTTCTATTAATGCGATAGTAAATTAGATAATAATACTATTCGAAATGCATTTAAGTGAACACGTTGTGTATCTATCCCGATGATTATTATAATTAATAATTATTAACGATAGTAAATTAGATGATTCGATTGAAATGACATTAAAGTTAATCATATAAATCAAATCGATTTTTGTAATAACAATTAGAAAATAAATCGATTAAAAATGTTCTTAGTTATATATTTTGCGTGCGATCCGTTTCTTTATATTTATTATAATCTATTTTGTATTAGATCGAAAAGCTCTTATTCTCGGTGTATACCAGTAGGGCTTTACGCCAAGTTTGATCTCGAAGTATAAGGAAATTCGTTGGGTAACTCGCGGAAATGATCCGGAAGATTCGAAATGTTGGCTCGCCAAAGTTCCTTTTCTATTTCTTTCTCTCTATTTGGAAAGGAGTAAGCTCGTCGTTTCGTTCGGTCGTTATATCGAAGAAGCATCGAAGTTTCCGTTCTTGACTCTCGCGTTAGATCGTTTTCTCAAAGATAAAATGGCCGAAAGGAGACGTCCCGGCGTGGATAACGTTCTTTGTCGATCGAGACTCCTACTTATCCTTGTATGTTTTTCAATAGATAAAACGTATATACATGAAAATGTATTCTATATGAGTGGTATCAAGATTTGAAAACTAAAATGTCGGATGCGTAGATCTTGCCCCGTTGTCGGAAGAAATGCGATTATGGAACTCGCATAAAAGATAAAAGTTTTTCTTCGAGCTTTACTTCGAGTTTTGAAAAAAAAAAAAGAAAAGAAAAGAAAAGAAAAAAAAGAAAAGCAAAATGAAAAAAACCAACTACAAAGGAAAACTTTACGATAGATTGTACGAAGAAAAGAGTACGATGGAAGAGTGCATTAATGTTGTATCTTGAAGTGCGTTTGTCTATTTCAATGCATCTTCACGCTCGTTTGAAAAAAAAAAAAAAAAAGAAAAGCTAATGTAAGCGTCTTTTGAATGGAAATAGCGAAGTAAGAGAAACGATGATTGCTACGGAGTTAGGATAATGAGTAATTACTCCACTCCCAGATGTTCTTTTATGAATTCTGACAAGAGGAACTCGATAAAGGGAAAGGGAAAGGGGAAGGTTAATAAGAGAGTTCTCGCACGTGACAGTTTTCGCCGGGGTAAGAGCTATTTAAATCCAGAAAATATGTAAATCCGTCGTTTATAAAGCCATACATCAAGCTTGTTGCTACTCATGACGAAAGAGGAAGGAAGGAAGGAAGGAAGGAAGGAAGGAAGGATATTCATCTGGAAGAAAGGAAACCTTGACTCACTTACCCTCTTCAAACTTGTACTTACTAAAACTCCCATAATCGTCCTTGAATGTTCCTTACTTTTCGATTATTTCATTCTATCATATAAAAAGCATTAAATTAACGAACTATCAAAAAGAAAATCAATTGGATACCTGTTAAATGTTTGCGTGCCGCGTACATGAAACATTATATAGAAAAATTATATTTTAAAAATGACGCCTATACGCGACGGAAACATTTAACAAGTTAAATACATTGCGGAGACGGATAACGTAAAAATCTCCGGTTTCATATATTTTTTTCAAATTGTATGATTAGATATAATTACGTATAGAAATAATGTTAACAAATTCGAGACCGGGATATTTCGAACGAAACGTTTAACTGGATACCGCGTGTATTTAACGCGAAATATAAAACATATTACTAAATTAAGAAATAAAAAATTACTATAATAAAAATGTAATATTTAATGACGTAGGACCACGTCATTGGTATTTAGGAAAAAGAATTTAATTTGGGTAAGGATATTTCATTAAAATCAACACTCGAATGTGTTAAGAGTAAAACGTTTGTATCCAGGATGTGTCAATCGTTGTTTAAAGGTCCCACCGTATATAAATTTTTAATAACACGAAACGCGACATCTCGACACACGGTATTTATGTTGCACGTATCTCTAGTGTATTCGACGTTGTGAGATATTTCGGTCTCGAGTACAATACGTTATACTCGACGTATTCTTGTCTCGTGTATTCTCCCTATCTCTCTCTCTCTCTCTCTCTTTTTAAGAATGCCTCACACGTATAGGAATAGAAAGGTCGTAGTGTTTTTCGCGGACTTCCATGCGGACGAGTTCGTATGCCGAGTACAAAACACCTTATACGTAGTGCGCGTAGGCTCGAGAGAATGCAAAAGAAAAAAGAGAAAGAAAGAAAAAAAGAAAGAGAGAGAGAGAGAGGCAGTGGAAGGGGTCGAGGGAGGAGGGGTTGGTGGAGGGGAAGAAAAAAACGGGAGAGAAAAAGCGGCATCGAATCTGCATGCCAAAACCATTTCACCCTCGCGATGGATAGATGGATGGATGGATGGATGGATGGATGGATGGATGGATCGACTATAGAATATAGTCGATCTCTTCGTGTGTGTATGTTTTTTTTCCTTCCTCTTTTCATTCTTCCACGGTTCGTGGTCAAAGAGGAAACGTCGAAGAATCGAATTTTCTGATTGACCGCCGCCGCGTCAGTTGATTGCGATTTTACGGCTTAAAATATGAAGAAATAAATTACGCGTAAAATATCTCGAAGATTAGAACGGTATAAAAAATGTCGAGTAAAGCTTAGTTAAAGTTTTTAGAAAGCTATAGATATATACATAGCTTCAATTGGAGGTGTATCGTCGGAGAAGCGAGCACCGTCGCCGAGAGTTGAGAAACGAAGAGTAGTGAGCTTATTAAATTTGAAAGTAACGTTCTTACCTCTTTCTCTCTTCTTTGGTTGCTTCTCGCCCCCCTCCCCACTTTTTTCGAGGAATCCCCTCTCCTCGTGCACCTGCCTTATCTCGTAGCTACTTCGCTTCCAATTTATTACCGCTCTGTAAATAATTACCGACAAGAGCGGCGACGGGATTTCCCTTCTACCCTCGCCCACCTTTCCCCATTCCCCCCTCCCCCTTCTCACCCTCTGACTCCATTCCAACCCCCAACTCTCTCTTTCGCTCTCTCCCTCTCTCGCTCGTTGCTCCTTTTACTTCTTTTCTCTATCCTTCTCTCTTTTCTTCCATACTATTCGAATAACTGTGCGCGTCTTATTGAGTACAAAATGTATTCAAGAGCAGCGAGTGAATCGTCGAAAGGAGAGAGAGAGAGAGAGAGAGAGAGAGAGGACGGGAAGAGGGTGGGACTTTTAGTTGGGGTGGGATAGAACCCGGAGGAGTAAAGAAGAAAAGTAGGAATAAAAAGACGCAAAAGGTCATTCAGGTGCGAGGCTAATAAAAAGCTACGGGGATGGAGCGGATGTCAAGTGGCCTCAGCTTATGCTACTATTTCTCTCTCACATACACAGAGATACACGCGCACGCACACACACATATACATATTTTTTATCGGTATATAGAGACGACGATGCTCTTTTCGTTGATACCTCTTGCGTATCACTTAACGTTTGCCCCGTAAGAAAATTTGTTAACGCGAGCAATTTGAACAGATCGATTTGAAAAGTCTGAAAATCTTAAGGGATAAGTAATTAATGAATGAAAGGGAAGAAAAATGCGAGAGTTCTCATGATAGAAATTTTTCGAATTTTTTTGTCCTATCCTATTTAGGTAAAATATAGGACGAATCAGAAATTAGGAATTACATCGCGAAAGCGTGATGATCATGGTACTACACGATGATTTGTAAAGTAGGCAAAAAGGGTATGTGGAAATGAAAGAAAGAAAGAAAGAAAGAAAGAAAGAAAAAGAGAAAGAGGAAATGAAAGCGGCGAATCGAGCGACTCGGAAGAGAGTAGAGAAGAAATTCTCATCGTTCCGGAAAAGTGCGCATTGTGTGTATATACGAATGTACGTACGACGACGACGACGACGACGACGACGACGACGACTTAGAAAAGACGAAATTCAGAATTTTCACCGACGGTTTCCGCCACAAAGGGAGCCGCGAACTGGAGCGAGGCAACTTGCCGAAGTCTACACAGTGCTAAAAGGGATATATGTATTTTGTCGTGTATAACATACTCCTCGCATAGGATAATATGCATGAACGTTTCATGGATGCGTTCTTCGAATCCGGATAAAAGTGAATGTAGTGGTGGTGATACACGTATGACGTTATATTACAAAATAGTTCGATCGATAAAAGATACAAACGCATTTACAAATTCTCTTTCAACTTTAATATCATTTTGTATTATACGTGTACGATGTTTCATCGTGTGGTCAAAATTATTTTACCGCCTACACAAATTTCTAAAATCTTTCGAATTAATGAAGGAAATTCATTGTCGGTCGTTTATGTCTTTTGATAAAATTACAAAAATAAATTTGTCGCATCAAAAACGACTCGTGACAAAATGGACGAAAAAATTACAGAACGCTTATAAAATGTTTCAATTTTATTATATATCAAATTGCATACGATAATAAAATAATATTAATAGAATTTTATGAAAAACGTAGATAATGAAATTAGAATGACTACATTCTACGCCAATGTCGATTCGATTTCAACGGTCCGGTTCACCTGGTCACGAAGTTAGCCTCGAGTGTTCGCCAATTTACTGAAATAACGCTAATTTATAGCGCTACCCGTGGTCCAAGAGGCGGGATACCTCTTCCGAGAAAGCACGAAACTTATCTGCGGGACACTGGATCTGAAGTACGAGAGAGAAAAAGAGAGAAAGGGAAGGTAAATGCGAAGTAAAAGGGCAAAGGGAGAGTCCGGGTAGCTTTCTTTGGTATAATATATGTATTAAAATACGGGACGCACTGAAACGTCTCCTTTCCACGCACGTAAATTCAATTCTCATGATGATACGAATAGCGAGAGCTATTCGTTACGCATAAATTATTCTTATCGCATTTCGCGCGTATAATTTCTCGCTAGTATGGAATATACGTTGACCACAGGTGCTATCGTAAGAGCTCGTTAGCGAGTCGTTTCAATGTACTTACGTAGCTATAAATATATAAATGTGTTTGTACGTGTTTTGCATGTGTGTATGCGTATGCATTCATATATGCATGTATACATTAGGGTAAGTAAGCAAGCAAGCAAGCAAGCAAGAAAGTAAGTAAGTAAGTAAGTAAGAATAACCAGCTTATAATCCGTTACACTTTTTTAGTTAGACGTTGGTTCAAAGAATTCGCGCAGGTGTGATAAGAATTTATGAAGTTACGTACATATATGTATAAATACAAATACACATATATGTCTGATTAAGTAAGCTCGAAATGTGTTACTGGAAGATAAATATGAGTAATATTATCGTGAAACTTTTAGACAAGAATTATTTTCTAATTTCTACTATACAATACGTATTTTGACCGACGCACTTTGACCACCCTCGCTTACGTAAATCGTGTTTGTATATTTGAGAGGGAGAGAGAGAGAGAAAAAAAAAAGGGTAAGAGTACGGGAGGGTGAACGCGCTTTAATTTAGTGTCCGAGTGCATGCGGTCTCGGTATAAATATTTTTATTTATCCCGTGTAACACGTTCGAGCGGCGGCAATGGTGTCCACGGAAATAAGCTGGTAATTTACGTCCGCGTGCGCCCGCGCGCACGCCCGAAAGAGAGATAAAGAGAGTGAAACCGAACATACGAACGAACTGTAGAGTAGTATATCCATGGTGGGAATTTTTGGTCGATTTATGACTTTCCACGAGCGAGACCACGAAAGTGGGGAGTTTAAAGGACACATTGTATGTTCCGACTTTCTCTCTCTCTCTCTCTCTTTCTTTATACGTATATATCTGTATAGGTGCATTAAACGCACCTTCCGATTCCTCGAGCGTTCGCGCGTCTCGATAAAAATTAGGATTAGCTTGCTTCACCCCTTTCCACCATTATTTTTTTTATCTACCACATGTTTAAACTAGTACATATGTGTTAAAACAAGCTGAAATATAAAGAGAGTACATTAGAGTATTAAAATAATTATTAATTAAGCGGTCTTTAGCTGGATTTTACTTGCCATGGAATGTATAGCATATATAATATGTTAAACATTACATGGAAAGTAATATACCATTGCCCGGGTCTAACCACGAGGAGGTAACCGCTTCCGAAGACCCACGAGGGATGTGCATCCTGAAGATGTCCACATCCGAATTAAATTGAAAAGAAAGAAAATGATGACCCCGACAACGTTTTTTAATGAGCCCCACTCT
Organism: Polistes fuscatus; assembly: GCF_010416935.1. NCBI lineage: Eukaryota > Metazoa > Arthropoda > Insecta > Hymenoptera > Vespidae > Polistes > Polistes fuscatus. The sequence goes on along the minus strand of NW_025113107.1, from coordinate 15,608,161 downwards.
TAGGCCCCACCCTAAGAGTTTAATTCGGAAAATTCTTACAATAATTATTGAGAAGAAAGAGAAAAGTTTGAATACCGAATAAGAAAATGATAAACGAGGAGTGAAACATGAATAGAATCAAAAAAACATGGAACCTATGAACAAATAAAATACATTAAAAATACATTAAAAATAATTATCACACGCGAAAACAAGAAACAGATCAAAATTATACATTTAATTATTATAATAATCATTTTTTTATATCATCCGTTACTATAACTAAGTCCTCGTCGTGTTCTCTGATTCTCTAGTTCTCCTCTGATCCTCCAACTATTGAACCTGCAACAAAAAATAACAAACGGGTATGGAAGAAGAAGATAAGTGGACCTGGAAACGAACCTGAAAAGAAAAAGAAAAGATTATTTTAGATTTGCAAAGATTCAATGAATGATCATATATGATGATGATATGATATCTGTAAAAATTTTAACTGATCCATGGTACCTGTGAAAACATGCAAGTGCATTAACAATGATAACGTGAAATTTCTCACGAGAGAGAGCGATGCAATATTAAAGTAATTAACATATTAAAATACTGCCGTTTACTATAATTCAGTCGCCTACTGGTCCCTGTTTTACATAATTCATCCTACCAACAAAATATTAAAAATAGGATCGTTTGGTGTGGGAGGAATTTTAGGTAAGGACATGATTCTATCCTTGGGAGTAAGATAGAATCAAGGCTCGCGTGGGCAGGGTCGCATCCCTGAAGTAGACCTTTCTTCGCAAAGAAAGAATCTACCCGCTACCCATTAAAAAAAATACTGAAAACGAACCTAAAACAGAAAACAGAAAGATTAGTTTAGATTTGCGAAAAACCAATGAATGCATCGAAAGCATGTTTCTTTTCTAAATCAAAATCCAATACTTACAAATGCATTGGAATTAATCATATCCTGAAATAAAATAAAATGAAAATAAATTAAATATATAATATAATAATTGGTTAAATCTTAATACCTAAAACAGTAAAAGTGACATTAAAAAACATTATAAGATAATTAGTTTCTACGAATGAAATGAAGAATGAAAAGTGGGGAAACTGTCTGCAATAGGAAATTAGAAAATGATATGATATTGGAGCGGGAATTCGGGAATGGTATTGTACTCTATCATGATTTTAAAGTATTTTCTATCTTTTAAATGAAATATCATTTAAAATCAAATTTTATTAATACTCGATTTATTTTAAGGAAAAATAATGTTTGGTATTTGGTGGGTGGTATGGCAAATCCAACGACGTTCACCTGTAACAGAAAGAAAACTATTTTAATTATTACCATTCTTAATAACCATTATAAATTATTGACGAGCAAAAAAAAAAACAATAAAAATATCAAATGACCAACGAACTATTCTCTCAAGATTCGATCATGCTATCGAATCATAGAAAATAATTCATTAAGTCTGTAGTTGCCCTCTTGAGCCACAATTAAGTGGGGGCCTCTTCGGCTTTTAGCCTCTTCTTTCTTCAAGCCTACTGTCGGACATTCCCTACGTGCGAGCATGAAAAGAATCTTTGACCAAAAACGTCAATCGTTCCAAAAAGTATTCGCATAATTTGGCATATTACAACGATTAATGATATAGAATTAGAATCGTCCCTGATTCTATATTAAAAAAACCTAACCGACCCTAACACAACCCTGAAAAAAAAATGTGATTAGTAAAACATCCTGAGCTTTTTACATTGAAAATAATTATTACCTTTTGGTCGAGAGATATCTCATCGCCGAAAGGAATATTATTAACTATGTAAAGTATCGATTCTATTCTGATACCAACCGTTATAATATGCCAAATTATGGTCGTACAATTTAGAAACGACTTAAAGACATTTTCACCAATTACTCTCAACTGCTTATAACACTAATATAAATGAAATACATTTCACATTACAATATATATATGAAATAATTCCATTTATTTTCTTTCATCATACATCTTATGCAAATATTCCGATGTTCGTTAGGGGGTGACTCTATTTATAATTATTACAAAATGCATTCGCGTTTCCCGTTAGCTATCCTAGCTCGTGGACAATCAACGAACTTAAAAGTTCATCGACTGTGCACATATTACACGAGCACATTTAATCGAATGTCCGAGCAGTTAATTATGCTAATCGATGACCTAATAACACTTCGCACTTTTACTATCGAGTAATATAATCGAATTGAAATAAAAATAATACTAAAAATGCAATGCATTTCTTTGCAATATTTTTATTTAAATTATTCTTTATATTGAATTATATGAAACATTTCAAGATTAAATCGCGATAGTGCGAAGTGCTAGTTATAATACTTAAAACTAAGTATCAATTCATCAAAGGTTTTGCGGATTTGATTTCGACTCTATCTCGTTCGAGATACAATCGAAATAGAAATGAATTTCTTAAATGGTTGCAAATCCCTTTGAATCATGATACATAATGCATATTACAGAATTGTCACAAAAAAGATTTACAAGTCAAGCAAGATAGAATAAAAAGATAAATTTTGTGACAATTCCGTATAAAACCCGGAGGTGGGGACTCGCACTGAAAAGTGCAAGTATGCCACGTGCCATTCCGGGGTCCTACCTACTTATAATTAAAGTTTCACATTCGCTCAAAAAATACACATGCATACCCACCCACCACTCCACGGTTCTCACACATACCACCAGGGTGCAAAAGCCTAAACTAGAGAGCATGCCCCGGGGCACCTCCGACACCCTAGTTCAAACGCGTTTTCTAAATTTATGGGAGTACGTACCAATTGCTGTAATCGTCTGTCAAGGCTAGTGATTATTGCATAAATGACTAATGCAAAAATACAAGTATAAACTAGTATATATTGCATACTAGTTATATACGAGTATATCATAGTTTCCGCAAATAAATGCGGTAACTCTACTATGCAAAACGATTGTTAAAAAAAAAATTTCGTATCGTACGCGTGACTCTACAAGTTATTTTTATTCAATAACTTTAAAAAATAATAAGCGCGGTATTACGTATCGCGAAACGATGTACAATGCACATTCCTAACCGCACACACATGTGCAATGTACACCGTGCAATCACTAGCACAATGACAGACGCCAATGGGGGGGAAAAACTTAAAACTAAACCCATACTAACCGTTTCTCACCCATACGTGTAACACCTGGGCACACGCATAAATGAGAACGCAGAAAGTATAGGGGGGAGAAACGGGGATTAGTAAATTAATTGCTGAAAATCCTAATCTAAGATTTGATTAATATATAAAAATGTTCTCTCATTAATCTAAGCGGGCTATGACTCTACAAGTCATTTTAATGACTTTCAAAAGATTTTAAAATTTAAAAAAAATAATAAAAATCTCGGACGACTCTTTCATTAAATGGCTGTTCTAATGAAAGAACTGGGCTTTGAGCCGCCACTTAATTGCCAGATCTATCCGTCGCGAATGGGTTTGTCTTCTTGCTCATTTTTTGATTATATCGAAAAATAAAATCGCGATTAAATAAACTAAGTACGAAGCAATGCATGTAAGACATTTATTACATGCTTTATTGGACGAAATCGAGTAAATTAATACTCGATTTCACCACTACTAAACGCGAACGAAACACGTAATAAAAAGAAAAGTGCATTAATTAATTGCACTGTTAATTAAATGAATTTAACCGATGAGACAAGAAGACCTATCCTGAACTAATAATATAACATACAATAAAATATACAATTTTCATGAGCAATTTCAAAAAAGGACTAATCCTTTTTTGGAATCACTCATGTGCTCGTCAATAATTTTTTGGAATAATTACAACCAGTAACTCGTGCCGATTGGGACCTTTCATCCTCGGCATGATTGAGCACCGGAGGGACTTTAAATTTTACTCACGACCTGCTAATGTTATATTACATATATGTGCATTTTAAAATAAAATGACACATGTATGCAATATGAACAATTAGCATTAGAAGTTCTGCGGTGGCTCCAAAACACTCCTACTTCGTAGCAAATGGTCCAGCTGCATCCCTCGTCCATCAGACCCATGGGAGAATTCCTCGATGCACTTTTCCTCGCACTCCCGTGACTCTAATATCGCGGTAAACGAATATAAGAAACTATAAAAAGTTTCTTATCGCGAAACCGAAATTTTTCTTATACGGCGAACAACACTGAATCTACATACGCGACACGATTTAATTTATTTACGCCCGGTCACTGACTCTACTTCGCGAAAAATGTTACTTTAATTATTCGTACAAACACTGATTCTACAACTACTACAAAGACTGCATTGCACGCAGTCAATGCAAAGAAAAATTTCACTCCCGATACGCGGTCACTTCACTGATGTACTTCACTGATGCACTTCACTGACTCTACTTCGCGAACAGTCTGTGCGACTGTTTTAAAATTAAAAAACTATAACTTTATACGAACAAACTCTAAATGCAATTAACTGCATTGCTCGCAGTTAATTGAATATATAAATCTCAAAAATACGCGAACACGAACGCGAACGCGAACGCGAAACGCGAAACGCGACCGAATTTATTATTAACGAGCGAACGTGCTTCTAATCCGTGATTTTAAATTATATTTATTAACGATCAAACACTCCCGGTACATTGCTTCGCGCACGAATTGCAATGATGTTCTGAAAAATAAAAATAAAAAGAATTAATAATCATCATCGTAATAAAAAACTATTGAAATTACAATAGAAATGTTTGATAGAAAAATTATACTTACTTTTAATCTTCGGTGATGAATGCACGATGGGTCTCCTACCCTTAGGATGACGATGACCGAATGCACTGACTCTACTTCGCGATCAAAATTTTACTTTAATTATTCGTACAAACAATGTGACTCTACTTCGCGATAAAAATTTTATTTTAATTATTCGAACAAACACTGACTCTACTTCGCGATAAAAATTTTATTTTAATTATTCGAACAAACACTGACTCTACTTCGCGATAAAAATTGTATTTTTTAATTATTCGCACAAACACTGACTCTAATTTTTACAACTGCATTGCGGGCAGTTCAAAAATCAAACACTAACACTCGCTTACCTTTCTGAAAAAAGAGAAAATAAGAAAACTATTAGTATCATTGTTACCATTTAAAAATTACAAGTAATTATTAAAGAAATGTTTAATAGAAAAATGAATTTACCTTCTATCTTGATTGATGAATGCCCGATGGGTCTTCCACCCTTAAGATGACGATGCCGTAGACGGTTCCAACGAATATCAGAAACTTACGTGTTTCTTATCGCGATCACGACACTGATTCTAATTTTTGCAACTGCCTTGCACGCAGTTCAAATATCAAACACTAACACAAACACTTAGCCTTCTGGAAAAAGAAAAAGAAAAAGACGATTAGAATCATTGTTATCGTTTAAAAATTACAAGTAATTATTAAAGAAATATTTAATAGAAAAATTAATTTACCTTTTATCTTCAGTGATGAATGCCTGATGGGTCTCCTACCCTTAAGATGACGATGGCACACGTATAAACCGAATAAAAGAAACTTTCGGAGTTTCTTTACCCGAGAAATTTCCGATTTTTGTTTAACGATGCAAACACTCGAGTACCTCATTGCCTACGCGCTCGATTGCAATGATGTTCTGAAACAAAAAATGAAAAAGAACGATTAATATCTTCGTCGTAATCAAAAATTATTGAAAATTTATCATAGAAAATGTTTCATAGAAAAATTATACTTACTTTTAATCTTCAGTGATGAATGCCCGATGGGTCTCCTACCCTTAGGATGACGATGGGTGGATGGTGACGAAAATAAAAAACTATAAAAAAGTTTTTTATCGCGAACGCGAACGCGTACGCGACCGAGACGTGCTTTACCGGCCGCACTGCACGTCAAAAACGTCTGAAAGAATGCACAAGATTAGTGTTCCTAGAAAATAAATCGAGTATTCTAATGTGGGATATAATATGAAGGTAATATTAAAGGGAAAATAATGAAATGAATTGTAATATGATATTAATTAGGAAAATGAAAGAAACTAATTATCATTATAATGTTAGTGGTAAGCGGTCTTTAGCTGGGTTTTACTTGCAATGGAATGTATAACATATAAAATATGTTAAACATTATACTGAAAGTAAAACACCATTGCCCGGGTCTAACCACGAGGAGGTAACCGCTTCCGAAGACCCAAATTTCAATAAATATTCATTAAATTTCAATTTTAATTTTCAAAATAATATTCATTAAAATTCATTAAAAAAATATAAATTAATAACGTATCAAAATTGTTTTTTACTCGAAGTACTTTAATAGGTATGTAATGTTAAAAACAATGTATATGCGTTTAAATTAATCTTAAATATAAGTAGAGTATATTAGAATATTAAAATAATTGTTAATTAATCGAAAAAAATGTCTATTGTTGTTAAAAAGCTCGGAGTATATGTTCTGTGATCCCTCCTCCTCGAAATCCACCGTTGATCTGAGTTATTGTTCTCTGAAAAAGTTCTTTTGGTGAAAGTTGTTTACAGGACCTTCCGAACGTTGAGCACGTGTATAAAAAGAACAATAAACCTATTTAATAAAATTTAAGAATAAAACGTTATGATTTTAGTATTTTTATCTATTTTATGTAATTATTTTAATGCTTCTGCGCAGTGACGACTTCGAGGGTAAAATACTGCTGTAACATAAAAAGAGTGCATCAGTGCATTAAAATAATTGTTAATTAATCGATGCAAGTATCTATTGTTGTTTAAAAACTCGGAGTATATGTTCTGTCAACCGTCTTCCTCGAAATTCACCTTGAAACTGGCACTTTCTCTTTTATGAAAATTCTTTTATTAAAAGTTGTTTATATGTCTTTCCGAACGTCGCGCATGTGTATAAAAGAAATAATCTACTTAATCAATAAAATTTAAGATTATACCGTTCCCATTTTAATATTCTTTTAATTGTTATGTAATTGTTTAAACTAGTGTACATTTTTTATTACGTTCCTGCGTAGTGGAGACTTCGGAGGGGGAAATTTTCATCGAAAAGAATATCATATCGAAATTATTTAATATTCAAAGTATGTTAATAAAAATGTAATGTTCAAACCAGTACATGTGTTAAAACAGGCTGAAATGTAAAGAGAGTGTATTAGAGAGTTAAAATAATTGTTAATTAATCGAAAAAATATGTATTGTAATTTAGGAGCACTGAGTATACGTTCGGAGCTCCTTCCTCTTCGAAATTCCCCTTCAGACTGGGCCTTTGTCCTCTATGTAAATTACTTTTATTGAAAGTTGTTTATATGACTTTACGAACGTTACGCATGTGTATAAAGGGTGTCATACATCTAATACATAAAATTTAAGATTATAACGTTCTCATTTTAGTATTTTTTAAATCTTTATGTAATTGTTTAAACTATAATACATTTGCTTTTTTTTATAACGTAGAGAAGTGAAAATGTGAAAAAGGGAGAAGAAGGAGAAAAAGAAAGAAAGAGAGAGAGAGAGAGAGAGAGAGAGAGAATAGGAATAGTAAACGTTCGACATATAAACACGTATTAACACACCTCTGTGTTTTTCAGCAATGCTCGATCTAACGATGAGATAAAAACAACAACAGCCAAAAGTCGTTACTCTGAAAGGTAAACAAAGAGAGAGAGAGATGCTCATTCCTCTTCTGTTCTTCGACTAGTTAAGATCGATAAAAGTGACGTGACGTATTAGATTATTCAATAATTTTATTTCTAACGTTAATTTTAATACTTTAATAACTTTTTTATTACATAGTATGGTACAAAAATTGTTTTACTTTTTAGATTACTCTTTATTAAGATTGTTGTTATAGATATTGCCTTGTTTAGACTATTTTAAAGATTTTTATTAACAATTTTTAATAACATTACATAGTTTGTATACAATTACTGTCTTCGGAAATGATTCCAGGAAATATTGTAATATAATTTTTAGTACGTTTTAGCTTTTCAGATTTGTTTTTTAATTTTATTTTATTCATCGTCATCCTAAGGGTAGGAGACCCATCGTGCAGTCATCGATGAAGACTCGAAGTAAGTATTTTTTTGTATTAAACATTTTCTCAATTTTTTTAATAACTATTTGTTATAAAAGCGATATTAATAGTTCTGTTTTCTTCTTTTGTTTCAGATGACTATTGCAATCGTGCGCGAAGCAATATACGGGAGTGTTGTATCGTTCAAATATAATTAAAATCACGGATTAGAAGCACGTTCGTTCGTTTTCATTTTAATTCCGTCGCGTTCGCGAACTATTTTTGAAATGTATATATTAAATTAACTGCGACCAATGCAGTAATTGTATTAGAGTTTGTTCGAGTAAAGTTGTATTTTTATCTTTAAACAGTCGCACAGACTGTTCGCGTATTAGAGCCAGTGCATCAACGAAGATTTTTCTACTTGCATCGACTGTGTGCAAAGCAGTCTTCGGATTAGTTGCGTAGAATCAGTGATCGGGCGTAAAATAAATTAAAATCAAACGCGAATTAGAATCAGTGTTGTTCGCCGTATAATAAAATTTCGGTTTCGCGATGAGAAACTCATCTATAGTTTTCGTATTAGAATCACGACTGAGATGGTCTTTGCTGACGGTTTTGTTTTGAAACGGGCGGGAGAGGTAAGTAGGCGGTAGATTTCTCATTATATAGAGGAGTGCGCATATCGGACGGGATCAGTGAACGAACTTGGCGTTCTCGGGCACACCCCAATCTGCGCCATCCAGATAACGCGACCGCATGCGGATCGTTACTTTATTCGATCCGTGTTCCCCTCCCCCACGATTTAAAAGCGTCCTCGTGCCACCGAACGACGACGATGACAATGAGAGCCTCCGAGAGAGAGAGAGAAAGAGATAGAGAAAGATAGAGATAGAGACTTTTCGCATACCTTTTCTCCTCACCCTCTTCATCAGATCGTTTCTACGCTAACGACAAAGACGCAACCCCTTTTGTCTCTTCCCTTTGTCTCGAGGTTTTCAAACGATTATTATCCACTTCAATGATTTCGACATTTTCATTGATATGACCAAACTTTTATGTATATTTATATTTATATCTATATATAGATATATATATACGTAAGGTGTTAAAAAGAGAGAAAAATATTCGATGATTAAAATCTTTCTTTTTAAATGCTTCCTATTAAACTGCAATTTTTATTAAATCTTTTAATCTTTATCCTATTCCTTTCCTTCTAATAATCAAAATTACTCGTCTAGATTTATCTTTCCAGAGATTTTTCGATATCTCTATTATATTTACAACTTATTCCGTAAAGCCAAGATAATAATGCGTACGCGATGTATCTCCAGTTCGTTTTTTTCTCATGCTATATCAAAAATCTTTTCATTTGTTCTTGTCTTTTAAGAAATATGACACTTCTTCTATATACATTTATAAAAAATTATAAAATATCTTATTCTCCCATTCTAATCAACGTACTTTACATTAGCTACGAAAAGAATTAGAATAAATAAAAAAGAAAAATGAAGGAAATAGAAAACCTTTGAAAAGTGATTTTGATTTGCGACACGAATCACAGAGGGAGAACACTCGTTCTCGGATTGCTCTCCGGGTAGAGAATATAGAAAAGGTTCGATCAGCGGAAAAAGGGTACGGATCTCGAGTTCTTGATCCATCCTTTAAGCGTTCGACGTCGAAGTAGAAATAGAAGAAGAGAGAAGAAGAAGAAGAAGAAGAAGAAGAAGAGAAGTAAAAGGAGTAAAAAGAGGAACAGGTGAAAGAAGAGGAGATGGAGAGAAGGGAGAATAGAGAGGGAGGGAGGGGGTGGGGGGGTGGGGGCGGCTGGTATAGGACATTCTTCTCTAGTTCGTAGGATTCGACAAAGTTCACCGCGTGCCGTTCATCCCCTCTACCGTAGTCGTCGTCGTCGTCGTCGTCGTTGTCGTCGTCGTTCACCCCCACACAACAACAACCCTCGAGTTTCATCCGTAGTTTTGCATTATCCCCATTACTGCTGATTCACACGTCCTCCTTTGTGGCCTTTGTACCAGGCGACAATGGCCGACGGAGGAGCGTTCTTCTCTTTTCCTTCTCCTTCTCTTCACTCCTCATCCTTATACTCATCCTCCTTATTTTTTGCATGCTCGCGAAAGTAGAAATAGCCGGTAAAAGGGAGAGAGAGTGGTCGAATGACAAACGACAACGCGAGGATACCCCATCGACCCGATATTATAATATTCCTTCGCTTCAACTTTGCGCTCGGAATCCTTTCGATCCTCCCCCTCCTCCTCCTCCTCCACCTCTTGCCTTAACTCTTTTTCCTTTTTATTTTTCTTTTTCTTTTTCTTCATCGACCCGATGGTGGTCCTTCCAACGATTTCTTTTAACTCCTGTTGTGCCTACCGCAAGCATTTCTTTTCGAAACTTCTCTTATTCTCAAGCATTCCTATTTATACGGAGTGTCAGATTTTTATCGATCCAACAAAGGTGATACGATTTCGAAGATAATCCCCCCTTTGCGAAGGACACGTATGGTGCACGAACATACGTTATTTAACAATTAATTACTTAAGGGTACTATAGTACGACGTTAGAGACGTAAATTGTATGTGTACGTGGGTTATACCAAACGAATAAAAGCTAAGAAAGAGAAGAACGTTCCATTTATTCGTATGACGCGACACTTTCGTTTCCTACGACGCGTTCGTAACAATTTCGTCCCTTTAGGTATAGCCCCTTCTACTTCTTTTTCTTTTTTCTTCTTTTTTTTCACTTTTTCTTTTTTCTTTTCTTCTTCTCCTTCTTCCTTTTTATCATTTGTATTTTATTTTCGATCGATCGATGAATCCTTCGGTAGCACGAAAAATTTACCCTCGCTACGAACGAACGACTAATTAAACTCGTCCAATTCTTACCGAGGGACAAGAATGAAAGAAAGAAAGAAAGAACGAACGAAGAAAGGAAAAAAAAAATCCGCAAAGAAGTTCTGATCCCCGTCTTTCTTTCTCTTTGAACTCGAACCGTCCGTTTTGAAATTCCGTTTTGTCGGTAGAGGGGAAAGGCGAGAAAGAATAAAAGGTGGGCCGAATAACACCAGTGGCCTGTGGTAGACACCCACTGAGAGTTATTAAACGATCTACAATGCTTGTTGCCGCGTCACCCATCTACCGGCGGATCCGTGTGTGCGCTCTCGGCACCTTCAGAAGCCCGTAATCAAATTCATGGGGCGATAATTCGTATTCGAAGTGGATGTAACGACGAAAGAGAAACGCGATCCTCATTCTACCCTTCTCATTCTTATTCTCTCTCTCTCTCCCTCTCCGTTTGCCTGTCTACTCGTTCCTCTCTCTTTCTCTTTCACTCGGGCATATATATCTACTACATACATACATAAATACATACATACATACATACATGCACAATACGTACACATATATAGGAACAGTACAAGCTCGCAACACCGATTCCATCCTCCGAGGAGGAGCTTTTGTTCCTCTCGTTGAATACACGAGCATGTTACACGTCCCCGATGCAACACGCCTCCGTCCAAGAAACGAACTTTTCCTCCCGTTAGGATTAGGTAAATCGGGGTCACCGATCGATAACTCGTTCTAACGAAACGACTAACTCCGTCTAGTCTTTTTCAATCGGTAAACTTTCTTATTGGCTATTCCGAATGACGTGGAATTCGAATGTGACGATACTTGTAAAGGTAAGAGAGAAAGATGGATGGTGGGAGGTGTGGGGGGGAACGAGGGAGAAGAGGAGAAGGGGAAGAGGAAGCTAACGAGAAAATTAAATTAGAAAATAAGAAGAAGAAGATAAAAGGGGGAGGAAAGAGGAGATGGGATGAAAGGAAGGTATGTTCGACACATGTTGTGCATTCTTTTCGGTAGCGCTTTAACATCTGTGTTAAAAATAAGAAAACAAAAAAAAAAAAGCAAAAACGAAGAAAGAAAGAGAAAGAGAGATAGTTCGAAGGCTGCGCGCGTCCCATCTTCCGTCTCATTCCGTCTTATCATCCTTAAACACGAAGCACGAGTCTCTCGTTCGCGTAATACTCGCGCGTAGTATCGTTTGTAGTTGGCGGCCACCTGGGAGTCGGCCGCGGCTCGATCGAAGATCGAACAATCGTAACGCAGAGTCACGATTGCTTCGAGAAAAGGTGAAGAGAGGAACTGGAAAAACGAAAGAGAGATCTATAGAAAGAGAGAAAGAGAGAAATGGCTGTTGTCATTAACGCACGTTGGCTCCGGCACTTCGCACCAAATAAGCGGAACTCCGACTCGAAGGATACATAATCGAAAGAGCTTCTTCTTTATCTTTCTTATTTTATATTTCTTTCTTTATTTCTTTATTTCTTTCTTTCTATCTTAATGGCCCTTGAATTTTGGAGCCAATGAAACTACAAAAATTGTGCTCGCCGTGCGCGCAAGACCACCCGTTAAGGATAGATGGTTGCAACATCTTGGTAAAACCTTCCAATGTTGTTTCCTAATAGATCTTCTTTTTTTCTTTTTTCTTTTTCTAACATGCTTCGTAATTATATTGTATTATAGAGTGTGTATTGCAACGTAATGATTCATGGATCACATCTATCTATGATTTATTTCATTTCTTAATAGTAATTTATATAAGACGTTTATTTTCTGCATTTAATCAAATACAAAATACAATATATTGGTATTTAATATTTGTTAAAAATAGTACGAGAGCGTATGTTAAGTTATTTGTTTTTTTTTTTCATTGCATCAAAGTGTACTGAATTGTTTTAATATTTTCCATGAAATTTTATTTAACGTATAAGTTACGCATGTTTTTTTAAACAATCCTCTTTCAATTATAGTTGAATAAAAATACGTATCACTGTAAGGATTATTAGTTAGTTAAAAAAATCGTTGTTCCCTTAACCGAAAAAAGGGGTTAGAGATTCGAATGAAAGGATTAAAAGAAAGATAGAAAACTATGAGAAAAAGAGAGAGGGATAATAACCTTCGTCCCTTTTCTCTCCGTTTCTTGCACTCTCTTTTGATAAGCATCGACGACTAGTACTGGATGAATGACAACAAAATAGAGAAAGAAAGAAAAGTTGAATCGATTGCGACCAAGGGTAAACCAGAATGTGTCACTGATCGGAACGGAATCATCGATGAAGTTTCTTCTTGCAACTAACGAGGGTGAAAGGGTCTTTAAACGGTTTTATAAAAGGGTCTCGAAAAAAAAGCCAGGTACCTAAGCTACTAAAAAACGTACCCGTTCATTTCTCGATAATAAAATCATTGCTAAAAGTTTGATCAAATAATAATAATAATAATAATAATAATAATAATAATATTTTAAAACGTCGGATCTAAAGCGATAAGTGAATATGAAAAATTTCGATTGGTCATTTAACGAGTAACTCGAGTACTAATAATAATAATGAGAAAAAATATTAAAAAAATAAAAATAAAGGAACGTTTACGTTCGCTGGTATTACAATGAACCAATTAACACGTCGGAGTAGACGCGTGAGTACTTCGAAGGCAAGTCGATGCTACGACCTCGGTGGAACCTCGTAGTAAACTGTTGAAGGGTTGACGGAGAACGAGTAGGAGGGGGCAGGGAGGGGGGGGGGAGGGGGAAGGGATAAGCAAGCAAATGGTCGCGAACAAGTTGACACCTTTTGCTAGGTGAAACGCTCGCGCTTATATTTCTCCTTTCTTCTCTCTCTCTCTCTCTCTCTCTTTCTCTTTCATTCTCTTGCTCGTTGTATAAACAATTCTCTACATGGCACAGTGCCGTCAGAATGTTCAAAGAGAAAATGCGCGCGCGAGCGCGAGTTCTCCCTTAATTCGTGTGCGCACACGTTCTCTACGTGCCGACAATAAACGAGGCTCCGAGCCGCGTTATTAGCTGTTAGCTGGAAGTTTCACTGAAACGTTGTGAAAATGGTGAGAGAGAGAGAGAGAGAGAGAGAAGGTGCGAGTCTCCAAGAACAATAACAATTTCTCCGTTTTTCCTCTTACCTCGTCATCGTTCTAACCATTATTATTGTACATTCGCAATTCGGTTATAAGGAATCGATCCTAGCACCCATCGATCGGTCTATCACAAAGGCGAGAAAAAAAGGGCTCGGAATCGAGACCCGATTGAATTTGGAGAAATAAGAGAGAATTATTCGATGAGAGAAGTTTTATGAGTCTTACGAGAATGTCGAAATAAAGATCTTCCTCGAGTGAAATCGCGTGAAATTTTCTTCTATTTCGAATTAGTTATACCTCTAATGCCAAAGGTATACACGTTGTATATCTAAACTGGTTTAAACGAATAAACTCCAGGCATATTTTTTTAAAAATATAATATTTACTTCTGTAAGAGATTCTTTTGATATATTTTTATTTTTATTTTGACGATACCTACGCTACTTTCACTTCTTTTTTTGAGATTATTGAGAATCTTCTACGCTGCTGATTCTCGAGGCGAACGTTATTAAACTGGAAATGTCGAAATGTAGAACGTTGGTGGAAAGAAAGAAGAAGAGAATGTGGTAAGAGAAAGATAGAGAGGAAGAGAGAAATCTCGTTCGAGACGAGTTCTATGGTCTTTTGGAATGCTGTTATATTATGTAGCAGGTTCTTTACAACGAAACCAATTCGAGTTTGTACAGTTAGATGTGTATATGAATAAAGAAAACAGTGTCAGCGAAATAATATTCGTCATACTATTTTTTTTTTTTCAATTTATTTTTTATAATTATATTGTATCGATTTGGACTTTAATATAAAATTAAAATTCGAATTAAGTAATCGAAATGTGAAATTATAAAGAAATCGGTTTTTTTTTTTTCATTTGTTTTTTCAATATTTAAAATCCAACCATGCGTTAATTATATTCTAATACGTTTATACGCGAGCACGCGTGTCACCGGTGAATATTTCAATTCGGAATTGAACGAACGATCGAAATGTGAAATAATTAAAAAATCGTTTTTTCTTCTTCTTCTTCTTTTTTTCAATATTTAAAAAATACAAGCATTCGTTATTATTTTATTTATTTATTCCCTAATGCACGTTTGCTCGTAAGCACGTGTCAGCGTTAAATGTAAACAGGTGTACGTTCGATTGATCACGTGTTGGCTCGCGTTATTTACAGACGATAATTAAATAAAAAAACAGAACGTGTGCTGACTCGTGGAAAAGGAAGAGGAAGGAGAATTCTAAGTATTCCATTTCTCGATTGTAATAATTCAGGAAGAGCGCGACATAATGGGGTGGAGTTTGCCTAAAACCCCTCTCTCTCTATCGTTCTCACCCCATCGAATGTTTGCGCAGCAACCAACAGCGGGTGTTCCAGCGAGTGAGCAAGCATGGATCGACTAGCATAAACAAGAGGAGACGCCGATCATCGTTGTCGTTGATTTCATTCCGAGTAGGTGTACCTGCTACTACTCTAAATAATTACTCCACAAATAAGCAAGACCTCGACCGAGATTAAACGATTAGACGATCATTCTCCTACAATTTTATATTCTACTTTCTATTCTTTTTTTTCCAATATCTCGATAAAAATTGATTATAAAATTAACGACAAAACATATATACGATTTTTAAAACGGTATTTTGTAAAATAATAATTTTTCTATAAATCATTAATTAATTTTATAATATTCACGTTTAAGATTTTTACAAGCCATTTATCTAAAATTTGAAAAATTCATCATTATTCGAATTATTTTAATAGCTCGATCTCAAGTATCGATTTAAAATTATTATTATATACAAAACACAAATTTCACGTAAATTTACGTTGAAGATATTTTTCTAAGGTAATTAATATATAATATTTCGCTCGGTAAAAATTTTTCTCTCCCACCAAAAAAAAGAGAAAAAAAAAAAGAAATAAATAAAATAAAATTAAATCACGTCATTGAAGGGTTAATTACATTTTCCTTCCATCGTTGGTAAGAAGAAGTCACGGGAATAATTGGAACGCGACGATCTTTTCTTGCAACCTCTCGAAATTACATGCATGCATCGATTTACAGTAGGCGCGATACGATTTCTCCGGATGCAATTTTGCCACTCGAGTTTTGAAAGCACCCAACGTGCGCGCGTTTAAAGATTCTTCTTGCCTGTAGAAGAGAACCAAAGAGCTAAGGGAGAGAGAAAAAAAAAAGGAAAGAAAGAAAGAAAGAACGAAATAACGAAAGAAAGAAATAAAGAAATAAAGAAAGAAATAAAAAAGGAAGAAGTGATCGAACAAGCAAACAAGCATCCAAGCATCCAAGCAAACATGCTAGCGAGCAAGCAAGCAAGCATGCAAGCATGCAAGTTACCGAGTCAATGTTGTTTCGAGAGACGAGGGCTATAAAACGGGACGACGAATCGTGCCACGTTGGGAAAACAATGATCGACGATTAATTATCCACGCTACTCGTTCTCCCTCTTGTCGCACGTATATACATGTACATACATACATACATACATATGTATACCTACTAACGTAATACGCGTGTACCTTCGAGAGATGAGATCTCGCTTCGTACACCACTCGATCAGCTACCAACGCCAATCGAGAAATACATTCACAAGTGAACGCACGTGCGAGCATTATTAATTATTCCAATCGCATTTCTCGATTTATCCCTGTTATCCCTGATCGAGTTTAGTCTTAGAAAGCGTTAACCACGTTCCAACGTAACTTACACAGTTAAGTATTTACTTGGCAAATAATTAGCTTTCCTCGAATGAATTAAGTAAGAATTATTGACTGTTTTATTTTTTATATTTTTTTTAATATGATAATTAATTTAGATTATTTTTTAATTATATTATTTCTTATTTATGTATTACGTCAAAGAATTATGAAACTGTCACACTGTATAACAATAAGAAAACCAATTGAAAACTTGAGGATAATAGCAGGACGATTCATCGAAATTGTTGACCGGAAGAAACAACTAGTAATTAATAAATGATTATTCGAAAGGTATAAACTCGAATATTCCAAAACAGATATCATGTAAATGAAGCTACCACACGCGCTAGTATTATTAATTAAATATATTATTAATTTTATAATATATACATATAAATCAAGTTAAAAAATAATATAAAATCTGTGCGAGAATAAGATTAGTAGAGATAGTAAGAATGAAAATTAGGTGGACCGTATATCCATTTCTCTAATCCTGTTCTAGAATATTTTAGATGGTAGTAGGAACCGCGTGCATTCCAAAGTCAGCGGGTACTAATGAAGTCGTGGGACGTTTATCGCGCTACATTGACCATGAGAATGAGACGGACGGATACCTAACTATAATATAGATAGGAAGAGATAGAGATAGAGATAGAGATAGAGATAGATAGATAGATAGATAGATAGAGAGAGAGAGAGAGAGAGAGACAATGGTCGAGGAAAGATGATTTAGATTCCAGCTAAACGATCTGTCTAAGCTCTCGGATATGACGGCTGAGTTCGACTCGAGTTCATCGTTGCTCACTCGGTATAATGGATTTAATGAGAAGCTAGCTGAGGGCCTGAAGAGTCGTCCATGGGAGGGAGAAGAGGATGGGAAGTAGAGGAAGAGGAACGTGGCATCAGTAGGAACGGCCTTCCGACTTTAGGATTTCTCCGAGGCACCAGTTGGGGTTGTTCCGAAGCCTCCGGCACCCTCTTCTCGTCCCTTTTCCTCCCAACGTGCATACTTCTCTCTCTCTCTCTCTCTGAAATTCTCGCACACACTTGCTCTATGCTCGACAGCATAATGGCCCTTCAGAGATCAGAAACAATGGCATGCCTCTCGAGAGGATAATGACGGTGAAAATTGTCAGTTTGTCGTGCCGAGAGGCGTGCATAAGTCGGTAATCACCGTTCTCGCGAACCCGTAAGAGAAAGAAAGAGAGAGAGTGAGAGGAGGGGGGGAAGAGGTAGAGGGAGAAATAGGTGCCTTATTATCGTAAGACTCGAAGACGCTACCGTGTGCCTTCTTTTATCGGTACGAAAAGAGACAGACGGACAGGCCTTCCTCTTTTATTTTTTGTTATTATTTTCTTTTCTTTTATTCTCTTCATCATCTAACTGCTCGTTAGGTCTTTTCCGTAACGAAAGTCCAGCGTCACTGAAGTCTCTTCTCTCTCTCTCTCTATCTATCTATCTCTATCTCTCTCTTTTTCTAGGTTTTTTTGTTTCTTTTGTTCGTTAATCTTCACCCGTCCAAATCTTTCTCTTTTTAATGGTCGCACGAGAGAGTTATATTCGTGCCACGTGAATAATATTAAATTAGTTGCTCGTAAACCGCCAACGCTCGAGATCAAACTCGATTCTTAAGATACAAAATGACGAATAGGAATAAGAATAAGAATAAAATGGAATAAAGAAAAATAAGTATAACCAATGCGAAATCATCGCGAACACAGGTATTTTCTTTCTTGAATACGAAAGGTGCGAAGAATCGAACCTTCCGAATATCCAAATGTCTCTTTAGCAGCTGTCTTATTATTCCCTGTCAAAGTTCTTAAGCTTTTTCTTTTCCACAATACACGTTTGTATACCTCGGAAAATGTCTTCCTTTCTTTCTTTCCTTTCTTTCTTTTTCGCATGCACTATATGTATATATATATATATATATATAAAGGTATATCTCCAGACAAAATGCGTTTCAGATTTCGATGGGTATTGTGCGTCAAAGCAAAGAAAGTTCCAGTTATTTTGACGGATAGCATACATCCCCTATTCGATTGTCTTCGAAAATCAACAGAAGAATAGCTGTCTAGAAACGTAGAAAAGAAATGAAAAGAAATGGAAAGAGATTCTTTTCTATAGCCAACACTAACCTTACATTTCCGGATTTATTTCGTTACGTTGCATGAATTTTAAAAAAGACAAATGTTACAAAGAAAATTGTTAACACGAAGATTCTTTTAAACTGTTATAATATAAATAATGATATTGTTCGTTTTTAATAACACACAACACACACACACACAGTCAAATATTTAAATAAAACAATTATTATTCCCACTTACTTGTTCGTTCTGCCGAATATGCGTTCGTTCGATGATAAATCGATTGATAAGATGAAATAAATTAGGACAATTACGAGGACGATAACGAGTTACACTTTATCTATTATTTTGCAGGATTAAATTTAACGTTTATTTTTACTTTCTTACTTACAGTATAATATTTATAGATTACTTTTGCCGCTCGTAATGTAATACTCCAATAATCAGTAAAGTTTATGATTTATCGTAACGATACAAATATAAAGGTTATACATCGTACAGCGGGAAGGGTACTTAACCCTCTGATCATCAAAGTAATTTTTCATTCTGATCGTAACCAACTATAGACGTTCCAAAACGTTGCGGGAACAAAAGCGTACCACAAATAGTCGCATACCGTAAATGTCTACTAAAGCTACCTGTTTATTTATTACTGATTATAAACTAAAGTAATAATATTAAAATTTGTTGTATTACATGATTATACTTTAAAAAATACGATGACAATTCCTTCACATTTGATATTACTCACATTTCTTATCGTTTGCTTTATTTTCTATTAAATTTTCACAATCGTTGGTTTTATTACGCTGATTTACTGAAACAAGTGATAGGGATGGGGACACGTGGACAAACTAACACTAATACTATTATATTAACACATTTGCGGACAGTGAGCTGTAAAAATAAACAGGCTAATGAATCGATTAAGTGCATAATAATTAATAAAAATTGTCCTTGACTATATCCTTTTATATAGTTTTTATCACAACAATAATATACAATAATCCAAATAAATTCAAATTAATGAAATTTATTTCATTACATATATAACATTAAATAAATATAATTAATTTAAAAACTCGAGTGATCCATTAGCATTCACGTCCGCGAATGTGTTAATCAACGCTTAACATTTTAATTTAATTGGCTGTATCCCCACTATCATTAACACATCATTAACATTCCTAAAAACTTTGACGCTCAGAGAGTTAAAGGGTGATTTCGCCTAACTTTCGACAATTTTTTTTTAATCCACGTATATTATTCTCTCCTATCTCCTATCTCCCTCAAAATTTAAACGCTTTCGATGAGACAAGATGGACGAAGATACACGTGGTATCAAAATAATGCATTTAGTTCTAAAACGATCATTTTTTTTTTATTTTTATAGGATTCGTGAAAAAAGTTGAACCTTTGGACTGACTGGACCCGGGACTCAAACCCAGGATTCTTTTACTTTTCGGGAGATTGCCTTTTCCATTAAACTATCCAGGGCCCTTTTTGGTCAACTTTATCACGAATACCTAATTATATTTGGCATGGAGTCGTAGATCTCACATTTTATTAATCGGATACTTTATTCAATCTAAAAAACTGACGTTCATAGTTGTGATTATATCACGATTACAATTTTGTCTCACGTCAATATAATTTAATTGTAGAGAATAACAAAATAGAATGCAATAATATAAAATATATCGGTCTAGTAATTATTAATGTCGTTTTTCAATACATTTTTAAACAACTTTTTTATTTAAATAAAACATAATAATTTTAGATAAATAAAATTTTAATAAATTTCATCAATCAAACAATCAACGATATTTAGTCACCGCTGTTTTCAACTACTTGTGCCCAATTCTCAGATAGCATCTTTATCCCTCTATTATAAAATTTTTGTGATTTTGATTCAAAAAATTCAATCAAGGCGTTTTTGAGGCATTCTTGTTGCATTATTTGAGGATTTCGAAGACGTTTATAGGTGGTAAAAGAAAGAACTATCGATGACCAATAGGGAATCTGTGATTTAATAAGAAACGCCCTGTAGGAAAGAGTCCTTCCCCTCCCACTATATATGGGGTATAAAAGACGGACACCAGACCAGAGGCCTTGAGTCAGAATAAGCTTAATAGACATGAAGTCTCAAGTCGTAACGTATAGTGTTACAATATTAGAAAGATTTGGATTCCCATTTCAAAAGTAACGCAAGAAAATAGAACAAAAATACAAAAAAACTCCCTGCGTTATACTTAAAGTAAGAAAAACTCTTATATCTGTGTTTTGTTAAAATATATGATCCATATTTTGTACTACTTCGTCTCAACTGTTATTCACCCCGACCTTTAATCGAACAATCTGGACTCATAGCACTACAGATATCCTCATTTGCTTTTCTTCCCAACTGGAACTCGTAAAGCATGCAATGCCGAATATGCTCTTTATCTGCCAAACATGATTTTAAACGAACACAAAGAAACGACATTAATTATTATTAGACCTAATAATATAAAATAAAATAGTGTATTTATAAAGAAAAGAATAAATTAAAACTATAAAACAAGTGTGCGTTTAAACCAATTTTTGCACAACTTGTTATCATTGAACCTATTAAATAAGTATAATTTTAATTGAAATGTAACACAATTTTACGATAATTTGATGCAAGGAACAAAAAAGAAGAAAATTAAATGATAGTTTAAAAGAAAAAGGCGATAAAGACCCGATCGAAGGGAAGAAGAGTGAAAATTTCCGAGCGTCTTTTTACTGACGTGAGAAAGTTTACTCTTTCTTGCTAAACTATTTACAAGAGGGAGTTTATTTACAAATCCTTCATAATATATCATTAAATATAATCGGATCTTCGCGGTTCGCGTACCCTTACATATATACTTGTCAAAATTGTCACCTCCCTTAATGACTTCTTGAACCATCCGACTTTTTCTTTCTTTTCTTTTTTTCTTTTTTTTTCATTTATTTATGTATATCTATTTTTTACGAATCTTCGCCTTTCGAAGAATATGAATATTCAAAGATATTCAAATATTCACGTTCTCTCTCTCTCTCTCTCTCTCTCTCTTTCTTTTTCTATGTCTCTCTCTCTCTCTCTTTCTTTTCTAAATAAATACATAAACGACAGCGATTCGTTGGTTCGTTATTTGTTATTATTTTTACTTTTTTCGGCACTTTCTAACCACGAATCCGTAAATGAAAAAAAATAAAATATATAAATTTCATATGAACAAATTGTTAAATATATAACATTACTTAATATATAATATTTAATAAACAATAGTTTAATTTTTTTCATATTATGAGTTACGACAACTAAGGTAAACCTTATGTTGTCGTATTGTCAGACATTTAGACAGAATTACATGTATAATAAAATAATATACCATTTACAATAATTAATTTCCAATAGTACATAATTAGGATATTCATCCCATTATGATTGTCAGACATTAGAAACAAAAAAAAAAATAAATAATAAATAAAAAACAGAATAATAACGAAAAATTTCAGATACGTGGTGAAAATCTTATACGCGATTCACGGTTACTTATGTTAGTTGGATTTTGTTGTAAATTTTCATAGTGAATCACGTTACCCTGATTCGAGCTATAACTCGTTGTATTCAGGTAGATTGCTCTTCAAAAATGGATCAGAGCTATGCTCTATCGGGTCAGAAGATGACAGTGAGTGGACGCCGGAATGAGTCGTTTCCTGGTGCTGGTGTCGTTTGATAGGTACCGTATTGACCCATCTGCGGTCCTAGAAGACCACTCGCTTGGACTGGACCCGGATAATAAGTCGATAAACTGGCACCAGGACTCGCTGCTGATGACGTGGACGTTGAGCTGCCACTGGACGATCCTTGTTCCGTTCTTTCGTGTTGTTTATTAATATCTGGAGAATCCGCAGCTGGTGACCTTGTCGAACCGCCCCCACCACCCCCACCCCCACCCCCACCACTACCACCACCACCACTACCACCACCACCACCACCACCAGTTACGCTACTAGGACTGGATTCTTCGTAAAGTTTGTTCGGTTCGTAACTTGGTCTAGTGTAATCGGATATCGATGGTTTTGGGTCTATGTAAATCTTCGATTGCTCGAAATATGCCTTCGCCGAATCCAGGTAGCTACGGTCGAGGTATTTTGGACTTGAATCGAGATACTTCGGATCGGAGTACATGCTCATCGCCAATGTGCTTGGTGGCATGTAAGCGGCACGATATTTGTCAGCTTCCATTGAATATTTCATCGCGTCCATAGAACTGACAACCTGTAACCAGACAATTATTGTTCTATAATTATTTTGTAAAGAATTATTTTTCATTACATAAAAAATAACAAAAATACAGATACATCCGTACAGCTCTCACTTTCAACCTATAATTAAAATTATAATATAAATATAATTTTATATAAATATATAAATATAATAATTTTATATATAAATATAATATATTTTTATTTTATATAAATATATAAATATAATTTTTTCCTGCAATAATAATAATAAATGTAAAATTAAAAGGGAATTTGAAACATAAAGACAGATAAAAATAAGTAAGAAGAAAGATTATCAAAGAATTGGCTTATCCGTGCGCGAGGACAAACTCACTAATGGCTATAAATTTTCTAACGATAGTCGTCGGCGTAGCATCTTTGCGACAAAGATGGTATTCTTTCTCTTTCTTTCTTTCTTTCTTTCCTATCCGTCTATCCATCTATCTGTCCCTTTCTCTCATTGAATCGTTCCAACGACCGACTGCCAAATAAAGGAGACGAAAAAAAGAGGAAACGAATGTGCGTATTCCCGATTCTATAATTCGTGGACGAAGGATCGCGAAGGATTCCCTTTGTCGGATCGTTAAGCGGCTTTGTCCGGATGATTTACATGCAGTCTTAGTCTCGGTTTGCGTTCCTCTCGCACACAAACTCTCTCTCCCGCCCCCCCCGTCCCTGCCACCACTTCCTTTTTCGCTCTTTTCTACGACCAATGGATTACACCTCGGTTCCAAAGAAAACCCGAAAGAGACTCCTTTCGCTACCAACTCTTTCTAATGTTTTTAAATATTTCTTCTAAAAAGAAATTCTCTACAAACAACTTCTTCAATATCTATCATCGTATTCTTAATCTTACGGATAAGATTGAATAACAAATTTCTTATCTATCTTGTTACCCCTTTTATCATTTGTCTCGAGCGTTTTCATTTCTCCGTTTATACGAGGATAGCGTTTATGAAGAATGAGTTTCGTGAATGAAAAACAGAGAGAGAGAGAGAGAGAGAGAGACGAGTACGGTAGGGACGTCATTGTGTATTTTTTTAAAGACGACACACCGTGGCCGACGAAGAGCGATGGCGACGAATGCAAGATAATTAAGTCTTCCTTAGTTGCCGCTAAGGAAGAAGAAGAAGAAGAAGAAAGGGAAAAAGAGATAGAAATAAAAAAGAAAATAAAGGAAAGAAGAGAAAAGAACAAATAAAGAAACGTCCTCCTCCATCTTATCCTCGAGTTTAGACGCTGAGGAAGAAGAAGAAGAAGAGGACGACCAAGAAGAGGACGACGAAGAAGAGGATGAAGAAGAAGAAGAAGAAGAAAGGGAAGAGGATGCCAAGAAGAAACGATGATAGCAGTCGCCTTGGAATTCTTCGAATGTGCTCGACGCGCTTCGCCAATAATAGCCGCTTGTATCGCGGCATAGCGTCGTTCCAGACGCGTCGGCCATTCAGCCGTTGAATGCAGAAATAACTAGCTATCTGTTTGTCTCCCGTAGCCAGCTGCGGAAATTCATACACAGACCACGGTCTCCGGTTTCTGTTTGCGAAGCCACCCTGGGGCCTCTTTGTTAACGCGCGAATGAAGCGTACCTACACTCTCCACCTCATCCTCCTCCTACTCCACCACCTCCACCACCACCACCACCTCCACCATCACTTCCTACTCGACCTCTCCTCTTTCCTAGATATCCACCAATATTTCTCTCTAACAATCTGTCTATCCAACTTCTATCCAAATTGCGTTAACAACATTTTTACCAAGCCTATGAATTTCTCTATTTTTATTTGATTTTATTTTATTTCCCTTCAGACGATCAAACGAAAAAAAGTTTCTTCCCGGTAATAACATATTCCCGTCGCATTGGATTAAACGAGCTATTCCACGACGTGTCTATCTTTCGTCTAAACTTTTTTTTTTTTAATACTATCTCTCTCACCGCCAATTAGTATCAAGGCAAGATTCTCTCCGCTTATCCTCGAGTCCGATACAAGAAACTTGTCTATACTAGTCGTTTGTCGTCTCTTTCATTCTGTAATATAAAAATTTAATTTATGTTTTATTATTAATGCGATTTATTAGATTAACGTTTCTATGCTTGCATATACTTTCGATTTAAACCGTTGAACAATTTTGAAAGATTATTATTAATGGAACTGAAAGAAAAAAAAAAATGATCTCTTTCGTTTATCTCGCTTTTAGATAAAATATTGGACTTGTCAATAATAGACTCTTTGACAAAAAACCTTTTTTACGATATGAAAACGAATCGTTAGTCGTAAAAATGCTATAGCAATATTTTCCTTCACGAAATAGGGGAGAAGAGAAGCTAGTGGGTGGTCTTCTTCTTTTCGTGGGTATCGCGATAATAGGTGTTTGTGCGAATGTCGTGCACCCTTATAGAGGGATCACGACAAATCGACTTGCCGATGTCACTTCCGCTGAATCGTTTCCATTCACTAATTGTCCTTACTTTTGTATCCCGTCGAACTACGAAGAATCGAAAGATACCGTCCTTTCTAGTCCCTCCTATTGTCCACACATGTCTATCAATTTCTACGTTTTTTTTTGTTTTATATATGTTAAAACATAGTAATAAACATTTAGAAATACGATAGATCTAAGATATGTAAATTGTGTGGAGAAATTTATGAGTGAACAGAAAGCAGTTTTCCTTGTCTCATATATGAGGTGTATATAAATATAAGAAAATTTATATAATAAATTCTTTAAATATATATAAATATTCTTATATATATATACATATATATATATATATATATATATATATATATATATAAGTAGATAAATAGATAGAGCGATCTTCAATGAATTATTGGTTTCTCGTTGTTGCACGATCGTAGAAGCGTTGTTACGCAGTAAACATGCATCGGTACTAACACCTCAATTGTAGAATTCGTGAAGAGATTGGAGGTGGGCCCTGGATACTTTAATGGATAAAGAGCAGTCATTTGGAAAGCAAAAAATTCGTGGCGCCAGTCCTTCAGGTTCAGTCAATTCAACGACCCAATGTTGTCACTAATCCTACAATATTAATTATATTATTTAATAAGAAATATAAATATAAGAAATTTTTAAGGTATAGATAATAGAGAAGTATTACTATTGTAAGTGCACATATAGAGATATTTCTCTATAACCTGTCAAACATGCGGCTCTACAATAAAATAGCTTGTGGCTTGTCGAGACTACTTAAAAATTTCTTGGATATATAATGGAATATACTTAAAAATACATTTTCTTTTCTTTTATGAAGCTTAGTTTAATGCAATCAGTAATTTAGTTTAAAAACAAAAATAAAAATAAAAATATAATGTAGTTACAAAAATAAAAATAATGTTGTTACAAAAATAAAAGTAATATCGTTATAAGAATAAAAATAATAATGTTATAAAAATTAAAATAAAAAAAATACGACGCGTGGACGTCGTTAAGAAGAACCTTCAACTAGTTCTATAAATTTTAAGTAATCTTTCATTCATCTCTGACAATGAGTATAACCTTAATATTAAGTTGGCAACTAAGTGATTGCAGATTTTAAATAAGAAGGAAAATTCAAAATTCTTGTTCTTCTTCTTCTTCATTCTTCTTCATTCTTTAGTTTAGGCAAGTTGCCTGTTTCGTAACGACGTTTTTCTGCCTATTGCACTGATAAATTATCGCACCATCGTTTCCGTGGGCGCCCCGTACTTCTGCGGCCAATCGGTGATTTCTTCTTCTTCTTCATTCTTTAGTTTAGGCAAGTTGCCTGTTTCGTAACGACGTTTTTCTGCCTATTGCACTGTTAAATTGTCGCACCATCTTTTTTGTGGGCGCCCCGTACTTCTGCGGCCAATCGGTGATTTATCCCGTGCAATTCTGACGATTCTTCTGTTGTCCATTCTGCTAATAGGCAGAGTGTCGGTTCTATGAGCCGCAAATTTTTTTTTTTTTACGTTGGGTAGGGAGCTAACCTGATCCAAAAAATTTTTGTTGAAAAATATAACTACTCAATCAGGTACTATTCGTTTTTGTCGATGACCTTTTGCCATGGTTCAGGCAGTGTCATAATTCCACGTTCATAAAATTTCTCATCTTTGCTATCAAAAAACTGAATTAACACGTTCACGCCGGGGCGAAAATCTGCGTTCTGCAGATTACAGATACAGATACAGGTGGGTCGCACGTGTCTGTTCTGTGGGGCGACATGACCCACAGGTGGGTCGCACGTGTCTGTTCTGTGAGGCGGGGTGGCCCATCTGTGGGTCACACTTTACTATTCCGTGGGGCGGCGTAGCTAGCAACGATACTGCCCCGCCACACGAAGCGTAACGCGGTAAGACGCTCCCGCCTCAGGCGGCAGAACGCAGATTTTCGCAACGGCGTGAATGTGTTAAATTTGATTTGTCTGTCGGCAAAATCCGCAATCACTTAGTTGCCAACCCAATATTTTATTAAAAGAAAATGTTTTCTCCAAAAGGGGGTAAAATCATCTTCACTTATTCCAGAAATAGATCTGTAGACTTATAAGAAAATGCCTTTGGCTATCCTAAATACTAAATATTAGATACTATACTAGACTATACTATATTGGATACTTATACCAAATACTAGATACTAGATACAGTCGAGTCATGTTAAGAGCCCGCTCGTTATGAGTTCGTCAACGAACATTTCGACGAAAGACCTCCCCCCTCCTTTTCTATCTTCCATACTATATTTATATGGTCTTTTGCAACAAAATTTGTCCATTAGCGTAGAGGTGAAAAAAAAATTCATTTTAAAAACAAGACACTGTATACTATAAGATGAATAGCAATTTTACTCGGAGGGATTCATAACGCGATACCAAAAAGAATCATGCATACACTAATACACGTAAAAAGTAGAAATTTAACTGACGACCGTCACCTACGAAGGAATAGCGGAGATAAGGGAATTCCTAGAATTATATTCTCCTACACCCCCGTATACGGGTTCATAACGAGATTCGACTGTACTTTAACCCTTTGCGGACCAAGCGCTCTTCACCATTTCGTTCCAGCTGATCCGCACAGATTTCATTAGTCGCTTATCCGCTTGGTAGCGTTTACTTTGGAAAATATTTTTGACCTTACTAACGTAACTTACTAATGATAAGACGTAAGATTGAGACATAGTCGGGTAAAACTTAATGCAGAACACAAAGCGGCAGAACGAAAAGCGATGTCGAGTCACACTCGACATAGGACAGCAAAGGGTTAAACCTTACATCTTACTTTAAATTTACTATTTACTTCTAAACCTTGCTTTATACTTTAAACCATGCTTTATACTTTAAACCTTGCTCCATAATTTTAACACGTTCACGCCGGGGCGAAAATCTGCGTTTTTCCGCCTGAGGCGGGAGTGTCTTACCGCGTTACGCTTTGTGGGGCGGTGCATTATCGTTGCTAGTAATACGCCGCCCCATGGAAGAATAGTCAAGTGTGGCCCACCGGTGGGTCACGCCGCCCCACAGAACAGACAAGTGTGACTCACCGGTGGGTCACCCCGGCGTGAACGTGTTAAATTCTGCTTTTAAATCAGTCGATAATTTCAATCGACGCAATTTAGACATTGCACACAACAACACACATACAACATAGCACACTCTTAGGCTACAAAAGAATTATATTTAGTTTCTATTTTCTCTTTTCTTCGTTGATGATTTCTGTTTTTGCGTTTTAAATTGTTATTGCTTCGTGCTCTTACGATGCGCTGCCCGTTGACTTTGTTGATTCGTAATGTGCGTGATCTCTCGTTACTCTGCGGCGTCGTCCGGAGTCGGTTGGGCATAGCCGCAACCGAGCTTTTTTACTAAGTAGGAGGGGGTTGTGCATAGACACAACCATGCACTTGGCCAAGTAGAAGGGGTTTTGCATAGACTCAACCGCGCTCATTATTAAGTTCGATGGGGTCGTGCTAGCACACGACCGCACTGTTACTTCGCTTTGAAGGAGTTGTGCAAAAGGCACAACTACGCTTGTCACCGACAGTCACGGTGCCTATTACAGTGTTTACCAGTCGACCTGCCGAGGATAAATTTGTGAAGGAAAAGGCTACCCCACGTGGAAGGTGTTGGCAGCGAGATTAACGTGTTTTGAAGACCGGATAATGCATCTAAGTAGGCTACGATAAGTTACATATTTGTAGTGGAGACGAAGGTAAGAGAGTTCTCTAGTCAAAGAAGAAATAAGAGACTACTATTTACTGTATTATAGGATTAAATAAAGTCATAGCTTGCCCCGGCTTTTCTCTCAACTTCGTGAGAGTTTTTATGCCGAAGCAAGTGTTTCATACCGCGTAAAATTGTGTTAATTGATTTATCTATCCTTCCCTATCTCACTCATTCATGCGTCGAAATAACCGAACTCACGACATTAATATCGAAACGCTTACAATCTTATATTCTACAAACAAATATATTATAATATATTATAATATATTATAAATATTTATGGGATTGGAATAAATATAGAAGCAAAAGACGTTAAAATATGAATATTCAAGAGTAATCGAGTATAAGTAAAATTGTTGTTCAGCTAGGTAAAGGCATAAGAAATAATTTCCTTAATTATTGTAGGATAAATATAGAAGTAAGAAACATTGAAATATGAATACTCAAGAATAATCGAAAATAAGTAATAATTATTATAGAATAAATATAGAAGCAAGAAACGTTGAAATACGAATATTCAAGAACAATCGAGTATAAGTAAACTTGTTTTTCAATTAGGCAGAAGTATAAGAAATGTCTTCCTTTATTATGGTAGGATAAATATAGAAGCGAGAAACGTCGAAATGTGAATGTTCGAGAACGATCTAGTATAAGTAAAAAGTTGTTTTTCGGTTAGGGAATGAGAGAGTATGCGTGTATGGATGTGCTTAGCGTGGATGCAGGAAAGACAAAAGGAGGAAAGGATATAAGGCGAGAGAATATAAAAGAGGAGCGTTTCGGTTCGAAGACAGTTCAGTGTAAGTTCAGCTACGATATAATCAAGAGTTAGTGTTATATTAATAAATTACTTCTGATCGCACTCCTCACTATTTTTTTATTTAAACATCCTACATATTCTTCTTCTTCTTCTTCATTCTTTAGTTTAGGCAAGTTGCCTGTTTCGTAACGACGTTTTTCTGCCTATTGCACTGTTAAATTGTAGCACCATCTGTTGCGTATCCCACGCAACGAGTGAGTAGGGCGAAGCACCTAGGCGCGTACGGCCCTGCCAAAGCGTTAGACGCGTGCGATAAAGCAATATCGTTGTTTTTAGTGGTAACCACGGTAGCGCTAAGATGCCTGCAAGGGCTCTTTCTTTATTCTAGCTCGCGTTCTCCCACTACATTTATCACGCCAATCATATGTATCGACAGCCGCGTTATGCTCGGACTTTTCGGTGATTGGTGCAGCATTGCATCGCCTTTTGGTATAAAAGCCAGCGCGTTTTTGCGCCGGTTGTCACTCTGGATTCATCGCTCGAGATTCATCTAGCTGGGACTTGCGAGAACTACTTCAAGGAGAATTCTTTGTATTGCGTAATACCATATCATCTAAGTTCGGCCAGCGACAAGGGACAAAGGCGGTCCTGCACTTGGCCAGAATTATCCGGATTTGTGGATTCTTCTTCATCGTTTTCAACCAGGGTTTTTATGCCGAAAGGCTTTTCCCTGACGAGCCAAATAAAGCGTACTTTTTAGTACTGATTGGGCTCAAATAAAGTTGTTATTGTGTTCTTTATTTTCCTATCCTCCTTCCCATTAATAAGGAATCTCGATATCACTCGTAAGGGCATTTTTCGATTCACTACTATCCACTGGAGTACCGATTAAGGCATCGGTCGCATCAACACCATCGATTTCGTGGGCGCCCCGTGCTTCTGCGGCCAACCGGTGACTTATCCCGTGCAATTCTGACGATTCTTCCGTTGTCCATTCTGTTAATATGTTCGTTCCATTCTTTTTTTTTTTTTAATATCCATTCGTTAACGTTCTCCACTTTGCATGTTCTTCTTATATCTTCACTTCTCTCTCGATCCAGTAGTGTTTTTCCAACTATTCTGCGAAGAACTCTCATTTCGGTTGTCTCTAGTAACTGTTTCGTTTTCGCCGTGTCTGGTCGAGTTTCTGCGGTATGTGACATAATAGGTCTTACCATTGCCTTGTAAATTCTTGCTTTGGTCTCTATGTCAATGTTTTTGTTTCGCCATATTGTGTCATTCAAACAACCCGCTATTCTGGATGCCTTCATTATCTGTTCTCTTACCTCTGCTTCAACATCACCATACCCTGAGATTTCTATTCTTAGGTACTTAAATCTCATTTCCTGCTGAATAACCTTCCCTTCAATTTCCAGTTTGCACCTTAACGGTGTCTTTGACGTTGTCATGCATTTAGTTTTCTGGGCCGATATCTTCATATTGAATGATTTGGCTATGCAGTTAAATCGGTGTAATAGACGTTGTAGATCATCCTCATTTTCGGCCACTAATACAGCGTCATCAGCGTAGCATATGATGGTTATTTCTTCGTTGCCCATTTTATATCCTTTTAGTAGTCTTACATTTCTTATTATTTCGTCCATAATGATGTTAAAAAGCAGGGGACTTAGGGAATCCCCTTGTCGGATACCACGACCTGCATCAATCGGTTCAGTCAAGGCGCCATTTATCTTTGCTTGGATCTTATTGTTTCTATAGATGTCCTCTATGGTCTTGATAAGATTATTCGGAATTTGCTAACTAAATTTTGTAGTTGGTCGTAGAAGGCTTCTCTTTCTTCTTTTGTTTTATTATCTTCGGGTGCATAAATTGACACTCTATTCTTAACTATACCAATTTTAAGATTCTTGAAACAAATTAACTACTAAAAATTAAAAACTAAGCTGACTGGTACAGAAATCGAAACACGAATTGTTTCGATATTTGGATTATTGTTCTTTTATTCATTAAGCTACCCAGTGCCCATCGTTCAATTCCTTCATTTAACCTATTATTGTTGCGTCCATATGTATGTACGCTTTGCCGTGATGCTGCAATTTAAAATTTAAATATAAGATTGGTCAGGTAAATAACATACTTGACCAGGAGGACCGAGGCCAGATATTGCGTTTTGTTGAGCAGCCGCTGCAGCCGCTGCAGCCATACTCAGCGGACCGTATGCTGGACTGTAGTACGGTGCCATTCCAGCTTGTCCCATATTACCTGCCATACCTGTAACAAAAGAGTTTTATTTTTATAATAGAATATATATATTATCATTCCGTTCCTTTTTATTTAAAGAAAGTTATAAGAAATTGATGAGATTGATCGTTCAAATGATCTTTCATTCGCATATTTCTCTAAAATATTTGCAAATTATTCAAATAAAGAACAATATATTTTTCTAATCTTTCATAGTCACTATAATCATGATGAATCGAAGGAAAAATAAATAATATGATCTAAGAAAAACACGTTGAAAGGAAACTTATTTCTTTTCAAATACAAAAACTCTAAGTGTCGAGTAAATTTCATCGATCTTGATCGATTCGGCTTATCTTTTTCGAGTCTCGTTTACCCCAGGGGATTAGAACGAACAGATGTTCGATGAATCGAGGATGTAATACGCATCGACGATCCCCTTTTACTTTGCACAGATTTGTTTGACATTCTCTTGGTATTCTACTATTGTTTTCATTCTTTACACCTTCTATCCTTCTCGGTCAGTACCTTTTTTATTACACGATTACGTAATTTTCAAAACATTGGATACTTTGTAATCCATCCGTTTGTTAAATATCTTATTTAACAAGTTAGAAATTAATACAAAAGTTTAAAAACATCATTTTCGTAAAATATAATTTACGTATCTCGACAAATTTTGCTTAGAAAGAATATGATAGAAATAACAAAAAGTAATAAAATATCGATACTCATTTTCAGCACGTTAAACACAAATAGTTTTTGATTCGAGTAGCTCAGTTTTAAGTAAAAAAAGATGAAAAAGATATGAAGTTGTCCAAAGGGCTTTAGACTTCTCAAAGTTTAGAGCAGTCCGTCCGGAAGATTCGGATTCGAGTCCTGGTCCGGTCAATCCGACTGTTCAATTTTTCCACAAATCTATTAAATATATTTCGGATTCATTAAATTACAATATTGTTGATTGAGGAATAATGAAATGAATGAAATAAATGGGAGAATAATTAATTAGAAAGAACAAGTTGGTATAAGAGGAGAACCGGTGGGGATAATATAAATCTGTCAAGGAGGGAATTATAATTTACGCGACAAAGCACCACTCATCATGCTTTCCTTAATGATATCAAGAAGGGCCGAAGTTGGTGTTGGTGGTGGTGATGGTGATGGTGATGGTGATGGTAATGTTGATGGCGGTACAAGTGAGTAAGTCGAAGAAGGGTCCCGTAAAAGAGAAAGAGAAAGAAGTAAGCGTAGAAAGGGTAAGGGGAATAAATCGTCGAATAATTCCCTTCGGCGCGTAAGGGCCCTATTTGTGCGCGACTCGTTCCGGAGTCGTGCCACGATTCATTGGTGGTAGCCACGCGAACGCATAAACATGTCCCAACGAATGCGTTATTTATCGAATTGTCTCAAGTTCCGTGCGAGTGTCCGGTGTACGAAGTTGTACAGAAACCAGGGAACGTAAGAACTTCCTACTTTCACGTCGAACTTAACTTTCTTCAAAGATTTACGAGTTTCTCTTCTTTTTTAATGAAACATTCAAGTATAAGAAATGTTATTAAATCAATTAGTTGTAAAAATTATTATCAAACGCAAACTTACGATATTTCGCGCAATATAAAATTGTTTTCTAATTTTATACGTTATTGATAAATAATATAATATTGCCAATTAATTAAAATAATGAAATAAATTCGAAAGGACCACCACTGTCGCTCGATATTAAATAGAAAAGAAAAAACAAACATTTTAAATAATACAATTTTTAAGAGCATTATCATTGGAACGAGGAACATATTTCATTTACATTTATTGTACTATTATCATTAGGTTGCTTTTTATAGTGAACTCTGTAAAGTACGTTACGAGCAGACCTTCTTGTCCCTTTGAAGTAAATTTTAGTATTTAGATGCTTATGCATATAGAAAGTTAAGTAATATCGTCTTCCGTATCGGCTTGCTCGATACAGGGAACAGCAAATATGGCTTAAGACGCGATAAAATGCTAAACTACGGCAATTATCGTTGATTCGAAGCTACGCTTTGCTTTCGTTAGAATGGGAAATAAGTAGTACGTGAAGTAGAAAGTCTATGCGCGTGTGCGTGCTTATGCGTGTGCGTTTCTTTGGTAAGGTGAGAGAGGGTTAAGTCCCCGGGAGCAGAAAGAACATCTCAGAAATTTCAACTTAAGCCGATAATTTATCCCAACCACCCACGCTCATCTCTTCACACGCGTGGCACCGTTTGCACCGCGTATTCCCTCCTACTTCAAATGAAGAAGAAAGAGAGAAGATGAGAAAGAGAAGAGGGAGAAGGGAAGGTGGGAAAGAAGACGAGAGTGAGTTTCTCGCGAAACGGAAAGAGAAAGAAAGAATGAGAGAGAAAGAGAGGATGAAAATAAGTGGAAGGAAAGAGAGAAACGAAGGTGGAAGGCTACGACCAATAAATCGTGGATTACCGATCACCCTTTTGCCTGTGGAAGTTCGCGTGGGCGGTTTGGGGATAAATTCCAGCCTTAAAAGTTCCCCCCTATCGCCCATTGCCGGAATTAATAATTTTCTTCGGCTGTTCCGCGAATAATATGCAGCCGTACAACGTGCCGCAGGAAGGGTGAAATCGTGAATGAACGAAAACGATCGACTACGAGAGGATTATTCTCATATAACCTAACTCCTCCGTGTGGTTCCCTCTGGTTAACATTTCCTTTCTTTTATTTCAATTTTCTCCATAAAACTTTTATACTTTCTTTTCTTCTTTTTTTTTTTTTTTGGTAATAAAATCGAATTCGTTGGAAAATTAATTACTAACTATATTATCTTGGTTTTTTTATTTCTTTTCGATGCGACCGTTTTCATCTCACGTAATTTTTAATCATTGCTATTTGCGTTGGCAAATCTAAAGAAAAGGAAAAAAAAAAAAATGAGGAAAATCTTCCCATTCTTTTTTTTCTTTTTATTATTCAAAATGATTGCCATCAACGAGTTGCAAATATTGCCAGAGTTTAATTCCATTAAAATATGCTTCCCTTTTCATGCCTCGCATCTGTTTCGTAAAAGAACGAAGACAATGACGCAATCGTGTTTCGAAGTAATTGCAAACATTACGAAGCGGTAAAGTGCAGTCTTTGAGTTATTATCGAAACAAGTGGAATTATTGCATACGTCGATTCGATTGATCGTCGCCGAGCAAGATCGAATGAGGACGGTGTTTAGAAATGTTCTTTTTTTAAATAGATAATTGCATTGATCGACGTCTATTGGGACGTACGAAATACGCTCTTATTTTTAGTATTATATATTTTGTTCTTTTCAAATAATTCGTTAATCAGATTAGATACACATTTTCATCTTTGTCCGAAGGATTTAATTTTGAAAGAAAAAGAACAGAGATGAAAAATAATTTGATTCCTATCCTAAAAAACATTTGGATTTCGAGTCAAAAAATAAGAATAAAAGAAATAAAAAAGAGAAGAGATAAAAAATGTGTTCATTCCTATTACGAAGATTCGATATTCTGGAGAAAGAAAACGTAACGTTAATAAATAAATAAAACAATAAATAAAAATAATAATGGAGATGAACAATATTCGTTCGCTTGACGCAAATGCTTCGTCGTAGATATGTGTTTACGCAAGTGTAGAATACGAGCTCGTTCGCGTTCGTTTACGATATTTGTCACGACGTCTGGACGGACGACGTTCGTTGACGGTTGCAGCATCGCGTAGTCGTGACGCAAGAAAGAGAAAAAAAAGAGAGAGAGAGAGAAAAAAATAAAGAGAAAAAGAGAAACGGAAGTGCGCATCTTTGATGCCAGAAGAAGACCAGGACAATGAAGGAGCCATTACCGGATCGTTCGCGGAAGCGAAGGAAAAAATAAAAGAAAATAAAAAGAAGTCGAGGGAAAAAGAAGAGAAGTGTGTGTGTGTGAGAGAGAGAGAGAGAGATAAAGAGAGAAAAAAGAAAAATAAAAGGGGGAAGCGACTTTTCGAAACCGCCATTATGAGATTTCCGAGCATGTTTATCCCGAGGGCATCGAGACCACTCTGTGTGTGCTTTCTAAATAACAATACGCGATCGAAATACTATCTAACCCTCTAGAGGGAGAAAGAGAGAGAGAAAGAGAGACAAAAAAGAAAAGATTCGATAAAGTAAGAATATCAAAGACTATCAACAACTATTCTTTTATTCCCCTCGATTGAGTTGCGCGTTGTTGGACTTTCGAATTTTATTGATAAATTCAATTTCTTCAATAGATTTATCCAAATTTTCTTTAGAAATTATTCGAACGGAGTATACAATTTTTCTATTCGTATTAATAAAATTTTTAACTCACCGGTAATTCACAAAACTCAAATTCTTTATGCAAATCCTAGCGACTTCGTATAGAGTCGTCAAAATTTGAGGTAAACTGGAAAATTTCTGGACGTGCGCGACGATTGATTTTAAACTGACGTTTAAAATTGATATGGAAATGGAAAATAATATCTAATTGTAAGATCAGGAAAATATTTTTGAAGTTATACTTCTTTTGGCGCGTTGGGGAAAATGTAATGGGGAGTGATTTTGTTCCGAGCGTCTGGAAAAACGACACCATGAAGTTTGTGTCGGTATTAATACGATGCGCGGCAAAGCAAGCGATTTCAAATTTACGGCATGAAGTTTGTCTTCTTCTTTCTCTTTTTTTTTTCTCAAGCGGGGTCACCCATCCAAATACTAATCGTACTCAGCGCTGCTTTACTTAAATGATCGAGCGATCATTGTATTTTTTGAAGTTATTTTTAAGGTTATTGAGGTTATATTCGTTTTGGTACGGCAAAGAAGTATAACTTCTTACGTGCGTACATAAGTACACACACCAGTTTTTTTTTGCTCGAGTAAGGTGTTTCGCTAAGTTCGCACCCTATGTGTATAATATATCGTTTCGTATCGCTTTACCTGCTCGCAAAGCGTCCATAGGGACACTTGGGTAAGGAATGCTGTAAGGGTAACCTTCTTTGCGTAAGGTTTTCGGTTTTCTTCTAGGCCTGTACTTGTAATCAGGATATTCCTTCATGTGTTGTGCTCGTAACCTTTTCGCTTGGTCGATGAACGGTCGTTTCTCATCTTCCGTAAGTAATTTCCATTCCGCACCTGAAACCAAAAGAAAACGAACATATTATTAAATTTCAAACAATTTGACTACACGCTCGTAGTTAACACTAACGTGATGTTTGTTAGATTTCTAAATAACGGAAAAGTGCGAGAAACAAATCCTTACGATTAATCGATATTAACCGAAATACCTTCAAGTATCCGAACAGTTAAA
Organism: Polistes fuscatus; assembly: GCF_010416935.1. Taxonomy (NCBI): domain Eukaryota; kingdom Metazoa; phylum Arthropoda; class Insecta; order Hymenoptera; family Vespidae; genus Polistes; species Polistes fuscatus. Next base: position 15,570,576 of record NW_025113107.1, on the reverse strand, counting down.
CTGGCTTTATTAGTGCGAAGTGTAAAATAATAATTCTATTAATATTCGATAAAAAAAATCTCTGAAATTGATAATGATAAATTTGTTGAAAAGTCTTGTTTAATAAATGGAAGAAAGAGAAACAATACGTTGGATGGATTATGGTTGTAATGAAAACAGTACAAAACTGTTCGAAAATTGTGATGAAAAGGTAAAGGAAAAATAGAAAGAGTGAGGGAGGAAGGGTGAGAGAAAGAGGATGATGACGATGACAACAACACGCACTTTGTAAACCTCCCACTGTTATAGTTACACGAATAACGCTTTGGATCAATGAATACAAAGGCCATTGGTGGATGTACTACATTTGTTCGTGGTTGAAGCGTCGCTTGCATCGCGATTCTGTCGTTGTCCTAGTCGAGACTGGTGGACACGAGCGTTATGATTGAATTGATCGACGTGCGGATGTTGTGCATTGTTTAATGGCGCGTCGATTATTATCGACTACGTTTCGTCCCACCATTTTTACCTCCGCCCTCGCCACTTCCACCCACCCTTTCTCCCTCACCATTTACCCAACCACCAGCCAGCCCTTCCACGCAGATCCTATTTTCTATATTTCCCTCTATTTTCCATTCGATGGTAGACTCCCGAACATGCGAATCAAAGTTTCAAACCTACCTTCTCGTCTACCCTTCGATAAGGTGAAAATACACAAAAAATAATTTTAATTATATTCTTGTGTATATATATATATATATAAAGGAATGCAAGTTGTTGAGATAATTTCGTAAGAAAATAAACAACGGTTACTTGATTTAAATCTTAAGTTAAAATAAAGTGTTCGATGATTAATTCTGATTCGGCAAAAAAGTTTAAGTCACGCTCTATTTTGCGAGATAAACGAGGAACGAGAGATATAATTTGCAAAATATATATATATAAAAAAAAGAAAGAGAGAGAGAGAGATAGAGAAACGCGCGAAGAGAATCGCTAACACGAAAGCAAAGCTTGCTGTGCTCGCGTAGCGAAACGCTTTTACGACCCCCTCGAGCGTCGTGTCGCGAAGCTTTCTCTCTCGCCACCAACGAGAATTGTTTCACTGGGAATTAATTACCACTTGTTGTTGGTGCACCGCCGGCATCGAGAACAAAGAGAGAACGAAACCCTGGGTGTATCCTGCGAACGCTTTCTATCTAACCCATACATAAACGTATATATAGTTGTATACCTGTCAGTTTCGAAGTTAGTATTGATATTATGTATACGATCGTTGAGATTCGTTGACAAGAACAATGTCCGTTGCATTCATACTTTTGACAAAAATTTAACAAAACTCTCTCTATGTATATATATCTATTTATTTATTCATTCATTCATACATTTATTCATCTGATTACACGTTTAATACAAACAAAAGACTGTTCAAAGAAAGAATGTAAGTAATACTCGCGTTGTATTATATTTGAAATTAAATCTTTATCGTTTCCTATCAAATTATTTCTACCTTAAATTCATTTCATATGGACCACCGGAAAAACATTTATTTGATTAACGATACGTCGATTATTATTATCGATAATTTGTCGTCATCTATAAAGAAAGAAAAATAGTTTGTTCATTTCCAACGAAAAAACAAATATTCGATTTTTAATAACGCGACAAGTCAAGCACTGTTTTGGAAAGAAATAGGACAGAAATAATGCCGCGATATGATAAATTAATGGTTCATCTTTAAAGAAGTCTTTTTGTGTAAGAACTAAGATGAAATATATAAAAAAAGAAATCACGAGGAGCTGAGAGAAAAGTTTCTAGTGTCCTTTGACAAGCGTACCTGAAGAAAAAGCATTCCGAAATTGTACGATTGTAACTAATATCCCATAGCCTACGGTATATTCTATATCTCAAGGATATAATATCAACAGCAGTAACAACGACGACGACAACGACAACATGGCGATTGAGAACTCCGAGGTATCGAGAAAAGAAGGAAAAGGGAAAGGAAAAGAAAATGAAAGAGAGAAAAATTCTCGATACGAAAGATAGAGATGCACGCGTGCAAATTCTTCGTGCGAGGAATAGTGGAAGAAACGAGAGCAAGGGGGAGAGAGAGAGAGAGAGAGAGACAGAGAGAATGGATCGACGTTGTTCGCGAGACCTTTTTACTCTTTCTCTATCTATCTTTTTCTTTCCCTCCTAGTCGTAGTTTGCAAGCAGTAGACTATGACAATGGGAAGAGAGTTGCTTTCTACATATATCGAGGCACATAGAGACTAAACAATACGAATACGTGGTGACTTACAATGAATCGAAAAGAATGGTACAGAGAAAGAAAAAATAGAGGGACAGGAAGAGAGATAGATAGATAGAAAGAGAGAGAGAGAGATAATAAAAACAGAGTTTTTAATTTTCATCGTTCATGACGAATAATGAACGTTGACATCAACACTACGATCAATCGTCATGCGTTTCTAGTTCATCTTCTTGTCTTCTTCTTGTCCGTGAAATTAGTCTAACGAAAAAAAGAAAAGAAGGGAGGATAGAAAAATCGTTTGAAGAGAATTTTGAAAGCTCGTAGAATCGTCGAAATGTCAAGTGTACTTAGTCTATTTATAGTATTATGCTTTATCCAATCGATACGCGTTTTCTCGTTAGAAAGGCAGGTGGTAGAGTGACGAAGAAGGTGGGTAGAGTTAGAGGGTAGTCAAGAGTGACGGGTAGGTGGAGGGTAAGCGAGGGGGTGGCTCGGTGTATTTGTTTAGAACAAAGGCTTCCCAACAGCAGCAGCAGCAGCAGCAGCAGCAGCAGTAGCAGTAGCAGCAGTAGCAGCAGCAGAGCAAGTAGTAATAGCACTGACGGTGTTAGTACTAGTACCGGGTATATTTTCTCTTTCTCTTATTTCTTCTCTTCGTCGTTTTGAAAACGACGACTACGACTATGACTACGACGACGACGACGACGACGACGATGACGACGACGACGACGTAGACGACGACGACGACGACGAGCTTAAAGCACAATGGCGCTTGCTTTTCAGTCCTTTCGCCGACGGACAATGGCGTTTATTTAACATCGTTTAAAAGTACAAAGCCTGTTAATTAATGGACGGGGGCGGAAAGACTGCTAGAGAAAGGGAAAGAAGGGAATGGAGACCTTCCAGAGGATAACGCGGCCATGCCGACAGACCGACTACTACCACTAATAGGTACCTAACTTCTCTTTTACCCCTCTCTCTCTCTCTCTTTCTTTCATTCTTCCTTTCTTTCTTTCTTTCTTTTTCTTTATCTCTCTCTCTCTCTCTCTCTCTCTCTTTCTGTTTTCATTGTCAAAGCGGGGAAAAAGCTGCTGGTTTCGAGAGGAAAGTAATTCGCCGATGAGAGAGAAGAATCCTAGGTACATTCCTTTTCACGAAATTCGCGACTCAACGACGAGATGAAGTTTCCTTTTTTTCCCCCCCCTTCTTTTTTTCTTTCTTTCTTTCTTTCTTTCCCTTCTTCCTTTTTGTTTTTTTTTTTTTTCGTTTGTTATTGTTATTGTTGTTGTTTTGACAACGACAACGGTAAGCAAATAAAAAAAAAAAAAGAGAAAAAGGAATAACAAATAAGAATGACGCAAATAGTACGCGATCGTAAACGTTAATTTTGAGGATCTCGAAGGTGGTAAAATATGTATATATTTTTCTACGAATCAAAACTCCCTCCCACGCCCCAAGCTCCGACTCCCCCGATCTTCCTCCACTCGCATTCTTAATTATTTATTCTCAAATAATATACGCTTACTTATTTTGTTTTGTCCGCTATGTTGAAAAATAAATAAAGGTATTCTATTGAATTCGTAGAAAAAGATTTAGAAAGCATCAACCGTTGTGTATCGCGAGTAACAACGCGAGAGCTAGAAAGGAGCGCACGAATCGATCGAACGGAACAGTTCTCTCGTTCGAAGTCGATGTGCTGTCGTCCGTGCCAATGAAACGTGGAAATTGGAAAACGTTTCCTATGCTTCCCGTCGTTCCTCGTATGTGTAAGACCCCTTTTTTCTTTTTTCTTTCTCTTTCTCGTTACCTGCCCGATCTGAACATTTTGAATTTTTTCTTTCTTTATATTTTTCTAAACGATAGGAACAAAATAATATCTTAGACGCGTCGTCAACGAGCCTTCATCATTAATATCCGAGTATTTATTAACACCTTTGATATTTGCACTCGCGGCAACGCTCAATTAAGACGTTACGACGACAATGCAAAACTCGAATAAGGAAAATTGAAAATAATGGCGAAACGAGATGCTAAATGAGAGACACACAATAAGAATAAATTGTATGCCTTCGTGCTTCCTTGCGTTTCCCTTTTTCAAAGCTGCTCCTCCATCTTCCCCTCCTCCTCCTCCTCCTCCTCCTCCTTCTTCCCCTCCTCCTCCTCCTCCTCCTCCTCCTTTTACTCCTCCTCTTTCCACTTCTTTCTCATTCTCCATACTTTGTTAGCGGCGTTTCCCCTTTCTTACGACGCACTACAATGAAGCCGTTATTTCCGTAACGGAAGCTGCATCGTACCAATTAACGAGAACAGCCTCGAGGGCAACCAACGCCCAAGATATGATTTATATTTTTAATGAAATACAATTGGAATTAGAGAACATTGTTAATGTCTACTACTACTACTACTACTACCACGTTTCAAACCGAGAGATTTTTTGTTCTATTTTATTTTATTTTTTTCTACGACCGTCTATATATATATATATATTTTTCTAGCATGATTAATAGTCGATTAAATCGATGCTCGTTTAACGATCTTCGTAGTTTTACGTGGGATAACGTCATCGATCACCGGTATCCGTCAAGGTTTTCTTTAATTACGAACACCGTCGTATGTTCAACGTTAATAAAGAATTGAATAATAAAAACTAATAAGTATATATTCAAGAAAATAATTTATAATTATTAACTTGAACATAAATTTGTACTAACAATTATATTTCCTTTCTTCGGATTATTAGATAAGAACGTAGTATATCATTTGAATGTCTTACGTTGATGTAGATGTCCAGGAAAAAAAGAAAAATGGCGACCGAGATGACTTTTGAAAGATCGTTTCAGAAACAGAGTTGAGAGTGAGAGAGATGAGAGAAAATGAGATGAGAAGCGTTGAAGAGCGCGCTTCGGAACGATCATTTTTTTCTCTCTCCCCCTTTTCCCTTTTTTCCCTTTTTTGTTTTTTTAATCACGCGAGCGAAAGAGGAAAGGCGCTTAGCCGTACGTTTTCTACGCGTTTTGTATACGACTCCTTTGTCGCGACGGCTCGCATTGTTCATCCGCGATTCTATAGGATTCGTACGGTGTCGGGATCCTCCGCGAATTGTTTTCTTCGCAAATTTTAAGAGAAAGAGAGAGAGAGAGAGAGGGGAAAAGAGAAGGAAGGAAGGAAAAGAGAGAAAGAATACTAATCAAAACGCATTCGAATTACGTATCAACTGATTTTTCCTCAAACTTTCCTCAACCACTTATTTTCAACGAGTTATTAGGTTGTCCCATCATTTCTGTCACATTTCTTATTCGATATTTTACGATAACAGCAAAACTAATTCGAGCAGAACATTTTGTTGAATTATTCGTTCATTATTGGATATTGGCCACCAACGTGAATCATTAAAATCAATTAAAATCTATAATTGGTATACACTAAGTAAGTGACAAATAATTATCCCATACTCGTACAACAGTAATTTTATGCCAATTACCTAGAACAACGTGCGTATAAATACAAATGCAGAAAAGAGTAAGTAAATAATAATAAAAAAAATAGGAAAAAAAGGTTCAGTCAAATGGATAAGAGAACCCTCTTCTCGTTAAGCAAAGGGTTAGAGTGAGGAAGAAACGATGATGATGATTACGACGATAGCTACCTAACAACGCAAAGATTTCTCTGCGGAATAAACGCAGTAACGCGTCTAAACGAACGAATGGGAACGATAAGAGAGAGAGAGAGAGAGAGAACGAGAGAGAACCGAGGGACCCGAGTTTAATACGCGGAAAATGTACGTGGTCCCTTGGGACACGTCAGGACTGGCGAAAGGCTAAATAGGATCGTCGTGGACGCGAAAAAAAGAGAAACATCCTTTTCCTACGCCACCTCCTCCTTTTCTTTCCTTCTACTCCTTCCCCCTTTTCTTCAATAGCTTTCCTCTCTCACCCTCGTTGAGTATCCAACGGTACAAACCGGCACGATTCGTTTCTCCGATGCGAACGACGGAAGAAACGAAACTCCGACTTAAGAGTGAGTAAGTGAGTGAGTGAGTGAATGAGTGTGAGAAAGTGAGAGACTGAGAGAGAGACGGAGAGAGAGAGAGAGAGAAAGAGAGAGAGAGAGAGAGAGATGTTTCAGTAAGCGACAGAAATACTTCATTACGATGAAAGCTTCTGCACGTAACTCTCTACAAGTCTCTTCTTCTTCTGCTTCCTATCCTCCCCCCCACCGGACTGTTTCTCTCTCAGCAAGCAAAGCTTTTCCGTCTCTCTCCACGCGATACACGCTCTCCAACCCTCTCCAACCCTCTCTCGCATGTTTTTTACGCAGGGTGCACCTTCTCTGAGCGCCGTTGGTCGTCCTCCTCTTCTTACCCCACTCTATCTTCCATTCTCACTCCTCCTTTTCTTCCTCCTACTCCTCCTCAATCTCTTCCTCCTGAAACCCGTTCAACCCTCGCTCCCACCCCAAGTGCAGTCCCAGCTCCAGCCCAGCCCCGTCACCCCTCATATCCCTTATTTCTTTTCTCGTTCTCTCTCTCGCTTTTGTAAAGTTACTTGCTGCTTTTGCGCCCACGCCCGCGCGCAAACTCGTGCATACGCTTAGCTTAGAGACGACAATGCATTAGGGGTATTTTAGACGATGGCCGACAAAAATGAAGAAAGCGAGAGAGAAGATTCTCGGATAAACGTCGATCGATGCAAAGATGTATGAGAACGTGTTGTAAAGAATCTTAGATTTGGAATTTCTAAGTGTAGAAGTTGCACTTCTATTGGCTCAATTAACTGAACCCAATCCTCCATGCTGAAGGAATTTTGATCTGATTTATTTCTAAATTTTGTTGAATACATAGCAAACAACCAGTCACAGCAATTATAGTATCATTACAAATGCGAATGTAGTATACTATTGCATGCATTATACTTAAGCAAATGTTATACTGAACTAATTTATATATTTGATTATTATATATATGCTTATGTGATTAAAGTAATCGTGATGGTGTCTTTTCTTTGAACTGGTAAAGTGTAGGTGAATTTCACGGAGAGTACATAAAGGTCCAATAAGAAGATTAGTTTCGATCGTTTTAATTTACTCAATGGGACCCATTTCCTTATAACGTTTCCTTTTGTTAGCATTTTTCCTTCATTTTTCCTATTGGTTCTCAGCTCGTTCGCTCGTTCGTTTATTCGCACGTTCGACCACGAAAATGGATGAATACTTCGGAGTATTTCTAAGACTTGTATCATCATTTTCTAATGGAGGCAATAAAACCTGGCCTGAGGGGTTTAAAGCTGATACGTAACTTTAATGCTTTTGTTACTTTAACATAAGAGATTATATATTCCTTCGTATTTCTGCACAAATGTTCCGTTTGTAATTTCTTTAATTTCTTTAATTCCATGAATTAATTTCATCCAAGTTCCATTATTAAAAAATATATAACCTCTTTATTAAAGAACTAAACGACTATGTACTATTAATCTAAAATATTAATCTAAATATATATTAATCTTTTTCCTCTTTTTATTAGAACTTTGTCATTCTGTTATAATAACTTTTTTTTATTGCTATATTCTTAGCCCTTTCGCTACGGCGCTCCGTTCCGCAGAAGTAGTGCCACTGTACGGGACACCGCGCCGTGCAGTGGCACATTGAGTATCTGTAGGTTTCGATGTTCGCACTTACGTCTTTCAATGAAAAACATAATTTCATATAATAATAATAATTCAATGAAAAAAAATTCATATAATAATAATAATTCAATGAAAACATTCTTTATGAAAAACATAAAAATAAGTATATTGTGAGTATTAAGAAATTAACATACAGTAAAACCTCTTTTCGTGCGGTGGATAGGGACCGCATAAAAGAAATCGTACAAAAAAATATTCGCTAATTTTATAAATACTTACATATTATAAACAACTTCGTACGATATACAGTAAAACCTCTTTTTGTGCGGTGGATAGGGACCGCATAAAAAAAGTCGCCCTTAGAAAATACATCAATTATTTGCGAAATATAGATGTGAAAATGCTTTCAATCAAATTAAATAATATTTAGGAGATTGTTTAAATCAGATGAACAGCGTCGCGAAGTCCGGATACATCGTCGTCAAGGAGACCATGTAATCAGTTCGTCCACACATGTATATGTACATTGAAAGAAAACATAAAACTGGTAGCAACGCTGCTGAGATTTAGATACCGCATAAAAATAAATCGCACAAAACAAATCGCACAAAAATAAAATCGCACAAAACAAATCGCACAAAAATAAAATCGCACAAAACAAATCGCACAAAAATAAAATCGTACAAAAAAGGACCGCACAAAAAGAGGTTACAAATTTTATAATTATTATTATAAAGAAAATATGTTTATTGCTTTGAACCAATACTATTATACTACTATTATAGAACCATTATACTTTTTTTTTCTTTTTTTACTTATTATTTACTATTTTCTTTTTACATTTATCTACTTACTGTGCGTTACTACTAATATAATGATAAGTTTAATAATAATTACATAATTTTCATTTCCGTTTTGTTTTATCTATAAATTACATTGTACTAGACTGTAATTAATGGGCTTTAGGGAGCCTACGCTCTACGGTCAATAAAATATTATTAAATAAATAAATAAATGTAGGATTCGTGAAAAAATTGGGCCGTTGGACAGACTGGACCTGGACTCAAACCCGGATCTTCCGCTTTCTGGGCGACTGCTCTTTAACCAATTGAGCTATCCAGGGCCCACCGTCCAATCTCCTCACGAACGCCTACTTAAGTGTTTGGCTTGGAGGTGCTCGCATCCCACATCCTACCCCCCCGCAACTACATTCGACCCCGAATGTTCGTCATTGGAAAACCTCTTCCCTGAACCACCTATCCTTCTTCGTCATAGACCTCTTACTACACGTCTTACGTCTCTAGTCCTGAACGCATTGCTGTCCAAAGGCCATCTTGCCTAGTTCCCCAGCCAATCGTTCACGTCGCCACTATACGTCTTACGTCGGCCTAACCTCTCTTTGATAGATGTTCAATTAATTATTTTCCCCTAATTATTGCCCGGTCGTAGAAGTGTGACACGAAGCAAACCTCCATCCCGGCTGAGCCCCCAAAATGTAGGATTCGTGAAAAAATTGGGCCACTGGACAGACTGGACCGGGACTCGAACCCGGATCTTCCGCTTTCCGGGCGACTGCTCTTTAACCAATTGAGCTATCCAGGGCCCACCGTCCAATCTCCTCACGAACGCCTACTTAAGTGTTTGGCTTGGAGGTGCTCGCATCCCACATAAATAAATAAAAATACAAATAAAATAACGCAGTTAGATAACAAATTATACAATAAATTAACTAATACAATGATTCTTAATAATATAACTGAGTGTGATAAATTCTAAAGCAAGGTTGCACGCAGAGACCAACATTACAATTTTTACACTCATATCGAGACTCGCATCTTTTGTCATTTGCTGTACAGACGACACACCTTCTATTTCGGTTTTTTTTTTGATGGTTCATATAGTGATGAAAAATGCCGTTCTATTAGCCGTAGTGGATTGTTGTTGCCTCTTTGATGATGATAAGACGTATTTACATGATATTTTTGCAGTATTTCTCGGATTAATTTCAAATGAAATTTGGCTATAGACAGCGGTGTTCAGCGTAATGTACAATAATTAAAGACACTTATTTTGTATGCCGAATATGTTTTTAGCAGGATTTAGTTCAAATTATAAAATAAAAAAAATATATTTTTGAATTGATATTAAAAAATGTTGAACTGGTATACGAAATATTGTCGATTATTTTATGCATTTCATTAGCATTTCATATGAAAACAAATAAAAAAAAAGAAAAAAGAACACATTTAAATACAAACGAAATAATATATAAATTACGCGTACGGTTGTAAAACTCAACAAACATCGACAAAGATCGCGGAAATAATAAGAGAATGGTAAATCCGTAAATAGGTAACCCACCAAAAAATATACGTCGAGAAAGAATAAGAATAAGAATAAGAGAATAAGAGAAAGGAAAAAAGAAGGAAGAATAAAAAAAATGAACGAAAGGCAAGAGAGAGAAGGTAGCATACACATAGAGAAAGGTAGAAAGAGAAAAATGAAATTCACGAATGTACCGACAAGGGGTAGTAGTACAGAGTCGCGACAGCTAGCTGTATACCGTCATCTAACGAAAAACCACCCCCTCTTATTCTCTCTCTCTCTCTCTCTCTCGTACTCTCAGCTATTCCGTATATATCAACGTATAACTATACACGGTGTGCCAGGTATAAGGCGGTAAAAGAGCGACGAAAAGAGTGTCGCGTCGACAAAGAGTGGTGGGGGGTGGGGACAGAGGAAGAGGAAAGGGTGGTAACGAAGAAGGATAGAAAAAGAGAGAAAAGGGAGAAGGGGTAAAGATAGAGTAGGGAGAAAAAGAGAAGGTGGAGGAAGAAGAGAAGTATGAGGAGTTGAGGTGGTGCAGGAGGAGGAGGTGGCAAGGGGGATGGCAGAGGGAGAGGGGGAGGAGGTTCGAGCTTGCGCGCATCATATTTAGCAAGGAGGAGGCACTTCCCTTATTCGTCGTCGTCGTCGTCGTCGTCGTCGTAGTCGTCGAGGGAGCGAAAAACGAGGGGGGGGTTGGTTAGAGAAGGACCGAGAGGGGGCGGAGGGATGGCGGAGGGATGGCGGAGGGATGGCGGATAAGAGAGAAAGAGGAAGGAAAAGGGTAGAGAGAGAAGTAGCGGAGGCGAGGAAGAAAATGACGGATAAAGAAGCGCTCGAGGGATGCTGCGGGAAGATCCCTTTGTCGAATACTCGGTATTTAACGGAAATACCAGCCGGAATACCTTCGTTCTCGTCCATCTTTTACCCTCTCCTATGACGTACAAGACTCATCCCTTCTCACTCCGGATCCACCTTTTCCCCATCGTTTTCTTACTCGCTCGCTACCACCTCTCGCCTACTCCCTTTCAATCGCATTTTACCGTACGCGTTGTAAATGTGCTTGTTACTTTAATTTCGCTTTATTTAAAATTCATTTTTTTTTCCTTTTTTTTTTCTTTTTCTTTTTTTTTTTTTTTATAAAGTAACTAAGGCAAATTCGCGCAGAATTTTTGAGAAAATTTTCTTTTGCAAAAGATGCTCTGTTTCCTTTTTTTTTTTTCTTTTGGTCTATTTATATTAGATAGAAATTTGAATTCGTTAATTGCACTTTTAAATCGGGAACTTTGACGTTAGGAATTGTTATAAACCTCGCGATAGGTATAATAAGCAACTATGTAGGTATATATTTTAGCTACCATTTTCTTTCTTTCTCTTAATGTTTGTTTTATTGTGTTCTCTTTCTTTTTTTTTATTTGTCGTTACAAGCTTGGAGAAAGAAAGAAAGAAAGGAAGAAAGAAAAATAAAAATAATAAAAAAGCGTTTTAACGTAGTAAAAGTTCGCGCTTTTTCAAAAGTACCTAACTGGAAATACGTACGTCGCCGGGCTGCTCGAGGACGCCGGAATTACGCGCGGAAACACAGGAACGTCGACAGGGGGTAAAAAAAGGGTATGAAGGAAGAAAAAAGGAGAGAAAGGGAGAGAGAGAGAGAGAGCGAAGAAGAACAAAAAAAATATAAAAGAAAAAGTAAGCAACTATTTTTCCCTCGGAAGAGGCGACTCTCTCTCTCTCTCTTTCTGTACGCGATATACCTAAGCCGAGATCCTTTTAATTATTTTTCCGTAGCACTCGCACCTTGCCCTACTTCCGCTTAACATTTGTTCAAAAACGTGGGCGACAGTCGCTAAACTGTTTCAAAGATTACAGTTTACGTTTTTGTTATTTCATTTCGCAGTTTCTTCTGTATGTCTGGTAAGCAAATATGATACAAATACGTATTTCGCGTTTATTTTAAACGAAAATACAAAAAAAGGAAACATAAAAAATCTAAGTGCACAAAATCGTAGAGCGTTATTTCAGTCGTTGAAACGTCGTCCACGGAATCTATCGTCAATTTTGTATTTATTTTCTAATGCAAAAGATTTCATTCTTCAGCACGTCGACTGCCTTGTAAGTCACTGATGATAAATTTTCAAATAATGCCATTGTAACGACATTTTTTTTGTATGTAATTGATAACACATTAGTGTTATCAATTTTAAATTGAATTATTAAATGATTAAGTAACAAATGAATTGTAAGCATACGTAAAGGTCTAATGACAGTTACAATATGAATAAATTTGTTTACAAGCAAATGTGAATTATAGTTAGAAATAAAAGAAAATAATAACAGTTACATACCGAGCCGCTTAGATATTTCACTGTTGTGCATCTTGGGATTCTCTTGAGCAATCTTCCTACGTTGGAGTCGTGACCAAACCATAAATGCATTCATAGGTCGCTTGATGTGTTCCGATGGTGCCTTCTTGACCCCAGCAGGACCGAGAGGGCTGCCAAGGGCAACTCCCATAGGGCCGACCCCTGTGGCTCCGGGTGGTGATGTTCCAGGAAGACCCTGCATACTACGAAGACTGTCCGCGAACGAGCCATCGCACATGTTACCGCCGGCTCTGTAATTAAACGCGAGACGCTAATTAGTAAGGGCCTACAGTTGGGTTAACTTGTCACGCTCGTTACAATTACAATTTGTCGAGTATCACATTTCAAAATATTATCTTTTCGAACGTTTAACTTTACGAGATTTTTTTTACGATACTTTTAAAAATCTACTTTTTTTTCCATTTGATTATTATTATATTACGTTATTATTACCATTATATTTACAATTGGTTTCTAATAATGCCCTAAAGAACGCTCGAACAATGCAAGATCTCTTTTTTTGTAGATCATAATTTTACCGAATGCAACGACGATAAATTGAATCAAGTAAGAAATAAAAAAATAATAATAAACGATCGAGGTTTTATAAATCAACGACTAATTACGTAATTCCTATCCGTTTTGTTTATTTCGATAAGCGAATAACTAAATCTTATCCTTTGCTCGTATCAAAGCCATTAAACAATTCCGAGTATATTCAGAATTGCACGCGTTAGTGAGATCGCGAGTGGATGATGTCAAACTCCTTTTCGTTTCTTTTTCTTTCTCTCAGCGGACCCTAAATGTCACCCCTTAAAACGCGAAGGGTTTGCTTGAAGAAGAGAGAGTCTACTGTCGTTCCTCCTTTTCTATCGTCCTTACCGTAGCACATCTATCTCTTTCTCTGTTTTTTTTCTCTTTTACTAACACAATTACCACGCGAATCTCTCCTTGAGTATTCATTAAAAAGAGAAGAAGAAGAAGAAAGGTATAGTGGTCGCAGGAGGGAGGAACTCAGGGCCGTAGTTACGATTTTGTAGGGTTAAAATCACCCTACAAAAGGGTGGGAGCCACCCTCGAGTGTCATTCAACGAGGATTAATAGATACGTCGGTTAACGTGGGCGCACGAGGGGGTGCACGAGGGGGGTTACTCGCTAGGGGGAAGGGGGTTGGTTTGCCGAGGTTTGTTGGTCGTCGTCGAAAAGGGAGAATTCGACTACAGTGAAAGAAAGAAACAAGAGAGAAATAAAGAGAGAGAGAGAGAAAAGAGGAGGGTTGCGTTTGGTTTGTCGCCGAGAAGATGCTGGAAGTAATGGTTGTTGTCAAGAAACGCGCTAGGGGGGCATTAGGAAGCGCTAATTGAATGTTTTGCCACGGCACAGCGGATATCTACCAAACGATTTGAATGATTTCGACTAGAGTGGCTCCATTCAGGGGAGAGAGAGAGAGAGAGAGAGAGAAATCGTGATTCGATTCGCACATTTTTTACGGCTCACCGCGATTACTCCGATCCGATTATTATTTTTTCCTTTTTTTTCTTTTCCAGTTTATATGTCACGCTCGTTTATTTACGATCAAGATGATCGTTACATTGTATAAAAAGATTGCGACCGTTCGCTCAATTTAACTCACTTGTTTATATAATTTTGTTAATCGAATTTATGCGTTTGACTCAATGTATTATCGTCTCGTCGAATTTATTCGTAGTTTACGAATACTAACGAAATTAAGCTAATTTGTTTAAAAAGAGATAAACTCGATAAACGGACGTTTAAATGTGCGCGTGTCAAAGGAATAGAATTAAATAGATTTGATTGTTCGAATATTTTGATGATCGAATTATGCGCGAACACGAGTTCAACTCTTTTACCGTCGCTTCCGTACTATTGTGTTTCGACTAATATCGTTAAGAGAGAACTTTTTTATTTGTCGTTTTCGTTCTTTCGACCGGTTGCTTTGTATTTTTTATATGTTAGTTTGTATGTTAATGAATATTAAATAATATCTCGAAAGAGATATTAATAAAATGTACCTCATATAATGGCCGGCGGCACGTTGATGTAATTCCAGATCAATTTTGTTGCCGTTGTTGAGACTTTGTCTCAAATAAAGTTTCTTTAATTGGGGCTGGTTTCACTTCCGTACTGTATACGTTCTCGTGCACGTGCTTTTTCACTCTGCTCAGTATGGGAATACAATCCCTTTCGACTTCCACGTTGTAAGGGCGATTGTTTCTTACTGGTTGTCTTACGTTTTTCCTTTTACTTTTTATTTCTCACGATATTTTATTTATATATATGCAATTTACTTATTAGTTTATTTATTAGTTTCTTTGCACAAAAAAATGGAATGAGGATTGAGACCGGAGCGCCGCGGACATAAATTACGGCGTGTAGATTGAAAAGTTTATTTTAAAACTTGTGGTAATATTTGCATGGAGTAGTGGCACTACCAAATAATCAAAATATAATTACTTTTTTCTTTGTTTTATTTATCTCTTTATTCCCTTACAATTTGTCCACAGATATTTGGTAAATTGTTATATAAGTGAAAAAAGATAGTACGTGTATTATGTTTCGTAATACGCCACTGTTTCGTAACTGTTGCCTCTGCGATGTGCCACCGTCGCTATCTTATTTCCTAAGATATAATCGTTTTAATTTGTGAGTTCTTTCTCCTTCTACCAATGCTCTCGTTGTTTCCAAGTATCGTCGTAGGCGTCCAGAATAGAAGTAGGCGAAAGAATAGACCGAATGTTTTTGCTAATGGACCCAGTAGGGCGCACGCACTCGAGATCCCAGTGGTGGGGAGTGTCTAAACGCGATTGTCTAATAACTCTCTATTGGTTAGGGGTGCGTATTACGAATATTGGTTTCTCGGTTACAGTATCTCCAATGAGAGCGTCTCTGTTTTCGTGTATTTCGCGTAGATTTAATTTTTTTACTAGGTTTCCAGGTTGAATTCTTTTGAGCCTTCTAGAAATATATTGGTTGTAGTTAACATTGGCTAGTTAATGTGCGAATCGATTCTTCTTTTGTATCTGCAGGTTTTCTTGCTTTTTTCTTGCAAGCACGATGGAGTTTCGAACGTAACGGTTACATAAATATCAAAATACCCATTAGAGGTACTTTGAAGGGATTTCACTCTTACAAGGTGATCCTTGTAAACTAAGTAAATATAATTTATCCCTTTGATATTTTTATTGTTCATCCACAATTAAACTGCAAATTATTCGTTGCAATTCATTCTTCAATTCTTTTGATAGAATATTATGATAGAATTTCGATAGAACAGTTGATACAATAAAACAATAGCAATTAACAACAAATAACAACAAAAAGAAATCACTACACTACTGCTGCTTCTGATTGGTTCATATTCACTCGTAAAAATAATTGTTTCTTGATATTCTTCTACAATGATTAATCACTTATGTCACGTTTTCCAAAATGTCCAGATAACAGGTAATCCACGGTATTCAAATTGTTATACAGTTGTCTTTTGATCTTTATTTTCTTTCTTGATCTTATACAACATTAACGTAAGATCGTGCGAACGATCTCAAAATGCTGAACAACAACTAAATCGCGATCCATCTTCGAAAATACGTACGTTTTTACTCCGATGACGTCGTAAAAATTAAAAAAAAATATTCAAGTATTCAGAGTTATATTTATAATTAGAGATGGTAAGACTTCATGCGAAAATTTCAAGAGAATATAAGAGAATATATACTTCGATAACATGAGGAAACAACGAAGCACGCGCAGCGTAGATCTGTCTTCGCGAACGTCGGTTTAAGAAGTGCTCCGAAAATTCCCGAAAGACAACTTCGGCTAGGATCACCGAAAGTCGTTGCAAGTCGTTCTCGGTGTCCCCACCACATTTTCTGACTCAGCCACTCAGCTTACAGTAGCATGCGTCGCAACCAATCGCGCCCGCCAATCGCACGAACTTATAGGCGGAGCATTCGTTGATTGGCTCTCCTGGGCATTTCGTGTCGATATGAGTCTGAATCGAGACGATGGGATACGTCGCGTGTCGAACTCACTTCTCTCTCTCTCTTTCTCTTACGAACAAAATGTCCCACGAACTCTTCTCCATTCTCCTCGTCTTCTCCCGTAGAGAGTAGGTACTATATATTCTTTTTTATTCTTATTACATTTGTGGCAACCTTATCTTCTAAACTAACCGGACTTAATTATCATTTAAACGGTAATCCTCGTGTTTCCTTTTCAACTTATAATACTCGCATTACATATAATAACTTTCGTACGTCGATTAACCACATCGACACGATAAAACAAATTAAAATAAATAAATAAATAAACAAATAATAAATAATCAATCGTTATTCGTATCTTACGATCTACAATGAATCCCTTAATATAGATATTTTTGGTTTTTGTTTTATAATAATTCAAACTACCACATTAGGACAAATAGTAGAATGAGAATTAAAAAGAGAAATAGAAGCAAGATTTTAGGTATGTAGTAGTATCTGGCACACACTCGCTCAACTTCAGTTTCGTTCTAGCCTACGAATCTACTAGAGGGAGGGGTTGAGGGAGGGGTTGAATGATGGGGGAAGGGCTAGGAGAAAGAAAACGAAGAGAAGATGGAAAAAGATATATTCGTGATGGTGGTCGATCGTATTTGAAAGAACACTTCTAAGAATGAAAGTAAGAAAGTGACTTTTCTTCTCTTCTTCTTCTTCTGTACTCATTTTCTTCTATGCACCGAACCTTCGAAATGGCTCGCTACGCGTACAAAATAGTTGCTCTACCATCGTTTTGCGCTTTTCTGTATTCCTACGATGTTATTAAAACGGATAAAAATAAGTTTTTCTTTTTTGTTAGAAATATCACTTATGCGATATTCCCTTGAAATTATTTAATATTAGAATTACAAACAGTTAGGTATAATTATTGTATATTTATTTCTAACAGATAAATCTAATTTTTCAATTAATTAATCTAATTATTAAATAAATTATTAAATAAATTAATTAATCAAATTTTTTCAGATTTTCTTTTTCAGAATGTAGACGATAATTTTAATAATTATTTTTTGTCAATTAAGAATGAATACAATTTCTAATTATAACCGGTAATTTTGATTGCGTTCAGTGGTTCTAATGTTAAATCAATAATCTTTTTGAAACTGTCAATCCATTTTGTTTTTTTTTTGATCGAAAAAACATATAAGTATATTTATACATAAAAATTTGCTACGTCAATGGAAAAAAAAATGGTTCTCGTTAATGGCGTCACGAAGTGGTGCGAATTACAAAAGATTTTATAGAGCGTTCGATGTCTATATATTTTGTATATGTAGACACTCGATTCCACCCTCTATGAGTCCATCGATCGCCTCTTGTTTACTCCCAAGGGCCAATGAGGGTACATCATCATAGGCGACGATTGGATTTCGAGTCTACCACCGTCGTCGATCTAATAATTTAATCGTTCCCATTTCAACCTACTTCGATCTAATCTTCCTTCTTCGAATTATAAGATTTAACAATTTATTTAATATTATTATAATAAAATTGTTTAAACGAAACCTATATATAATATTAGATGTTAAAATTTTTTAATCAACTGTATAATACTTACTCATATTTTCCTTATGATTTTCGTATTTCTATTAAAAAATTTCTATACAAAAATGAATGATTTATATATGTCTCGAATTATTGAATAATTAATAAATTAATATTGCATTCATTTGAAGATATCTATTTACAATTAGAATGTAAGGATAGGTACTTATAAAACGTGCCAACGTCGTGAACGCAGTGTTTATCGTTAGAAAGATTTATTCGTTCTGACAACTACCCTTCGAGTTTGAAAGCAAGGACGTGCACGTGCTCTCTCTGTCTTTCTCTTTTATTCCATGGGACATTGTTGTACGCGTCGTGGAACATGTAACGTATGAATATCTAATGCACCCCATCCACAATTAAATTCGGACAATATGTTTTGTTTCGAGAGGGGTGGAGGAACGTTCACCACCCTCTCGAACTAAGGACACGAGGGGTGAGGCTTCCCGAGGGGGGTTCCATTGCTCGAGGGATGCTTGGCCCTTCTCCCTTTTGCCACCCTCCTCGACATTGAATAACACCCTAAGTGTAAATCTTACCGTCTGTGTCTATGTATCCACATAGAGCACGTAGATAATAAGTTTGACCAACGAGGTTAGTGTTTGCGAGATTCTTATCAATATTAGCTCGGTCAATTTTCAATATTTTATTTCCAGATAAATGATTTATTGCATGGACTTACATTTTTTGCGAAAATTTATACACCCACGCGTTAATTATCTTATTAATTGAATTAAAATAATAAACGAGCGAGAGAGGTGAGACAATTTATTATTTTATTTTTGATATAACACAGGTATTGGGTTTTTATGTCGCATAGCTTTTCCCTGACGATCCAATGAAATTTTACGTTTTCTATTGGATCGAGCACGAGAGTACTCTATGTTGAGGAATGTAACAGTTGAGAATTTAAATTGTTATATTATTTAAAAATTCATAGCTCGAAAATTCGAATGGAAATAATATATTATTGGTCACGTTCAAACACGATTAGAATGACGAACATTAATCTTTTTTACCTACAAAGAATTTGTTGTTCCTATAAAAGGATAAAATTTTATTCAAGCAATAAAAGAATATTCAACATATTCTTCATTATTTTTATTTTAAATTTCTTTAAATATTTTTTATGTCATTTTTTTATGTCGACTTTGAAACTTTTATTTGTAATACTTTTATTTAACTCTTCATATTTTTTTATATTAAAAGAAGAAAGGATAAGGTAAACTTTCTCTAGGATAATAAAAGATTACCAGTCGATATTTTTTATTTCTATAGTTTCCAACAGTTTTGTAGTGCGACAGATTTTTGTCTGGACTTTTGACCTTTATTCTTTTGATTTTCTTTTTTTTATTTTTTATTTATTTTCTTTTGAAAGGATACAATTGACTTTTTGTTAACCTTGTCAGACGAAATTATTAAATAGGGTCCACTACCTATTGTAACGCTATTAAAACGAAAATTTAAAATAAATAGTGTATTCGGATTATGGGGTTTATTCAAGGAATTTCTTTTTATAGAAATAGTTATACTTTCTTTACGAGAGAATTTCTTTTAAAACTGTCATTTTTGTGAGTGATGACATAGTTAATCAATAAAGAAGTATTCTATTTTCTCTTTAATATGATTCAACACACAATAGTCTACGACTTGACCAATAAGGAAATTCGGAAAAATCGAAAAAAAATCGAAAAATTCTGATTGGTTGGAAGTATCCAAAAGGATATATAGTAATACATTCTTTGAATAAAATTTGAATGTTATCATCATTGTCCTAATTTTTATAATTATACATGAATTTGTTTAACGATAAATAAAACTAATAAATAAAATTGAAGCGAGTATATAGTTCAAACAAAATTCTACTTTATTTGTCGACATTTATTGAATATATTTATTTTAATATTAATAATATATTTAATAATGAATTATAATTATAATTAATATTATATAATATATTTATTATAATATATTTATAATATATTTATAGAATTAACATTTTACTATGCCACAGAACCTAACACTGTATAAATATCACACTATATAAATAAATTTACAAAATTAATGAAGATTTAAATAAAAAATATACAATAAGAAGCAATAAAAACGATTAAAGAGAAAAAAAGAAAAACAAAGAAATTATAGTTATATATTGACCCTTTTTAAGGATTAATACCTACTAGGTCCAAAACCTAAGTCTACTAATATTTAATAACAGTTCAACAACGAATCAGAAAAGCAAGAAGCCTGATAAGTTGTTGGAACAAAACACGATGAGAAAATGAAAAGGGAAATGGGACAATGATAACGGGTGAAAGGGATAAAGAGGGGTAGAAAGAGAAATAAATAGAGGGATCAAGGATAGAACTAATACCTAGCTAATACTAACCAGTAAGTCCTTTAAAAGCATCCGACGGAAACTCGAGGGTTCCGGCATGGATATCATCCTCCTCCAGCCACCTACTTACATGCGAATTTGCACCTACAAAAAGGGACTTCGTTCCATTCTAACCACGAATGTTCTCCAATGGTACTTCTTATGCTCCTTTTATCATATTATTATCCATTCTTTAATGACAAAATTATTTCATAAAATAGGACAATATAATTGAATCGATAATAAAATTAAATTTATAACAATTTGTTTAACAATTTCAATATATAATAAATATTACTTTTCAAATATAATAAATATTACTTTATAATATAAATATTTTAATATTTAATAATAAAATATATGAATATTTTAATAAATATTGTGGGATGCGAGCACCTCCAAGCCAAACACTTAAGTAGGCGTTCGTGAGGAGATTGGACGGTGGGCCCTGGATAGCTCAATTGGTTAAAGAGCAGTCGCCCGGAAAGCGGAAGATCCGGGTTCGAGTCCCGGTCCAGTCAGTCCAACGGCCCAATTTTTTTCACGAATCCTACATTTTGGGGGCTCGTCCGGGATGGAGGTTTGCTTCGTGTCACACTTCTACGACCGTGCAATAATTTGTGAAAAATAATTAAATGAACATCTATCAAAGAGAGGTTAGGCCGACATAAGACGCACAGTGGCGACATGAACGATTGGCTGAGGAACTAGGCAAGGTTTTCCATCCTCGTGTAAGTTATACAGCATTGGTTAAGCCTGTATTAAAGATCGAGGTTGGGAACAGTGGTTTGTCAGTTCGTTGGAAAAGATCTAATGACGAACATTCGGGGTCGAATGTAAAGTTGCGGGGGGGGGGGTAGAGTGTGGGATGCGAGCACCTCCAAGCCAAACACTTAAATAGGCATTCGTGAGGAGATTGGACGGTGGGCCCTGGATAGCTCAATTGGTTAAAGAGCAGTCGCCCGGAAAGCGGAAGATCCGGGTTCGAGTCCCGGTCCAGTCAGTCCAACGGCGAATCCCAATGCATAATTTTCATGTTATATTTATAATTAATAAAAGAGTTATGTTTTTTTTTTCTTCTTAGAATATTTTTTTTTATAAATAGATTTTCACCAATTTGATTATTAACGGTGCAAATATCGTGAAATTATTTTTAAAAATACTTTAGATAATGAAATTATTTTTCAATATTAAATACAACGAACGATCTCGGAAAATTAAATTAGATCAACTTTTGTACGTAACGATAGATCGAATGGTAAAATAAGAGAAAAATGAAAAAAAACTGTTGGACTCCCGATGTTTTACTTCTCTGTTTTACGCATGCGTATAAAGTATACCTTTTATTTTCCCTTCAAATACTTACGTAGGATTGATGGATGAAAATAAGACGACGCGAATTCAAAATAGAGCGGCATCACCATCGAATGCTATTCCCAGTGAGGAATACAGAACGGAATACGGGATACATTGAGGTGGAATACAGGAGAAATACAGGAATACAGGACGAATAGAAGACGGGGCTCTCAAGCTTTTAGCCCAGGCAAATAAATCGTGGTTTGCGAAAGAGCCAACATTCGCGGATAAATCCACCCTCCCCCACTCTCTCACTCTCTTTCTTTTTTTCTCCCACACACAAATACATACATACTTCTATTTCCTTCTTCCACTTTTCGTTTTTATATCTCTTACGACACCTCACGTATTTGACGTATGCCATCTGTTCACGCTAGAAAAAAAATGAGAGATAGAGAAAGAGAAAGAGAGAGATTTTTTTACAATTCCTTTCTTTTTTGTACGTATTTCCTTTATATTTTGCTTTCCAATAATAATAAGCGAAGAAACGTTGTATCAAAAAAAAAAAAAAAAAAAAATAGAAGAAATTCTTTTTCTTCCCTTTTATTTAAATAAATAAGATTATATTTTGTCCGGATAATAACGGTAATAATAATAAAAAAAAAAAAAGATACGGAATATGTAATCTCTAGTTTCCTTTTTTTTTCCGGTACGATCCATCGATACGCATTGTGAGATTTACACATCGTTGCTTATTAAAGAAAAGCAAAATCATTCATGTTCCTATATTTTTTTTTTTTGATAGGTGTATTCTTCCGCATTCTTCACCTTTCAGAAGTAAAGAAGGAATATCCAGGATAAGCTGAATTTAGGATTCGAGTTCTTTATAGTTACCTATGTACTACTCTCAGCTACTGGTCACCGCATTTTTTTTTTTTTTACTTTATTTTCCTTTCATTCTTTCTCTCTCTCTCTCTCTCTTTTTCTCTCTCTTTCATTTTTTTTTCTCTCTCATGCACATCGATACGAATCCGTTCACGTTGAAATTAGACTCTTTCTGTATCCTTCGAGATCCTCTTACGTTCATCTCGAAATTGAGCTTAGGACTTTTTCTCTTTTTATCAGAATACTCTATACACGTTCTTGAAAGGTGTGACCCTCGTTGCTCCGTTCTTCTCCATAAGATTCTCCATTGCTTATTGTTAAATAAACAAAAAAAGATCAATTTCGTTTAGACGTCAACTGTTGAGCTCGATTAAATATCGATTGTATGAATTATCAATTGACAAATTTTTCTTTTCTTATAATAATATACCTTTTTGTAATAAAATTTATAACAATTGAAAAGTTTAATATAATTCTAATATATAATAATAATATAAAATTAATATACGAAATATGATATTTGAGTGGATCGATTTAATTGAAACACTCTGTATAACTTCAGTTAAATCGTGTAACTAGACATAGAGTATCTAATCATTTCAGGATCTTCCAATTAGTAAAAAATAAAAAAGAAAAGAAATAACCTTTAATAAATAATTAATCGTGATATAAGATTTGATTTTAAAACTCAGGAAGACAACGAGTTGGGAGACTTTAACACGCAAACGATACGCTCGAATAGATATCGGACAATATTATCTACGCTAATCGAAAAAAGAAGAAGAAGAAGATGAAGAAGAAGTAGAAAAGGAAGAAAAAAGTAAAAAGAAAAAGAAGAAGGATGACGATGGACGATGATCGAAATTCACGGAACATCTCGTTAAATAGGAAGAAAAGAAATCGCAAGATCTCCGAGTGCATTTAACGGCGACACAATGGACGAAGCTGGCTATCCTTGCGAACTAACCGATTGTTTGGTACATTTTTCCCACAATGGACCAAGGAGAGAGACGAGGGTGCCTTTTGGCTCGCACGCCACCAAAAAAGGGGACCAGACTATCACCTTCCCCCTTCACCTCCCTCCTTTCTTTCCTTCTCTCTCTCTCTCTCTCCCTCTTTTATTTTATCTTCCTCTCACTCTCACTTTTTCTCACAATCAGTATAATTTTGTTCCTCTCATTCTCTTTCTCCGTTTCTCTCGTTCTTAAACTTATTCTTTCACTCGCACTCCTATTATCTGTCTTTCTTATTCTTTAATTCTTATACTATGATACTCTCTCTCTTTTTCTATTTCGATTGAGTCGATCGCCAATTGACTGACGTTATCGGTCCATCTTCGAGATTAGGAAGATTGGTCGGAGAAAGGCAGCCAAGGATATATACGCGTAGTCTCTTCTTGTGTGTGCCTTTTATTCCTGCGTGGTTCCAATACCTCCTGCGTGGATCGCCACGTAATTCGAAGCTACCGGGGAATAAGAGGGAGAAAAAGCCAAGAGAGAGATTTTCAATCCTCTTCCAGCCCTCTCTCGCTCTTTCTTATTTCATTCTCCCTATGGCATTCACGTATTTTAACAAAAATACGATTACGCTTTGCGAAGAAAGGAAAACGTCCGTTGCAGTTGTCATCTAGACGAATCGTATTCTCCAATCTTTTTCGATCGATTTTAAAACATTATTTCGACAAATAATAACGACAATGGGTTGTAATACAATATTCAACTTATTATCTTTATTAATTATTAAACATTTAAATATGATAAATGTGTGATAAGTTCAACTCCAAGATTATTACGCGTATGTGCGATTAGACGAAAAAAATTAAAAATCTGTTAGAAAAAATATTATTAATACGAATAATATAGACGATAGTTAATAAGATATTTAATGCTTATAATAATTCCTAACAATTATAATATTAAAAATATAATATTATAAATAATATAAATTATAATATTATAAAGGAATATTTAAAGATCACACTCGAGCCATATTAAACGAAAAGAATATACACGTATACGTGCTCACATTTTATTCCTACGACGTTTAGGATGAATGACTTAGGAAAACATCTAACAGTAGCCTAGGGAACAATAGAAGGGATCTTGACCGATTTTTAGTATTTATGTTTACGTCGACGGAGAATAGCCAACGGAAACTTGTATACCAAGGTATACATACCTTTTTGTAGACCTACTGGTCTAATACTGATCTAATATCTAAATAAAAATGTTTACAGTTAAATGTAAAAAGAGAATTCAAAGCAACTAACCATAGAGGCATATACTACTCACAGTAGTAAAAGACTTAATATGAAAACATCCGGCTGACTTTTATACAAAAATTGAAAAGGATCTAAACATAGCGACGAAGGAAACGAACAATTTATAATTTTAATCGTCCTTGCATTTATATTTAAATTGCGTCACGTTGAAAGTTTACAAAAACGTTCAATAATATACCGTCTAGTTCTATAATTAATCAAAATACATTACGAGAACGTAATCGAATCGTCAATTCAATTGAATCTTTCTATTTTCGCGTTATTGTACGACACATTACGATAATCGATAACGAATTTACTGTCACGTTAGTTTAACGTGCAGGAAATAGAAGAAAACGTGATTTCATCGAGTCGAGTTTAATCGATTGTATCGAACTCTCTCTCTCTCTCTCTCTTTCATTTTCTCGTTTTACAGTTAGAGGATTAAACGAGGGAAAAGTGAAAATCGAGAAACGTATGCTCGCGTATAAGAAAAAACGATTAGGTTGGCCAGCCGTCTTTCACTATAGTATCGTAACAATACTTACGCGATGGGATTATCCGGGTAAACGAATATACGTATATGAGTAGTACGCGTGGTAACTTTAAATCGTGTATGAGAGCGTTAAGAAATAGGGTGAACCAGAGAGAGAGAGAGAGAGAGAGAGTGATCGGTAGGAAAAAGGGAGAAGGGAGAAGGGAGAAGGGTGAGGAGGAGGAGGAGGAAGAGGAAACGTAAGCAGCCCCAACACGCTCGCTCGAACCTCTACAAAAGGAAAGTTATTCTCTCATAGATCTCTTATCTGTCTCGATCCTCGTGGAAAAGCGTGCAACGACCCGGTAAAGTCTTCTCTTTTGCGGCGTCCCTTTGTGGAATTTCCTCTTCTAATTTCTCCCTTCCCATTCTTATTTTTTCCTTCCATCTCTAACTTTACTTTTTATTTTCGGAACAAACCTAATCTTATTTGCCCATAAATACATGTACAAGAATCGAACAAGAAATGGATGTTTGTTTTTTTTTTCTTTTTGTACGGTAACACTCTATTTCCGTTATAGAAATTAAGAAAGAATAAAAAAAATAAACTAACCATTAGATAGATAGACAGAGAGAAAGAGAAAAAAGAAAGTTGTCCAGAAGAAAAAGAAAAAGAAGAAGAAGAAGAATATGAGGGTGGAAGAGTGTCAGAGGGTGAGATCCAAGATATGATCTATGGGGTATAGTAGAAACAACTTAATGGTCTAACAATCTAACCTAAGCATTCTTTCGTTCATCCTTTTTCTTTTTTTCTTATATTTACTTTTCTTTTTTCTCCTCTCTCCTTTCCCGTCTCTGTCTTTCCTGATGCCCACAAATTCTACCGAGTAGACCGCTGGGCGCCATTCACCTCGACGCGATCTATCTCTTTCCCGCTTTTTTCTCTTCCTCTCTCTCTCTCTTTCTCTCCCTATCGTTCATTCAAGACATTGGTTCAATTCTTAACGCCTGGGAGGAACAGGTATTCCGCATCGAGACGTACGTTCGTGCCGCGGGAAACTCAATCGTGCGACAAGAAGAATCTTGCTGTGCTGTAAAGACCGTGAAAAATTATTGCCACTTAAATGTCTACACTTTTAAACTCGATTCATCGCGTTTATATTATTACGAACAAAATTATTATGAATTTAATTTTGCGAATTTTTGATATTATTTAAAAAAAAAAATTATTTTTTAGACTCAAGTTGTACTCGAATTCGATTCGGTTAGACGATTAAATATTTTTTTTATTTTCTCTTGCAGATAATATCGTACTTAATCTTTTTGTCTTCATTTATAAATTTAAATATATCAATTTGATATGCGGCAAAAAAATGCAATTCAAATTTGTTTTATTAAAATTTAAAAATGATTCGATAAAATAGCAATTTTCATCTGAAATCGATTGCTTGATATTTTCTATCTTTGCATATTATATTTATTCAAAGTGTAGGTACATTTCAATAAATAGATCATCTATAGATATGAAAATGAAAAACGAATGTTAATAAATGTCAGGATAATATCTACAAGATCTACAATAAAGACGTTCGTAGATTATCATACCGGTTACATCGATTCTATCTAAATGTAACGAATAGAAAGTATATAATGGCGATTTATTAGCAAGAAAATACGGAACGTTTTGATATTCCTATCGTATTCTAAGAGGAAATAAAAAAGGTAGACGTCTCGGTTCGGTTTCACTGTGAAATAAATATATATACATAAATCCATAGATACGGTTAACTAAAAAAAGAAAGAGAGAGAGAGAGAGAGAGAGAGAGAAATAAAAAAAGAGAAAAGAATAAGAAGAAACGTAGAAAAGGCGTGTTCCTAAGAGCAAACGATAATGTTATTTTTTGCGATTGTGATACCGCTAAGAAATTCAGATCGAATAGAAATCGAAAGGTCGACTTGTAACCGACAGAATCTAAGGGATCAATGCATGTTGTAAAGAATTGCGCCGTGTGCCACCACGTATCGAATTACTTAAGAAGAAAGGAGGTAAGAATACGGTGCTAAAGGGGTTGAAGGCAAAGAAGAAAAAGAAAAAAAAGAGAATCGAAAGAATCAGAATCGCAAGAACCAGAAGAAGAAGAAGAAGAAGAAATACAAGAAGAGGAGGAAGAGGAAGAGGAAGAGGAGGAAGAAGTAGACGAAAAAGCAACAACGCAAAAAAAAGGGTTTAACGGCCGATTAGAAAATTATTCATAGAGGAGAAGTTTTCTATCGTGAGTAAGCGTGCTTCGTCGTACCTGCTCTTGCGCGCACGTTCTACATTTAAATACAAATTCACCTACCCCTTCCTCCCATGTGTCGACCATATGGGCTGAAGAAGGGGAATTCTAGAAATAAATAAAAAGAAAGTAGGCTAGTATAACGTATGCATTTGTACGTAACTAAATAGGTAACCTTCTTTAGGTTATAGGCATTGAAACATCGATTCGATTCGATTACCGAGCTAGTCGACCAGACCCCCCCTCACTTGCTACCCCCCTTTTCCCTGTCAACTCCCTCCTCAGCTATCTCTCTCTCTCTCTCTCTCTCTCTTACTCTTTCCGTATTTTCCCATCCTTCTATTACGCGCCATCGTCGACCCTCGATTTTCGATGAATGCCAATCGAATCGGGATTTGAGATTCGTGTCGCGGTTTTGCATGACAGTGGACGACCGTGCCTTCGTGTAAGCGACGCTAAAATGGTACACCGAATAGACGATGTCAAATCGGTCGTATACCGCGCCAATTTCCCGATGATTTTACGCTACCCGCTGCTGGTACGCGTAAAAGGCCGACGTCGTTGTGCACTTCGCGGCGGCCGCGATTAGCGGTTCGTAATGCACATATGTAACATATGTATAAGTGTTATTGGTTTCTATGAATGCGCATATGTATCTATGCATGGATGCAAACGCGAATCAAACGTCAAGCTTTAAGAGTGTTCCTTTCGTTTGGTCGATCGTTAAAACCGTTAGTGTTAGCGTAGCTTGTTAGGAAAGCAAATGAGTGTGAGAGAGAGAGAGACAGTTTGGTAAGATCGTAAAGTAATTCATATTGGAGAACTCTATCGAGTTTTGCATTCGATCTCGTGACGTTTCTCAATTCCTATTTATTCGTTCTCGGAAGGTTCATTGAAATTCATGACGCTCTCTAACGTCTCTGCAGCTTCCTACATATATGTTACGTATATGCGTGTATATGTGTATGTATATATATATATATATATATGATATAATGAATGAACAAATTTATAAAGCGTTATACCTATATATTATAAATATATATTGGATATGTATATAATACAGGAATATCTAAAGCTCTCTAATATATTAGCGGAGGTCTCAACCCTTAGATATTTCCATCCGAATTCATCTTTCATCGTTGCTCTCTTTGAAACGTTGGGCGTGATTTTCCAACGATTTATTAACTAAACGAGGAATGTAAAATCAATCGTAGCCCTTTCGGTGATCGCCATGATTCGAGGCGTGGCTAATAAAACCGGCTTTTCAAGACGCTTAGAAGCATAGGGACGAGAGGATAAATCGTTTTGATAAAACGTTTAGATCATTTATACTTACACGTACGTGTCTCTTATAAATTTATAGAAATTCGAACTAGTATTAAAGTTTTCTTTCTTTTTTTCTTTTTTTTTGTTTCTTTTCCTCGTCGCGATCGTCGATGCCAATTGATTCACAGGAACCACCACCAATGGTATGGTAATAAATGATTATTTATTGGTGGGCGTGTTTCGTGAAAGAAGGTATCGATTGACTCGTAAACGCCTGTCGCTTTTAGCTCACCTAATCTATGACCTATCCGACACGATTAGAACCGATTATATTCGCCATATGTATGCATATTCGTTACACGCTATGTCGATATTAAAATATATGAGAATAGATATCGCGATTAGATTCCGAATAGAAAATGTTGCCTATACCAAACCGTCTGATGTTCATTTAATTTCATAAAGAGCCTATTGTCGAGTTAAATGATTTACATTTTAAGATAATCAATTGGTTTTAACAATAGCTAAACAATCTATACAATTTTATAGTTTTATAGTGTTAATTAAATTAGGAGAGTAGCTATCGAAATTGGATCGTTTCAAATTGTTTATGTTACTTTTTTAATTTGATTTCAAAAATTGAAGTACAAAAATGATAAATTAATATAAAATTAATTATAATATAATATTATAATTAATATTATTAAAATTAATTATAATATAATATTAATATAAAATTAATAAATTAATTTTATAATAAATATATATTTTAAAAATTTCCAAATTCCAATACTTGTAGATTAAAAATGAATAACTATGTGTCAATAACTACGAAAAACCGCATTTAAAAATGAATAGACATCAAGGAAATAAATTCAATTGATCAAAAGGTAGTAAGGAAAGATTGAAGAAGAATAAAGAAAAAGAAAAAATAACCGTCATGAAATAGCCTGAAATTATTGCCCGTCCTTCTTCGGTAGGATTCATGACGAATCATTCACGATAGAACCACATAATACAAGAAGAATAAAGAAAAAGAAAAATAACCGTCATGAAATAGCCTGAAATTATTGCCCGTCCTTCTTCGGTAGGATTCATGACGAATCATTCACGATAGAACCACATAATACAAGAAGAATTTCTAAAATTCGTTTTTATAACCTTATACGACGGCTTAGCGAAGGATAAACATTTTAAAATCTTTTTTGATACTTTTCGCAAAATCTTTTATTTGGAGAATAAGTAAGAGAATACTATAAAGCTTCCGTCTCTCTGTTCGTTTTGACCGTTTTAAAATCTTCAATGGCGTAGTATTCTTTCTTCGAGCATTGTGATATGGTCTCGTAACAAGCAGTCATACAATGTTAGTTTCTTCCCCACCTACACTCACAATGACCCCTATTTAAGAATCTTTGTATGTGACGCATCTAACAAAATGTCTTTTACAATGCATCGAATACCTGTAGAAAAATGCCCTTTGTCACAGCATAGTACAGTAAAGCACAGCACAACGTGTCATGAAGGAAAGAGATGGATAGTCTAGGACGAAGTAAAGTAAAGAGAAAAAGAGAGAGAGAGAAATAGTGAGAGGGGACTTCCAAGCTTAGCCTTTTCTATCCCGGACAGTAGACGTTTCTCTGGAAAACGTTTTGCAACGACATAATGGATTCTACACGATTCATGGAAAGGATGCGAATGTTCCGGTATTTTCAAAGTCACCAGAAGTCAAGTATCCATTCGTGGTTCCTCCTTTAGTCGCAACGTTTTCAACTTAGAAAAATACTTTTTTCTTTTCTTTTCATTTCTACTTTTCTTCTTTTCCTTTCTATTATCTTTTTCTATTATATTTCACAGTATGTTTCACAACTTTTCTTTCTTGAATAATAATAAAGTGATAATCACCTAACAATCAAATAGAAATATCATGAATATAAGAAATTCAGATGAATGAATTTGAATCTAATGATCCGTGACTATTCCAGAAGCGTGCAAAAGAAAATTGTAAAAATATTCGTAGGGAATTGTAAATAGCTGCTTATTAAAAAACCACATCCCCTAAGGAGATGTTGACTCCTGGATCGGACCCAGGACCATCATTGATATTATCCAAATATAAACACCTCTGTTTACTTTCTATTCACTCTACGACGTCTATCGCGTATTGTATATCGAATAAAATATGGATCATTTATAGAATTCTTCCTTTTTTTTTTACAAAGGAGATCCATCATAAATGCTAATGAATTCAAAATTTCTAAAAAATGGGGGAGGGGTAGATCAAATATTTATTTTTTTTTCTTTTTTCTTTTTTTTAGAATAGTTCATTCATTCTAACCTAATATATTAGGTTTTTAAATTCGTTGCACGTGGGACTGTTGTTTAGTATACATTCGCTCTATTCGTATGTTGGGATCATTCATTTTAATATTCCACGAATAAAAAAAATATTATGCGACACTATATCGATTACATCATTTGAAATAAGGAAATAAACAAAAAGTGTATATAAATAATGCGTTCTCGTTGAATGTTGTAAATGAAATGAAAAAGAGAGAGAGAGAGACAGAGAGAGTAAAAGAAAGAGAAAAAGAAAGAAAGTAGGAGGGAGAAAGAGAATCGTAAGATTTAAGTATCGGCGCAAACAAGATTTTAATTTAAATCCCACTCGAAACGATCCGTCCGTTCGAAACCAGGCATTGTCGATATGTAAATAGACGACGAGTCGAGGCACATCGGATAATTATCCGTTTTTCCAGTGGAGAAATGTTTGTCGGGCACTCTGTCGGTAGGGTGTTCTTCCTACGGGCACATTTCCACACCTTTATTCAATATATATATCCCCTCCCCGCCCCCCCCCGCTTTCTATCGTTTTCCAACTAACCGCTATAAAACCGTGATTACTTTTATCGTGGCTTCGCGCTTTCGTTCATCGACCAAGATTTCTCGTTCGCATTGATTAAGATAACCACTCAACGACTACGACTACGAGGACGAGGTTGATGTCGATAGCACCCACCAACCCACCCCTGTTGATAAGGCATAGTTTATTTTCCCCCTTCTTTCCTCCTCCTGCTCCTGCCCCCCTCCCCCTCCCCCACCCCTCCCCACCCCTCCCCCTCCGCCCCTTCTCTTTCTCATACGAGCGTTCGAGCATGCCATCGGAAACGATTGTTCGATGTCTCCTCTTCCGTCCTCGGCTTTGACGAATTTGCATTCGGGATTGATTGAACTCCGAAGCAGTGCCACCACCACCACCACAACTACCACTAAGCTACCCCACCCATCCCCCGTTCCTCCTCTTCCTCTATTTGTGGGCCGAGGATTCCTCATCGAGTCGAAGTTGTCGTCAAGTCTCGTTCTTCTTTATTTCCCTTTACATCGGCCGACGTAAATCGCCTAAGCTCGACGTTTAATTTACCCTTGACGATGAGACGATGATATCCTTGTCGTAAAGCGATTGCTCGCGACACCGATTACCAAGATTGGAATTCGAGCCTCTCCAAATGACAAGAGCACGATTTCGTCCTTCCTCTTCCTACCTTCGTTCCTTCCTTCTTTGATTTCCTTCTTTTTACGAGCCTACAAAATTTCTCATCACTTTCAAAGATTTATGTATACATCTATAAACTTATTTACACTGATTTCAAATCTAATTTGATTTTATTATATTTTCTTTTTTTTTCTTTTTTTCTACGTTGGAATCTTCTTTATGTGAAATTTTAATTGGGTGACAAAAGTATTCGTATGAGAGAATTTTTGTTAATAGAACAACAAGCGTATCGTATATGAACACGTATACGGAAATATCTTGAAATCATTGGAAACTTTCAAGCATAGTAGTAGTATTTAAAATCATTAGAATAAATTAAAGTAACATTCATGTTCATTTACAGTTCTATAGCAGGAATTATCGTTCATCTAATAAAACGTTCGAATAACAAAATACATGTAATTGATGTACTTATCTATAAATTAATATTGATCTAATCGATTTGTTGTCTTATATTAAAGATCCGTATAATAATAGGAAATAAAATAACGCACGGAGTTTATAAGGTGCATGTATCCAGACCAATTTCGTTGCGGTGACATCTTGGTGAAGTAGCGCTTGAGTGCGGGAGCATCGAGGCTACACGTGTTCCTGACACTTGTATACTACTCTCCTTCATAGTTCCTTCTCTCTTTCTCACTCTCTTATCCCTCACATACATACACATACTCTTGGACTCCTCCTGACGACGAAACGGAGGGGTCGCCTCGAGACTTTTGACACCCTTATTTCTTTTCGCTTTTTTCTCGTTTTCTTTCTAGAGTGATGGACTTGACAGACGTTCTTCCTCTTTCTCTCTCTCTCTCTCTGTTTCTTTCTCTTTTTCCCTCTTATTTTGCGAAGAAAGAGAGTCACCGTTTGAAATCTTGCACCGTACCACCACCACCACCACCACTACCACGATCATAACTTTTCTTTTCTCGTGACGAGAATCGAAGGGCCTGTGAAAAATCTAGTTCCTATCGAACGTTAAGAATAAATAAAAAAAAGCGAATATTGACACAATTTGTTTTCGCAATCTTAGACCCTTCTTTTAATATCAACTAACTTACGTTTACCATATTCTCCCAATCTAATTTTTGTCGTATTCTTTATTATACGTATGTGTTATTATTAATTCTTTTTTTTTTTTCTCACGAGCTTCCAATGTAAATTTTTTCTATCGAACTACGACAATGATTCGCATAAATGATATACATGTTAATACGATAGTAACGTGACACGATTTGCCTATCGATTTATACCTTTAATTATTATTCCTATGACGATGATGATCGGTGAATATAATATATGTGAGAGATCGTATCCAGGTGTCGATCGATTATGCAACGAAAATATTTTCTAATAATCACGTCGATCCAGTTCAGGTGCGAAATAAGGTGATGGTGGTGTTGGTGGTGGTGCATCCATCCGTTACGCTTCTCCGGATACAAAAAAAAAATAAGAAAAAAAAATAAAGAAAGGAAGAAAGAATAAAGAGAGGTAGAAGAAGGGAGGGAAAAAGTGAGCGAGGGAGAAAAAGATGCGATAAAAGAGATTCGTATTGTTGCACGAAGCAGGCGTGTCTCGTAAGAATAACTTTGGGATACGCGGATAGACTCGGGAATAGAAAAAGGAGAGAAACTGGCGAATTGTCGAGAGAGAAATACAGATGCGAAGACGAAGAATGAGAAAGAGAGAGGGAGAGGGAGAGAGAGAGAGAAAGAGAAACCCTTGCACGGGACAAGAGACATTGTGTCCTATAAACGTTCCCATTGTGATCCACGTGTGTTACAAATTCCTTTTCGTGCCCTTTGGCCGGGAATAAACCCTTCTCTTAATTAGCATTGTATGGAATTCCTATTGGCGAATCTCTATCCGTCTCTTGGTACTCTTCCTTCCTTCCTTCCATCCCTCTCCTTCGATCCTCTTTCACTTCCCTTGTCGTCTCCGTTAGCTTCAACCATAGAAAGATAGATAGAGAGAGAGAGAGAGAGAGAAAGCAAAGTCCTTTACTGTAGTTGAAGAGGCCAGGGTACATCGATAACGTCGTCTATTGGATGTTATTTCAATCTCGCTTATAGAATCACTGATCTGGACTCCACTGGGTTCGGGGGTATCAAGAGGGTGAATAATACACGAGCAAGTATTCTCGAACGGTTTGATCGGATATTATTAACCCTCTCTCTCTCTCTTTCTATCTATTTATCTATCTATCTATCTTATATATATTTATCTCGAAAGAATGTAACGAATTTGAAATAAATCGTATCACCGAGGTACCATGGTTTTAGCCACCTACCAGGAAGTCGACCATAGGATAATAAATATGTCCGAGAAGGGTGAAGGCCGTTATTCAAAGATTTTAAGGACGAGATGTGTGGGGTGCACGAATCGATGACGTTCTCCTCCACCTCCTCTCTCATCCTCTTCGTTGTGGTCGTCGTCTTTGGCGAGAAGCCGCGAGAGGAACCCCTTTAAATACGCCTTGGCTCGACAACGTTTTCGAACTGTTGCCGCGCTAACGAACGCCCATAAATAATAACTCGCATATATACGGGCCCCATAGTAGACTCTCCACGCGTCTACCTTACGTGGAAAGGTACAGGTTGATTTATTACCAAGTTCACCTCCTATGCCTGATTGGTCCTCTTGCAGGTGTTGGACTCTCACTAGAAGGAGAGTATGAGAGAGAGAGAAGACTCAGGGAACGAATCGTCGGTACACACCGTGACCATGAAGTGTGTCACGTCAACACGCTGCTCCTGTCACTCGAATCATCATCACCAAAAGAGCGAGCGAGAGAGAGAGAGAGATGATATCCCTCTTATCTCCCCCTTTTCCTCCATATTTCTCACGCAAGAAACGATATTCTTACTTTCTTCTTTTCTTCCTGCCATCCTCCTCCTCCTCCTCCTCCTCCTCCTCTTCTTCTTCCTTCGTGTGTTGATTACGTTTCTATAGGAAATAATTGATGGATCGAACCCGACCTTTCCTTCTTTCCTCAATCTTTCGTTTTATTTCTCTTAAAAATGTAACTATCCAATTTTTAACGATTGTAAAATTCTATCCATTCTCAATCCTAATGCAAATAAATAAATATTTTAATCCTTTGCTTTGCACGGTTTATTGGCTGGATGGAGTATTTTTTGTTTGTTTGTTTGAGTGCAAGAATATATAATATATGATAACGTAAATTAGTTTAGTTTAGTCAGTGATGTAATTTGTTTCCTGTATATTTAATGATACTCTCTGTCAAGTATATTAGTTCGATTTAAAAGTTCCTAGTTGGCATAGAACGTTCTTTCACCAGAATATGCGTCGAAATGAAAAGGAGGAGAGAGAGAGAGAGAGAGGGAAGTGAGGATGAGGAAAGAGGATCGTAACGATCTTCCAACGTCGGTTTGATGTCCGATGCTTGTCAGATACGTCGCGATAGCAGGAAGATACATCCCGATCGGATCTCTCTGTCCGAACGAACGATAGCTGCTAATGTACGTCGCGATGAACAAGAGAAGCCACCCAAGGCGCACCGATACGAAATATATCTTCGATTCACGCAAGAAGATCGTCCGACAATACCTTAGCCCTACCACGTCCGTCTTGTTAAAGAGACTCGACACGGAGATTTCTGTCGAGCTGTCCATCCCTAAACGCGCGAACGTTACGAATGATCTCTTCCTGCGCGAATCGCACGCGAGCACAACTTATATATAAATATATAAGGTTATGCATCTAATAACTAAAGTATTAGCATATTTTTAATACGTCAAATATATGTGTTCTTCTATTATAGAAAGTGTTCATATACGTTTAACAGTATGAATATACTGGTATATAAAATATACGTGATCTTACATAGTTGTAACAATTTTCTTTTTTTTTTTTTTTTTATTTGGTAATTTTACACGCATAATATTTTTTTATATTATGTTATTTTATTAAAGTAATATTTTGGAATAAATTATTCGAATCCATTTATTAGATAAAATATATCGGAATATAATATGATATGTAAATGTTAGAATTTACGAGTATTTTTAGTAAACATCGAAAGAAAAAATGATAAAAATAAAATGTTTCTATCATTGTTTTATATTTTTCATTTGAAAAAATAGATAAATTATATAAACTTTATTAAAACACAGAAAAAAAAAAATTTGCTAGGTGTGGGATTCGAACCCACGCTCCCATGGGGAACCAGAGCTTAAATCTGGCGCCTTAGACCGCTCGGCCAACCTAGCTTATAGTGGACGTGACTCATTTAATAGTCAAGAGAGGGAGCTCGAATTGTCGCTTGCTCCTAAGAATAAAATTCCCATAATGCGTATAATTTGCATTTTTTCTGCTGAAAATAGTGCAAGTGCATAACAACAAGCTAAATATTTAAGTATTATGAAAAATATCCGGTTAGATAATTGTAAACACTAAAATTAACTAGTGTATAGAGACAAATGAAAAACGTATGTTGGCCATGACACGAAAAATCCCCGGCTAAGATTACTAAAACAAGGAAACACGATGGGGAAAAACGATTTTTTTCCCCCATCCAGGGAAGCCTGGAGGACATGTCGTTAGAGGGCAATGACAACTTCCTTCTCCGCCCCCGAAAAGGCCCAATTACAACCACATTAGTCAATTATCCATCCAATAAGAGGACGCAACACCTAGTGAAAAGACGAAACGCCAAACCTCTAATTATACACTTGAAAGATGTGGAAATCAAACCAAAAAATCAAGCTTATATACGTAAGACAGTAATACAACTTATTTAATCTAGTTATTTTTTCATACCATTTATATTATTTCTAATATTATAAGATTATTAATAAATACAAATATTAAAGATCATTGTAGAACATCTGATAAATAGTATACGATTTACATTGATATGATATGAACTACTGTGTTCAGGAATCCATTTGACAGTCGCAGTACCAAGTTCCTCGGTTAGTAAGTATTTTTTTGTAGCTCTTGACAAAAATAAAATTCACACGAGAAATGCTTTTACGTGTCGGATGAAATTTTAATCAAGCCATAATTAATTCTGACGATATAGTACAAGCCTTCTCCCACGCGCTCGTTCGCAAGAAAATACGAAAGTAGGAGAGAGATAGAGAAAGAAAGAAAATGATACACAGAGGAGCAAAATAAGGAAAAACAAATAAAAATAAAAGAATAAACTAACAAAACAGGGATAAGTTAGAAGAAGGGAAAAATTCGAAGCGCGGATAATTACGATTCAAGCGCGTATAAAATAATTATGAGACACATCAATAGTCATACGATTTGAAAAGGGAATACCAACGAGGAAAGAAATTAGCAAGAAAGAATGAATATCGAATGGCGCGCGCATGCGCGAACGCTCGTACGCTTCCGCGCCCGACCCTGCGCCGTTTCGAATAAATAAATGCATTTATATATACACATATATATGCATTTATACATACATTTATTTATTTATGTATATTTTCATATATCTTTCTCTAAACGCGTATACAAATATTTATATTGAAAGGTGCGAATAGGTTGTATCCTTTTTTTCTTCACCATTTTTCGTTCAACAGAGTGACGTTGCCTGGAGAATAATGGCGGATTTTCAGTGAAGAAAAAAAAAAAAGAAAATAGAAAAGAGAAAACGTGAAACGACGACTCGTGCTGTGTCGCTGCTTTGGAGGAAGAAGAAGAAGAAGAAGAAGAAGAAGAAAAAAATTAAATAAAATAAAAAATGCATATAAAAAGAAAACAGGAAAGAAAAAAAGGGAAATACATAGCATTCTTTTCTTTTGCCATACGTGCGTCTCGTTACACATTCATCCCTCTATAAATATATTGAAAGAAATGCGAATACGAATCTAACGCTTCTATTGGAAGCTAGCGATGGTTCGTCTGTTGTATGCATGCATGTATGGATGATTTATGTATGAGTATATGCATTTATGTGACTGTCTTTATCCGACGCACGTGCTCGGCCGACTCGTTAGTTAACGAGTTGGGGGCAGAGGCTCGTGGCGACGACGATGACTATGTACTTGAAGGTGGAAAAGAAAAGGAAGAAAAAGATAAAGAAAACGAAGAAGAGAAGAAGAAGAAGAAAAAGAGAAGAGAACGCGCGTTATGTCGTCAACTTTTGTTTCGACCGCGCGACACAGATGCGTGAAAGAGTAACGTCACTGTGACGTGAGAACGAACAAAGAGAAAAATACAGAAAGGAGAGAAAAGGGTAAGGAAGGGAGAACAAGATACACATATATATATACGTGTGCATCTATATATGGGTTTATACACATGTGTATATATATATAATTATTTAAAAGAAAAAGAGACAGATAGAGGGAATTCCATCGGTGTGGGATGAAAAAAAAACAAAAAGGAAGAAAAGG
The DNA here is from genome assembly GCF_010416935.1 of Polistes fuscatus. Lineage (NCBI taxonomy): Eukaryota > Metazoa > Arthropoda > Insecta > Hymenoptera > Vespidae > Polistes > Polistes fuscatus. The sequence continues at coordinate 15,531,672 of NW_025113107.1, read as the reverse complement.
AGGAGGAGGAGGAAGAAGAAGAAGAAGAATAAGAGAAAAGAGAGAAGGACGATAAGGGACAAAGAGAAATATAGAAGAAGAGGTGGAACGTCGAAGCGCGTGGGCGGAGGATAAGGGAATTCGTGGATGCGAGCTGCAAGCGAGCTCGTTTATAGGAGAGAAAGAGAGAGAGAGAAAGATAGGGAGTCAAGAGGGAGTAAGAGGAAGAGGTGGAAAGGCTAGAGACTTGGGTATCGCACGGAATCCGCGCATAATTACGATATATACGGGTATTACCAGCATTACCGCATTACCGCCACCGACGACGTAAGTATATGTGTATATATATATATGTATATGCATATACGACGCATTATACTTGCATCTATCCAGTCGCGCCACCGCTGAATATTACGAATAACATTTGGATTTTGTGCACCCAATCCCGTTCTCTCTCCCTCTCTCTATCTTACTGTTTCTCTCTCTCTGTTTCTGGCTGTCTGTCTGTCTGTCTATCTGTATGTCTCATTCTTTTCTTCCTCTGTCTCTTCTTCTTCCTTCCGTCTCTGTCCCTTTCCGCTTCTATCCGTGGCAGGGCGCCGCCTAACCGCCTATATGCTTATATAATATAAGCATACGGGCACCTTCCATCCGTACAACCATCCATCCACCCCTTCATCCATCCAACCTATCCAACTCAACCATCCATCCATCCATCCATCCATCCATCCAAGCATGCATCTATGCATCGGTTCCATGGAGGACTCGCAGAAATTCCGAGTCCCCGTTTCTATGCGATGAAGGTTCCTCTCTGCGTTGCACCGCCGAATGCCTCCTGCACGAGCGCGTCGCCATAATGCTCGCTTTATTCCACAAACTCATAATTAGACCGCGGATCCCTGAATATCTTTCCTATTCCTCGCAAAAGTTTCACTCCATTCTATCTCTTTCTCCCTTTTATCTTTCCCTATCTCTTTCTATCAATCTCTTTCTCTTATTCTCTTATTCTCTTTTCTCGTTTTCTCTACCCCACCCCCACCCCTATCCCTATCCCTGTTCACCCTCTCTCCTCTTCCTCCCCCCATCGAGGTTCGGTACTCCTCCCGAGTCTTTTCCATCTTTCTACCTTGGCATTCCGTCTCTTGGAGCTTTTCAAACTCGTACATTTCGAATGTCTCGCGTATAGATCTACCCTTCTTCTTGCCGAAGTACGCGAGGGAAGGGTAGAGTCAGGCTGGAAAATCAACGAAGGCTGGAAACGACCTCTGTTTTTTTTTTTCTTTTTCTTTTTATACCTAGGCATTTCCTTTTTATCCTCCTCCTCCTCCTCCTCCTCCTACTTTTTCTTCTTTATTCGTTGAAATTCTTTCGCGATTTCGCGCGCGTTACGTTCTCCTTTTCTTCGAAAAAATAAAAAGCCAATGGATATAGATACGCGAGCCTCCGATTATTCGCTTCCCACGTTTTCAATACGACCGTTCTCTCTCTCTCTCTCTCTCTTCTACTTCAGCTTCAGTTTAGTCGAAGCTACTAACATTGCGATATTTATCCGACGATCATCGTGCCAGTTAAAACGAGCTTATTTTTTTTTGTTTATTGTGTTTTTAGTTAGTTGGATAAATTTTTCTACGATATACGTCGAAATATACACTTTTATAATATATTTACTTTACGTAAGAGTACGCTCAACTATACTTATAGTACCTACTTATTCATTTTACGAAAAAAAATTGAGGGATGACTCTGACGATTTCTTTTCGACCGATAGTGGTCCAGTTCGTTTAAACGAGATCCGTGACGAATTCACGTGAAAGCTTTCGAAGAATCGATAAAGTTTTCTAATTTTTTCATTTTTTCTTTCTATACGAAGTAAACCGCGACGAATTTGAAAAGTTTTCTTTTAAACGTGTAACAAAAGCTTCGAGAAACGGCCGAATCACAGATGGTACTCATCGAAGTAAATTATTCGAAGGGAAATAATCTTTACCCCGGTTGGGATGAAAAGTGATTAACTGTTTGATACCTTTTTCTCGTATCCAAGTATCAGCCCTCCTTTTAGGAAGTCTCTATTTATTTTTTCCTTTTTGATTACGTCTATCCAACGCACACGCAAACACACACACATACATACTCCCTACGTTTCTTTCGTTCGCTGAACTCGAAACGTTATTTTTCCACTCGTCAGCGTGGACTGGACATTGGCAGAGGAACGTGAAAGCGTATACGTGAGAAAGAAGGTGAGCAGGGATGACTATTAATTTCTCCCGTGGCACTTGGCCGTCTATAGTATGCATTAACGCTTGATTCGTGCCTTCGGACATCGAACGTCCGACGAATATTTTCGATCGAATGAAGGGAAGGAAGAGGAACGAGTGAACACGGTTCTCGCAAAGATTGATAGGACAGAATTCCACTGGTAGATTCGTAATGGATAGCCCATGTCCGAATTCACCAATAGCAACCCTCTCTCTCTCTCTCTTTTTCTCTCCTTCTCCCTCCCCCCTTTTTCTATCTCTCTCATTCTCCATAGTCGATACCTTCTAATGGAATCCCCGATTGTACTTCTTATCAATGGACCACGTTCGAGTGGTGCGCCTCTTCCATATAATGTCGAAGCAGGGAAGTACCGATCCATTATTGTCGTCGGCTTGCGAGAAGAGCTCTTATACGAGATAACTTATTTTTTCACCCTTCATCGGTATATGGCAAATTGCACCAAACGATGACTATCACAATGAAACGACTATCACGAGACTCAAGGGGGAGCTTTTAATTGTATCGCGAACAACGAAAGATTATTAAATTATATATTATTTGTTAATTAAATCTACACGTGATTCTCTCTTCTCGGTTTATGAATAGAAGTAGAATAAATGATTATTTTGAAATGAAACAACGATTATCATGGATACATAGGGGGTGAGTTTAACGTGTGATTTAGATTTGTCAATATTTTCAAAATAACTCGAAAATATGAAAATATAATTACCGATTAAGAATTCAATGAATCATGGGTAGGTACCACGTAGAGAAAGTACTTTTCGACTTTTTGCTCGAGCTCTATCGCTCACCCTTTTCGTAGCTCGTAAACCCTTTAATACCTCGAGTAGAGTCGAAAGTAAAATAGTTTTGGTGGTGCGAGAAAAGGGGTATCCGACAAAAGGAGCGTTCTTCTATCTGGCGTCTCGATAGAGAAAAAGAATGCTTACCGAGGTAAGATCGTAAACTATGAGCAAGATCCCATTGAAAGTAATCGAGGCGTGATATTTCAGGTCGCGATGTTTCTTACGCGCGTTATATACATGCCTTAAGTACGTATAATAATACTTATACAGACGAGTATCCTATATGGCGCCGCGTACGTTATACCCCCATAAGATTCGTATTATGCAAAGAAGCGTGAAACGTATCGCGCGTTACTAATCGCCCTTTCCCAACACAACTTCCATCGCTAAATTTATATTCGCAACTATAGATACATATAATAGACACGAGTTGCGGATTTTCAAACATTCATCGACGATTTTTCGATTACTCGATCCCTTGATATTTTATTTCATCTAACTTGGGATTTCAAATCGAAGAAAAATCATTCGACGATTAATTATCGACTGTAACGTTTCAAGCACAATTCTACCAATCAGAATTCCAAACGATTCTCGTTCATTTAAATGGATCGCTTCCGAGAAAGTAGAAAATAATTCGTAGCTCGTAGCTTCGTAGCCAGTCGAGTTTTGAAATCGCACACGTTGTTGCGCTTCGAACCACCTTCTCGAAGACGTAATATATTCTTTTATGCAGGAAACGTGGCATTCCTAAGCGTCTCTTTGTGCGATCCACGAATAAGCTGAAAATGAGGTTGCGCTTTGAGAAAATTATAAAGGTGCTAGGTGGACGAACGAGTCGGGCATAAATTTTAGCGATGCTTTTTGAACGAATGAGAAAGAAGGAACAGAAATATAATAAAAAAGAAAATAATAATAATAATAATAAAGAATAGAAGAAAGAGAAAGAAGAGAAGGAACGAAAAAACGAAGAAAAGAGATACGTAAGAAGGAGAAGAAAAAGATGATGATGATGATGATGACGATGAAAGAGAGAATGAACGTTATATTTCTTTTTTTATTCGCGATAGTAGCCAGAGGTTAGCTAGAAAAGGGACCTTTTCGGAACGATTAATTCGGTTTTATGGTCCGCCACGAATTCTAACGGAAAGCACGTAAATCATCCTGCGAGACCCGAACGTTTTCTGACCAAATACAAACACGTACAACCCACTGACACGCAGATGCATCGATGTTACGAAAGAAAGAGAGGGATATGCAAACCTGCTATACTCGCGAGTCCACGCAACGTGTTCAACTAAAGTATAGCCGACCCGTTGGGAGTGCAATAAATTCCACTTAGCTGTTTCAGCGCTTCGTCACGCATTTACACGAACGACATTGTCCTCTCTAGGATCTTTTAAGTTGATTCGTTTTAATATCGAAATGACGATGAGACTTCCGGTTCTTCTTAATTCCATTTCTTAGAAGAGATGTATCTAACATTAGATCGATTATAAATAAATACACCTGTAATTATACTGGGTTATCTAAAAAGTGTTATTTTCTTCATTCGCATATAACTGAGTTTGTGCATCAATGCAAAAACATATCAATGTATGAACGATATAAATCGATACCAGCGTATTCATAAATAAATAACTAAGTTTTTATAAATATTATTTGTGAATTGAATAATTGTTGATCTTATGAATGATGAAAGACAATTTGATGCAAGAATATTTTTTTTTTTCGGAACAACCTAACAGAGTAGGAAGAAAAGACTTTTTATAAAAAGATGGCGTGAGCCAACGTTCGCGACGTTTACTCGAGGATGATGACAGACGAAGTAAGAAGGATAAGAGGAATGGAGGACGAGGAGAAGAGGGAAACTTCCTATTCTTCGAACGTAGACTTTCTTGTAGGTCTTAAAGAAGTGTAAGGAATAATCGAACGTGGCAGCCGTGTGGCGTGCTCGGTGCCACACTAGATTAATGTTATTTCAATGGGGATTCGGCTTTGCAATGGGGTATCGCCATAACTGACCCCGATTTGCATTAGAATCGGGGTGAAATCGCGAAGGGGTGAAAAGGACTCGGCAGAAAAGAAAAACGAACCGACGTGGGCCTTTGGGAACGCGCCAAACCGTACGCGTGTTGTCCGAAACACGTCGAAAAACCGACGTGACCGCGTCCGGTTTCTCTACGTCCTTCTTCCTTTATTTCTTTTTATCTTTCATTCTTTCTTCATATTTTTTTTTTCCTTCCTTACTTCTTTCTCGTTCGCGAGGATTAAGATCCACCTCGTGCTGCCTATAGAGAAAAATTACTCGTTCGGAAATATACCGGGCGATGAACAAAAGTCCGGACCCCTTCGTCGTTCCGTTTTAACTGCGACCCGTTACTGAAAAGAGATGACAGTCGTAACAGTCATTTATAGCGATGGAAGTGCTTGTAAACTGTGGATAAAATTAGCCGAGTAGCTCGACCGCAGCCGAATTCAACGATTTACGATCGCTAAGTGTCTAATAAGAACGAGATTTGCCGATCTCTATACTCGAATTCGGACACCACCACCACCTGTTAAAGGAAAAAAAAAAAAAACATCTTTTCAAAATACTTTTTCCTTTTTATGTATATATTATATTTTTCTTTTTCTTTTTTTTTTTGTTTTTTTTTTTTTTACGAACGATCGAATTTCACGAGTAGTACGAGAAAAAGAGATTCTAATGTGTCGATGGTTATTTTTGTCTATTTTGCAGTAGACTTTTACGTTCGTTATTATCTCGAAGGCAACGTTTTAACACATTCGTTTGGATACGACTTTTAACAGAGATAACTGGTCGTAAAATTTCTAAAGGGCTGCCATAAAGATCCGTAAATTCCGAAAATGGTTGATAGTCGGTATTTCTGACATTATCTTTAGGATAATGAAAAGAAAAACAAAAAATAAATGAAATATAGGACACAGCAGTAATAATTCTCGCCCAAGGAAAAAAAATATGAAATAATTCGAAATAACGTTTCCAACACCTGTTAAAAGAAAAAAAAAAAAACATCTTTTCAAAATACTTTTTCCTTTTTATGTAATATTATATTTTCTTTTCTTTTTTTTTTTTTTTTTTTTTTTTTTACGAACGATCGAATTTCACGTAGTACGAGAAAAGAGATTCTAATGTGTCGATGGTTATTTTTGTCTATTTGCAGTAGACTTTTACGTTCTATTATCTCGAAGGCAACGTTTTAACACATTCGTTTGGATACGACTTTTAACAGAGATAACTGGTCGTAAAATTTAAGGGCTGCCATAAAGATCCTGTAAATTCCGAAATGGTTGATAGTCGGTATTTCTGACATTATCTTTAGGATAATGAAAAGAAAAACAAAAAATAAATGAAATACATAGGACACAGCAGTAAATAATTCTCGCCCAGGGAAAAAATATGAAATAATTCGAAATAACGTTTCCAACAATTTATACTTTTACTTTTGAAAGGTTTCGTACGAACAAAGGCGTTCATTAATTAACCAACGATGTCGTCGTTCGCTCGAGCTCATAGAAGTTGGCCGATGAAATGGCATTTTTCGATCTAACGTAAAGCCAAACGATTCACTACTAACATATACACAAAATAAAAAGAAGAAAGAACACGTAGAGTCTCGGAAATGACTGGATGAATTTGCTATTATTCGAACGAGTTTGTCTAAATTGGAAACACAGTACTCCAGCCCTTTGCGACTCCTTTTACGTGGGGTCGCTGCTCGAATAACCGTTCGATGATCCGGAACTCTGCATCGTTAATGTCCGGAAAATCATGTCCGGTCTTGCCGTTGAATTTTTCCCTTTTCTTTTTCTTATTATTCTCCTTCTCCTTCTACTTCTGTTTTTTGCCGAGAAGAAAACGCGTTGTAGGTCATTTTTCATTCACCGTCCTCGAACCTCGCGTCATCGTCCTCCTCTTCGCGTTTGTAATTTTTCTTTAGTTCCCTTTTACTCGACCTCGTTAATTCACGTTACACTTATCATCGCGAAAAATAATAATAATAGTAATGATACGCGTCAAAGTTTTAACGTTGCTTGAATATCATTATCGATATAAAAGTGATTATCGTGTACGTTATTATAACGATCGATTAAATAACTATGAAAAATTAAGGTGAAATCATTGATCAAAATCGTATGTTCCAAATTCTAATTTTAAAGATCTTATTGTCTTTGCAATTCAAATGGTAGAGATAAACTAAAATTATAAGAAATATATTCAAAATAATTGTTCCAATGATTAAACTTGTTTATCTATTTGCTCATACGACTCGACTAATCACCTTCCATCTATTTCTTTTCCTCGAAATAAAATTTCGAAGGAAAAGTAAATAGATATAATCCAGAGAAATCGTCGTCGGTACGATAAACTGCTTATGTTTTACTCGCAAGTGAGTTATTGCGCGAGGTATATGGTATTATTCGTACGCGAACCGGCACGAGGAACAAATATCTTGTTTCTTCTCTACGTGTGAGTATTTCTACATATATACGTATATATATATATATATATATGCGCGTGTGTGTGTGTATGTATATGAGAAGTGAGTGCGTCGGGGAGTTTAAGGCTCGGCGCGAGGATCGTACAATGCTCGTGTATGGACACTATGGGCATTGTGAGACGCGAGACCGAATGAATATGTGCACGATGCATCAAAGAGTTAAGACTCAATGGCGGACCACACAGACCCCGAGTAAGAGAGAAAAAGAAAAAGTAAAAGAAAGAGAAAGAGAAACAGAAAAAGAGAGTCAGCTTAACGGTTAACGTATTATCATATGGCCTCACGTTTGAGACGATGGTCATTGTCTACAGCCCTTCGACTAGAAAAGAAAAGGACGACCTGACAATGTGAGTATGATCCTGACCTTCCAAGAACCCCATATGTTGACCAAATCGTCCTCTTCGACCAACTAGGTTCTTCCATATGTTTCCCTTAAAAACGCCTTCGAGATTTTAAGTATATTTACGTACAAATTTATTATAAGGTAGAACAGATAAAATAATACTATTTAATGCATTTCTTTTAATAGTCATTAATTTTCTTTTTAATTTGATTTGTTTTTTAAAGAGTAGTTGTGATTTAATATTTTTTTAGATCTTTTTATATATAATTTAAAAATTAATAATATGCATACAATACCAAAATAAAATCTAAAATGTATTATAAACTAATGGTGAAGCTAGGACAGAGCAAAATTCGTTTTTCTTTCAGTATAAGAAGTTAGGGACTGTACTGGCACCAGACAGTCTACTGGTTGTGGTACCAAGAATCAGTCACATTTGGACCTTTCTAGTGCTCTGTTCAAAAGTTTTGGAGTTTTTAAAATAGAAAGAAATGAACTACGAAACAGTATGTTCAACGTAAATTATAGTATGAAATTATTTATAATCAGTAATGTAGAGTTTATATTATATTTATTTTGCATTGTAATTCTTAACTGATTCTATTTCTTTTTTACGTCCTACTTCTTAAATGAATTCTGAACACGTTGCTGGGCAGTTAAAGGCCTCTTGCCTAGTTTCCCAACCAACCGCTCAACGTCGCTACGATCGCCTAACCTCTTTTTGATAAATATCACAATGAATTATTTTTTTTCGTATTGTTGCATAATTGCAGAGCGTGTTACGAAACAAATCTTCATTCCGGCTGAGCCCCCAATTGTAAGATTTATTATATTTATTTATAATTATACGTTCGTCCCACAATAATATAATAATTAATATAATATATTAAGTTTTAGTTTATTTCTACCGATTTATATTGTTAATCGATCAGTTTATTCGATTTTTAAATAAGATTTACATTTGTTTATACAATGAAATCCAAATGAAAATGAATCAATTAATAAATTAAAAGAATATTGATCATTGAAGAAAAAAAATAAGATTGAATGAAAAGATTTTCATTGAAAATGGAAATATAAAACTTGTCGTATGATCGATAATGGTACAATAATACAAAGTTAGTTCCGATTTGTTTTCTTTTATCTCAATAAATGTCTACGTGTACTCTACGGTTATCAATGCGATTATATCTTGGAGGGATAGAAAGTGCAGTGATTTTGAAAGGAACGAATGGTCCTTAGGTATGATGTCGAAGGTGGCGGTGATGCTGCTGGTGCGTGTAAAAATAGAAAAGCCGAGCCGGGAACCCGTCCAACTGCTTATTACTTTTGACGTCGGAATGTATGGTCCTGTGACCGAGCGTGCTGGTGTAGAAAGAAAGAAAGAAAGAAAGAAAGAAAGAAAAAAAAATAAGAGAAGAAAGAAAGGGAGAGAAAGAAAGAATAAGAGAGATAAAAAGAGAAAAGTTTCATGCGTGTTTCACACCCGCTCGCTAGGTAACTCACACGATGGGAGAATTCCGGATGCGGATTCCGGAGGTTGTTTTTGAAATGACTATCTGTTGTAACAAGTCACCAAGTTGTTCTACTCCTGACAAGTAATATTAGTATATCAATATATAAAAAAATACATTTCTTGTAGCCACCCAAGTGACGTAAATTAACGTCATATTACCCTACCAACAAAATCAAACTTGTTGCATTATTGATTACGAGATTTTACCGTAATAGCATCATACGTAAAGTAACTTACACTTTTACACTTATCGTGAGAAACTTTGTAATACTTTGTATAATATTAACGAGCTAACTACGTTCCATAGAAATGTTTGGTATATATATATATACACGAGTAAGTATATAAATTTTTATAAAACATTTCAATATCTACGATCATCGTAGTATATTCACTTATATGAAATGTGACATCTAGGAAAAAAGCATGGAGACTTATTCGCGCGAGAATTTTCTTCTAGAAAAATTCTTCGAGTAAGTATACGTAGTGATACGACAAAACGTAAAATCTACCGCACAGATGATTTCAGCTACGAACAGATGAATAATGGCTGATTCAGCAGGATATCTCGTTTGTCGTCCATTATCAGCGCGATCCGATGAACAGTATTTTCGGGTAGTTTATTGTACAAAATTCTTCACGCCTGCCAATCTATTCGTTCGATGCTTACGAACTCTTATGTATATCTTACATTTATCTATAGCGAGGAAATAATGAAAGAAATAAAGAGATAAAGAGATAGAGAGATAGATAAAAAGATAAAAAGATAAAAAGATAGAAAGAAAGAAAGATAGACCCTTCGAGTTGGATGAATATATATATATATGTATGATTGTATAGCATACTGGATATAATCCCGTATAACGAAAAAGAAAAAATATATAAGTAGGTATCTATGATAATAACAACAACAACAAAAAAAGGATAGGAAAGAAGAAAAGAAAAGAAAAATATAAGTCTATACGTTCGTTCGAGCGAGAAATATTGAATGTTTTGGAAACATAAGTATTAGGAAGGGTGCAGGAGAAGAGAAAAGTTGGTTTTCCGTTCACAAGCACGGAAGGTGCCTCTTCTCAAAGCGCAAAGCGTGGAAAAAAGGGAGAAAAGGCTGAAGCTTTTGGAGTTTCGCCAAAATTACGCAGACGAACCATAGTCGAAGGACAAGGTTGGAGCAGTACCACCATCTGGCGAGGTTCCTTCTACAAAGGGAAGGAATTACGGCTTCTTGAGTATCCATCTACTTGATATTCTACGATCTGTAATCGATATTATTATTTTCGATGAAAGATAATAAATATAAATATTAAAATAGTTTCTCACGGTAGACGAAACCTTTTCTATTATATAACCTAATATTTTTTTTTCTTCTTTTTTATCTTTTATTTCCTTCCACAGGCTCTTAATAGATGCTCGAGCCGACCAGTCCTCGATTCATGGTCAAAGAATATCAAAATGCGTATGGTAGAATATATCAAGAAAGAAAGAGAAAGAGAAGTAGCCGGTGCTCGAGATGAGCCAGAACATTGTATCAAGATGTTATCTCGTTTTGATCATAGAAAGGGGTTTTCTAGGTATCCAACCCCCCTCCTGCAGGGTATCTCGCTAAGGTCTGCCGCAGAGAATCGGCTAGCTTTTCCCCCTTCGCTTCTTCCACTCCCTTTCCATTCCAATCAGTTTGAAAAGGTGCTTGCACGAGCGGGACTCGACTCATTCGGTGGCAAAACGTCTCGCTTACTCTTTCCTTGGGATCCACGGTCCACTGCTCTCGACGATCCTTATTCTTCTTCTTATTCTTCTTCATATACTTTGCCCACCTAAAGTATCGTATATCGGCAACAAAAAAATCGTATTCATAGACAAGGACGTTGCATATTATTACCTTTCAGATGAACAAGAACAAGCACAAGAGATACATTTTAGATTCGAATTATTTTCGGTTTAAAACACTTACTTGAATGATAGTAAGAAAAAAAAGGTATAGACAAAAAAGTTATAAATATATAAGAGGATCCTCGGGTCGAGCATGAATTATTAACGTTAAGTATTATACGATTTGAATTTAAAGAAGTATGCGGAGAAACAAACGGTATTGAATATTCAATGCAATCCTGATACAAATTAAAAAAAAAGAGAAACAAAGATTAGTGGAAATATATAGATAATAAATTTAACGTTTGACTCGCACTGTTCTTTTTGTATTATTTTCAAAATGTATCTTCAATTGGTCGAGACCAAAAGAAGACATGACGTTAATTCGTAATAGGAAGTGACATTGGCTTAGTAAAAAATTCCTTTTCTTTTTTATAGCGAGAGATAAGAGATCCTGATAGTGTCGTCCGTTTTATGGGAGATGAGAAGCCCCAAGCCATTCTTTTCTCGGCTTATCTCGCATGGCAAGGTGTCCCGCGAAAGAGTGAAATCATTGACGAAACAAAGGCAAGCCGCAAAGGAAAGAAAGGAAAAGGAAGAAGAAAAAGGTAGAAGAAGAAAGAGCCTAAGAAAAGAAGAAACATGTTGTAAAAGGACTTATTTCAAAGACGGATATATAAATTTAAACATTCATTTAATGTCGGAATGTAAAAGTATTTTCTCTTCTATATAGTTCGAAAATCGAACCAAAATGATTCTTTTTTTCATTGATCTTGATGAATCTTTTTCAACTATTCTTTCCTGTCTTTTATTGTCCTTTTTCGTCTTTTCAAGTTCATCAACAATAGAGAACAAATCACCGGCGAAGAAAAAAAGCTTACCTCCATTGCACAAAAGGAATTTGAAAAGAAATAAAAGAAACGAACAAAGAGATTGAGAGAGTGATAGAGGTTCGATATAGTGTCTATAAATTACAATAGATTTACAAAGGAAAGGAAATTCAGTATTGAACACAACAATATCTGATGTCTTATAGGACAAAAAGAACCTAGTCAAGTAAGAATTCGTTTGTTTCTAGGAACTTTGAGCCATTATAGATATATCAAAAATAATAAAAATTAAACAAATGCTAGGCGCCTACCTGTCGCCTAAGATTTTTTCGAAACTTTATAAATTCCATTCCAGAAGTGAAGGTTAATACTCAACCCTTTCCAAAATATCGAATAAAGAAGTTTTACCAACATTATTATATTGTATATCAATTATTTTCACGGAGACTTGTTACCGCGACATTTTAATTTTAATTTGAATATTCATTTTCATTTCTTTCTTTTTCTATCCATTTACAGTATGTTGCATTACTTTTATGGGAAATTTTATATAATGAAAAATATGTTACATTTGTATTATAGAACGTGTCAAATTTTTCCTATTGACAAACGTTTTTATTCTATCGAAATATATTATTTATTATTGAAGTAATATAAAATTAATAAAATTATAAATTAAATAACGCTCACAATAAGTAATGTACCATTAGTAATACACGTATTATAATAAATAGTTTGAAAAAACGATTATTCAAAAAGAGAGCAATAAAAGATAGATGTTTCTAGAAAAGAGAGTATCTAAATGAATAAACGCGTGTGAAAGCGTAATATATATATATACATAAGAATATTATTCTTTACTCGTATATTTATTCGTACATATATATGTGTGTATATATAATATAATACAATATCGTAGTAAGAAAGTTGGCATAAATCAAAAAGCAGGGAAAAATAAAGGAGCATAGAAGAACCGGCTAACGAGAAGGAAGAGGCGGAACGATTCCGCGCTGCCGCGTTGCTCTCCCGTCCGGTTGGTCCGGTCGAGAGATAGATAAAGAGAAAGAGAGAGATAGATATAGAACGGGGGGTGGTGGGAGGGGGAGGGGAAGAAAGGAAAAAAGAGAAAGAGTAGAAAAAGGGCCGCACGTCGCGCAAATTCTTCTTTTGCCCTTGGAGGTATAGCAACCAGCCGCCTGCCTTCCATGGGGGACCTCCCGTCGTCATCCTGGTGTTCGTCATACGCGAGCAACGCATATGAAACGAGAACGAGAGGATCTGGCTGAGGTTTGAACACCACACGGGGAGTATTTGTCGAAAACAACCTTCGGGAGGCGTTGCGGTAGGCCTTAACGTGTTCCATAGTATCTTTTATCCCCCATTTGGGGTACGATTGTTTATTGACAATAACTATGAGATACTTTAACACATTACGAATACCAACACCGGTCAATATTATTCCTTATTCATTGTCGAAGAAAATTTAGAGCATTTTGCCCTAGGTGGATAAAATCTGATTTCATAGAAAACATGGAATTTCATTAAATCTAGTTATATTATAGATTACGGATATGGTAAAGTAAACTGATTCTCTATATTTTCTTTTTTTTTATCGTATATAATTTAAAATTATATATTTTATAGATGAATAATTATTTTTACTAGTTCAGTAAACATAAATAGTTATAGCGTGTTACCTGTAAAATTCGTAGAAAAGAAGTTTGTAATATTTAATATTTTTAAATTCAATTATTTATTAGTATTAGGGAAAATATACGTATACGTTCGTTATTTTGCTTTAATAGAGACAAATCAGATATCAGGACTAGATAATAGCCTAGCTATTGAATCGCGAGAAACAAAGGAATGTCGCTTAGGAAGGTTTGGATCGAAAGACCAGAGGAAACTCTTAGGTGCTATACCTAACTCTCGTTCGGTCGATTGGCTTCAAGCCCTAACCAACAATTTGTGGACCCTTCGAAAACTGGCCGACCACAAATTGTCGGGGCCATCGTGAATAAGAACGTATGCTACCCCTTTGACTTTATGCGTCATACGCAAAAGCACTTGTTTGGGGGTTCCAATGTCTCGCACGAAACCCACGGTACTCGAGTCTCTCCTAAGCTGAGAATTATTTTCTCAGGACACCCCCTTTTATATATATATACGTTCGATCAACACCCTTTTCAAAACGTTTTTACTTTTTTTTTAAACCTCTTGAAAATGAAGGTAATATAATCATCGGTAATAAATAAAATATAATAATTTTATAAAACGTTCATTTTTTCAACGATTAAAATTATTTGAATAAGTAAGTATCTGGAGGAAAAGGGCCTACAACATCAAACTTGTAAAATAACTTATACTATCGGTCAAAATTATTTGACCACGTCCACTAACGAAATATTAAACATAAAAAATGGAAGAAAAGTTGGATTTTTTAATAGTAAAATATAAATATTATACATACTATATAATATAGTAATGTAATATTGTTTAAAAAATTTAGTTATATATTTTTTCGAGAAATAACTAAAGAGATTAACGAAGCACTAAAGCTTTTCTATTAACTATGAAAGGTCCAAAGGTTTTAGAAACACTAGGTTTGATAAATCATAAATCCGAAATGCGTTCTTTAAGTTTTACGAGAGACAATCGGACTAAAAATTTCTAAAATATTATTCCCATCACGTTTTCCATGCCAAAAAGTGAGAAATCTAGGAATGGAAAGTTACAAAAGGAATCTTTTGTCCCAACGAAAAGAATTTCAGAGTTTCTCTTAAAAAAATTTAGGAAATTCTAAAATTCAATAGTATTACTTTTTAACACATTCATCGGATGGATTCCTGTGGATTCATCGGATACCTGAAAAATAAAGGTCGTTTAGAGGACTCATGCCATCTAAAGAAAAAGATGCTTAATATAAAGTTACAAATTTCTAACGATTAAGTATTTGAGATAGACTATGGTTGGAGGATAATTATAATAACTAATTAACTTCTAATTAATATGAAACATTTGATACGTTTTATTGATCACTTTTAATCCAATACGTTAAATATGTAAGATTATTCGTTTCCATGTTAACAATGGCGTAGAGACTAACTTCAAGAATTCACTTTCAAAATAATCATCCGAAAGATTTGAAACTTTGGAAAGGACCAGTCGTCTGGTTGTTGGAACTTGTAATCGATCGGTCGAATAACGAAACCGCGAATCGTCGATGCTCGGCGCACCCATGAACGCAATCTGCTCGTTGTTGCCAACAATGGTTCGAACGCGCATCGAACTTGACTCCGTTCTGTATATCTATACAGGGACAAACACACACACGCACGCACGCACATAGAAATGTGCATGGGTATGATGAACGCGTGCGTGTCGGTGGCGTAACGCGCGTAATGTAATTATGGTACACGAAGCACGGAAGGTAGTCACCGCCATAATGGGCAATTGTCCCCAGCGAATAGTGCCACAATGGCGGATTTCATTGCCGTTAACAACTGACTGTCCAAATACGAAGTGCAGCTCGCGCGACCGGACAATAAGCGTCCGCTGTCCGGATCAGGTTCTCTTTATAGCTTGGACGTCGTTTATCAGCTTCTCGCCAGGGTCACTAGTCCTTCGGTTAACTTTTTTTTCCCTATTTTACCCCTCCCCTCCCTACTGTTTCGGTACCTTCTTTTCACCTTGCTACCGAATATAATATCCCTATAGTAATATTTAATACTTCATTCGAAATATATTCTTGTTTTCTATTGAACCTTTTCTATTCGTAAAAGAATCATCGGAGAAGAGATTATTCATGAAATGCTTATTATGTTTACCTTTTTTTTCCACGGTTAACTCGATGGAAATGAAAATTTCGATAGGGAGAAATAATACAAACGGCTCGAAAGGAGTGACTTTTTATTAAAATATATAAATAGATGACAATCGTAGGAAACTTGTTTTAATGTATCACAAACTGGATTAGATTTTATCAATTGCTTTAGAGAAACATTTGATCTTCATCTATCCATTACGATATCCGGTTTTGTTTACAACACCGTAGTGAAGAAGAGTTATGGGGTAAAGAACGTAAGTGGAATTAATGTCGAGGATACCGAGAGCAAGCCACACGTAATAGAAAAGGGAAGAATATTTCATTTAACTGACCGATCGGACTAGTTTGCACGTATGAATAATTGTGGCAACCCCGTAACTAGTGTATCCCTCTCTCTCTCTTCGTATTGTGCTAGAAAATATATGTTTGCAAGTTATGCCATTGGAATGATTTGTTACTTTGACCAGATGTTGCATCTCTTTTTTCATGGTTCTTCTATCGTCCTAATACCTCTGGCGTAAGTTTACATTTTGTCATTTAATACCAGACATTTTCTGTGTCAAGAATCCGAAATATTTCACGATATTCGAGAACTACAGCAATTTTGCTTTTAAAAGGGAACTCTGTTAAATGTTTGAGGCTTTTTCAAGTCGATCTGCTTGTAGTTTTAACACAAGAAGATTTTCTCTCTTCCAACCAATTAGGGTTATAGGCGTTATATTTCTATCTAATGAATAGAAAATATTATGTCGTTTGAAAAATAATTTATTATGCGGAAGAAATTAGGAAGTGAGAATGAGAATAAGTTGAAAGAAAAGATAGGAAGCCTAATATGAAACTTATAATACCTTTTTTGAATCCTGCATTTCTGTTTTTAGTTAATAAGTCTGTATATATATACACCTATGTATATATATATATATCCTCGATATCGCTAAAAATAGTTACCTACCGATCGACAGTAGAATCGCAAAGCTGTCGTCCAATTACGGACGTATCTAGGTACTTCATTAGTACGGATTGGCTTCTGTCTCGATGGTGTGTTAGGAAATTAGTTCTTTACATTGTGCGATCGTAACGATATACCGTTGTTAATCAACTTCCTCCTTCTGAACGTTGGAGCCACCCTCATTGAAAGGGATCTAAAAAAAAAAGAGGAGGGAATAGAAAAAAGGGTAAGAGAAGGAGGAGGAAAAGCAAGAGAGGGCGGAGAGGGGGTGAGTAGGGGGTATAGGAGGAAGAAGAAGAAGAAGAAGAAGAAGAAGAAAAGAAAGAGAGAAAGAGAAAGAGAAAGAGTGAAAAGAATGGAAAGGGGGTACAAAAAAGAAAAAGAAAAGAGAGAGAGAGAAAAAAGGAACGAACCAGATGAGAGAGAGAGAGAGAGAGAGAGAAGGCAGTTCTTATCGGGAATCGAAGCGATCGAGCCGAGGATAATTCGCACGAGCGAACAAAACGGCTCGCGATATTCGAGCGTGGCATAGGTGAGCGTAATTATATCCTTTGAATTCGTTCACAATGGCCTCGGGCCAGTCATTGAAAGTCGAGTACCTGTGCCTCTTGTGAAGTTCCACCGGTGCGGCCGCTGATATATATATACATATATGTACGTATACGTATATATACATACATATAAGGAAGAGGAAGAGGAAGAGAAAGAAGAGGAGGAGGAGGAGGAGGAGGGGGAGGAAGAGGGGGAGGAGGAGGAGTGCATTTAATGCGTAATTAAATTCTGTTTGGCATCGACTCTCCTTTTATTTTTCGCGTCCCCATCGGGGACTCCTCTGCTTCCTCCCCCACCACCCCCTAACCCCCCAACCCCCTCTCGGGTTCTTTCTCGTTGTTGCTGCACCACAATACCGACGCCATTGACGATGGAAAAAGCTGGCTAATGCGACGGCACTCGCGATACCAATTTTTTTTTTTCTTTCTCTCTCTCTCCCTCTCTATTTTCTTTGATTTCTTTCTTTCCTTATTTCCTCCTACGGATATCACGTAAGATCGAGGAAAAAGAAAAAGCGATCTATAAAGAAATCTTGATTGCCTTCGTTCTCGTAAGAATCGACGTTTGAGAGTATCGATTCGATTACAAGCGATGTTATATTCGAGCGAGTCTCAAACACGTGGTTAGGAAAAGTTCAATATTATTTTGTCTAAAAATCAGAATTTGAATATCTGTGAGATTTAGAAACAAATGTGAGAAAAAAGGTTTTCTTTTATAACCTTCGCAAGTGTTTCTCCGAAAACTATACTTTACAACAGATGGTAAGACAAAAAGGTGGTAGTTAAGAAAGAAATATAAAAGAAAAGAAAAAGAAAAAGAAAAGAAAAATAGAATTTTAAGAAAGAAGAAAAAACAGGCAAAAGGTTCATGAATAGAAAAGAAAAAAGGTTGTAAATGGAAAAAGAATTTCAGAGATTAGTATCGACAACGGGGAGGAGCATTGTCAAATTTAAGCATGACACCCTTTTCTTCCCTTCGAATATTTTACTTAACTGTTCTTCTTTCTCTTCTCCTCCTTCTTCTTTTATTTTTACTTCTCTCGTAGTTTTCTCTTCTGTTTAACGCGACGCAAAGTGGACGGAACGCCTTGGCCGATAATGCCAACCAGTATTATTACATTGGGCATTACAAATGCATACGAACAAAAGCAAGTAAGCGAGCATTGTGATATCATTCGAAAATATTGGGGCGCCGAATACGTTAATGACTCGTTCATTGGTTCAAACATGAAAATCGAACGATACGCGAACCACTCGGCTTCTCTAAAGTCAACAATGTCTCCGTGTATACGTGTACGTATGCGTTTTATTATATTTTTATTGTCGTTCGAGTGCCTACGAACGATGAAAGAAAAAAAAGGAAAAGGAACGACCGTTCGCCAATAAGAGATTTAAAAGAAACAGAAAAAAACAAAAAGTAAAAATAGAAAGAGCATAAAGAAGGGTGAACGTTGAAGGAGCAAAGTACGGGTGAATGTAAGTATACGCGTTATAATGTGAACCGGAGGTATAAGTAGAAATGAAGAATCGTTTAGAAATCGCCATCGCGTCTCGAGTTTGATAGAATCGAGCTCGTTTATACTGCTCTCGCCTTTTTTAAATCTCACGATCTTAAGAACGCGTTTTTCGTTGTACTATATTATTCGAATCTATTCGTGTATGTGGGTGTGTTTGTGTGTGTGTATACGTGTATGTACGTGGAGTATCAAAGAGAAAGATATAATCGCTCGGAGATCTCATGAATGATTAAGTATAATAAGTTCATCTCGTTGAGTATACAAACAGAAATTCTCTTCACAATACTCGAATCGTGTATGTTCGTTAACTATGAAATCAAATATATAAATGAATAATCGTATTTAAGATAGGCAACGTTTTAACTTAACGTTCTATTAGATGTCTCTTATTCTCTCTCTCTCGGATCTTTTGAAAAAGAAAATTTAATCATCTGTTATAACATAACGCGAGCTATCTAACAAGGACGAAGTCGTCTCTTTTACAAGTAACAAGTTAATTAATCGTCTACGGTTGGTAGTCTACGTTCGATAAAATCACGTTCGATATTTTACGAATACTCTCGTTCGTGCTTATTCGTATTGGGTTAGTTGTGTGGTCAGAAAGACGGAAACAATACACGGATATACGAAGGCGTGCGTCGGCGTGCACGGCGACGTGTTAACGGAGCCAATTAAATTCTCCTCTTTTAATTGCGATTGTATCCGCAGAAATTCCAACGAGAGAGGGACCAGTAGAAAATTGTCGATCCGGAGTGTCTACCTGTTCCTACCTCGTACGTCCGTAACGTAATTGGATTTACGTAAATACGTATCGAGTTGTAGACCTGGAAGAAGTATCGTTTTTTACGAACTTACGCGTGTTAAGTTTGATATAACACCTAAGAGAGAGAGAGAGAAAGAACACAATATAGAGAAGAGAAAAAAATAACACAGAGAGACAGACAAAAGAAAAAGAGAAAACGAAAGATATAATTCATAAATAAAAAAGAATAGTGTTTATAAGACATTGAACTCCTTGGAACGATGTTTCACATTTAAAAATTTGAACCCCGGCTAAGTTTTTTTTGTTGAAAAAGTTTCTCTCGAAAATTTACGATCAGCCCCGAGAAACCTTGCGACATTGGAGGACATCGTAGGGGAAAAAATGAAGTTAAAAACGTGTAAAAAAAGAGAGAGAGAAAAAATCGTTTGAGCCGTCATATTAGTATTCCTCGAAGAGAGCAACGCTGAGGACTATTCCTTCCTTAGTTGGTCTTACATTATGTATCCACTATTAACCGGACGACTGGCACAAAGCTTATTGTCGGCTCCGACGAATGAACTCGAGTCAACTACGGTCAAGAACGGCGACACGTGATTCATGATACTACTACTCACACGTGCGAGCGAATGCACTGAAGAGGAAAGTACGGGGAATATCGGAGTGCATATTGCACGTTCGTGCGTTATTCTCTCGTTATTATTTTTCTTCTTTTTCTCTCTTTCTATGAGAGGAACAAATTTGGTTATATTGGAATTAATTATTACCAGATATTATATAGATAGATGAAAAATATTTTTAATAATAATTGATAAATATCAAAAAATGATTATTCGTAGAAGCAAATAAATAATTTGTATTATATTCATAACGTTAATCCTATGATTAACAATTTATTATTAATAAGATAATAAAGTTGTTATTATTTTCTCTCTCTTCCTATCTATAGAGAGTAAATTTGATTATATTACAAAATAAAATAATCTCTTTGATATTAAAAAAAAAAATGATTTGTCGTAGTAAATAAATAATTGTTATTGTATCCACATGATTATTCATAATATTAACAATACGAACTAAAGATAAATCAAATGATTCGGCATGTAAATTAGTCAGCGATATATATGCATCGTATATTCGTTTATCTTGAAATATCGTAGACAGTAAATGGATCCATCTTATGGGATATGGGTAGACCGCGCCAGACTGCTTGGCACCATCGAACAGTATATGGGACCGTATACCGAAGCATATGGGACCTAATAAAAATTCTCGGGGGCCGGACTCAACGAAATTCCACGAATACACAAGGCTTCTTCTTTTTTCTTTTCAACGATCTTTCATTTCCTACCGAGCGTCTCCCCTTCTTGCGATCAAAAACGTCGTACGTTTTGAAAAATAACTTTTATTTCCCTTCGAATGCCAACAACGATTATGCACTATTTTCTAAATCCTTCGCGGTTAAACGTGGAGAACGACTTCACGATGAATGGGGGAACCTGCTTGTATAGATACCTGTATCCACTGTCTGATGTTCTCACTTTTTACTTCCTTTTCTTTTTTTCCTCTTCTTCCCTTTTTATTTTTATTATTATTATTATCATCATTATTATTATTATTTTTCTTCCTTTTTATTTATTTCCCTTGTTCGTTTAAGAATAAGGCAGATTTTGTGCTTTATATTACGCTCGAGTAAATTCATTGTGCATTGAAAGTATTTACTGTACTAAACGGGCACGGATACAAGCTACCAAGCGTGGCTCGTGCTTCTGCCTCTAATTCCACAGTTACTGAAATTGACCGGACGAGGTGAGTCGAGGTCGACCGTTATCAGAAGACAAAACGGATGCGTTTACCTAATACTAATGGAAATCCGAGCGATCGAATTGAAAATATATGACGTCGAATTAAATAATCGACAAATTGAACGATCCTCGAAATATACTAAATTATTTGATTTCGTACAAAAATGGATATCCTTCGAGAAATTGAACAGTTGTTAGGAAACCATTTTTAGGTCGAAAAAAGATGCAGCGGTCATTTTCCCTAAAGAACTTTTTCTTTCAAACCTTATTTCTAACACGTGCTTCTCATTCTTAATTTTTTCGGTCCAGTCTCCTCTGCAAAAAACAAAAGATTTAACGCAGCTACCGTCGCCGGAATATTTGGAATTTAACATTTTGAAAGAAGAGGAAGGAAAAATAGGAATGGAAGAAGGCGGAGCAGGGGTGGCGGAGGAGGAGAAAAAGATGAAAAAAGAAGGTAAAGAGAAAGAGAGATAAATAGAAGAGGACGAGAGAACTGGTATATAAGAAGTAATGTTTTTGTTATATGTGCCAACTCATTGGCCGCTCGTGGGAACGCCTCTGTAAAGGGCAAACGTAGTTCACAATGCGTAAATTAAAAAAAGAAGCTAAAGGGAAGATCGAAAGAATAGGAGGACTTGGAAAGGAAAAAGAAAAAAGGAAAGAGAAAGAGAAAGAATGAAAGAGAGTTGCGTCTGTTTTCTTTGGGACGGACAACAGGAGGAAGATATAGCCGTGGGCCAGATTTTGTTTTCGAAGTGATCTGCGTAGTCACTTCCTGCCAATATTCGAAAAATTTCTAGACGATAGAACGAAAATAATAGAACGTCGTCTTGCAACTTTAACGATTTTTCTTCCTTTTTGTTGTTGTCATTATCGTTTTAGAAACATTGAACGAATATATCGTCAATGATGAAGAACAATTTCTTGCATTAGTAGAATACATTTCTAAATTGTGTTTCTTCAATGGGAAAGATAGGATATAATGGTCGGTGTTAAGAACTCGCCGAGGAGTTGGTTGGAAATTCAACGAAATCGTTGAACGAACGAAACCGACGGCGGTGATCGATTCGCTGCGGGTGGCCTTTTAAAGAAAGAAAGAGAAAGAATGATAAAAAGAAGATAAACGAACTCCTCGAGTATGTAGAAGGAGGAGGATAGAAAAGGACGAGTGTCAAGACGAGTTGTGTGCGTGGAAGAAAGAAATAACAAAAGAAGCAGCAGCAACAGTAACAGCAACAGGATAACAGCCCAACAGTATAACAGTATAACAGCAAGAGCAACAGCAACAAAACGGTAGGAAGAGAAGTGTGTGTTACTCGGTCCAACGCCCACGGGATTGTTCCACTATTATGCACTCTGGCAGGTGAGCCTTTATATACCAAATGGCATGTCGTTGCACTCGACGAGGATGCGACTCGACGCGTAATCGAATTCTTTCTCTCGTCTGTAGAAATCGGGGCCACCGTGATACACCTTTGTATTACCTTTCGAAATCGTCTTCTACGGGTCACCTGGCCATTTCTCAAAATCGATCACAAATTTAACTGATTCGTTGTGCGTTTAACGACAAAAAATAATCTATAAATGTAGGTATGCGATGTAAATTGAAATAAGACAAGGATACGAAACTGAACCTTATAAGCGTTTTCTCGCGTTAGTTTGTTCGTATGAAAGCATCGAAGGAGAGTTAGTAAACGGCAAATTATCCTATCTAAATTCAGTCTTTGACGGTATCGATGATATAAACTATAGGTTTCGATAGTGGCGGTCTAACCGGTCGTCTTTCTTTATTTCCGTGCGGCTTATTAGCCGGGTCACGGGGTTACATCCATCAAACACCATCAGCTTCTATTGTTTCGTTTGGAGCTACGCTGGCATCACCCGGTTACCATCGGTTAGACTTCTTTTTTTACTCTTTCTCGCATATACTTATGTACAGTCGCTAAAGAAAATTTTCCGACCAAGATCGAACTTTCAAATCTTTATAATATATTGTAGCATATTATTTTATTCCTTTTTTTTAGTAGCAAAAAGAAGAAAAAAAAAAGAAAGAAAAAAGTAGCTTCGGAGTGTGTCTTATCCAACGGTATCGATATTAAACGATGCATTTTTTTTGTTTTATTTCTCAACGATGAACAATTTCGAGAAAGGAACAGTAAAGACAAAGATAGAAGATATTCTTCGATTCGTTGAAAGGATTACTCCGAGTCGAACGATTACGCTTCTCTAGATTGAAAACGAAGTTCTTATTCGAAATATATGTATATCGTCTTTCTATCAACTTTCTCTTCGTAATAGTATAGGTAGTTCGAAGAAATAAAGAAGAAGTTGAAGTCGAAGAAGAAGAAGAAGAAGACGAAGAAGAAGAAGAAGAGCAAGAAGAACAAGAAGAAGAAGAAGAAGGATCCATCAAGGAGGTGAGAAGCAATCGCAGATTTAATCGCATCGCTTGTAGACGTCACTGCGTTTTCTGCGATATTCTTTAGCAAGCTACGACACGGGCATCGATCCGTTCTAGCCCCACCCCTGAATTTACTCTCTCTCTCTCTCTCTTGGTTGTACACCCTCTTCCCTCTTCGTCCCGTCTACTCCCGAATGCTCCCTCTCGTAGAATACTCTCTGCCCTCGTACCTTAACCATTCAATCTCTAAATCACAATAATATCGCGCTGATGCACGGCAGCGCGACTCTCTGAATTAACATAGGATACAAATATGTAATCCCAGACATAGCTGGCGGCCATCTGATATGTTCATTATATGTTCCTTACTACTGTACAGAAGAGAACGCGTGGGTACATCTTATCGCAGTATATTTTCTTTTTATCTCTCTCTCTCTCTCTCTCTTTCATTCGTGTCAGTATAATGTTTGATGCTAACGCGAAGTTAAAAGTTGAAAAAAGAAGAAGAGAGAGAGAGAGTGAGAGAGAAATGCTCGAAAATACAAATAATTTTAACTTACTTCGTTGAAGAGAGATGAAAAAAAAGAAAAAGGAAAAGAAACAAAATAAGAAGATGATACGGCACGCGACTCAATCTTGTAAGATGTGCGTCTGTGCTCCGAGAAAGATGAAACACATTTGGAGGATTGATCGTTCAGCGTGGGCAACAATTCGATCCTTCGTTTCATCCTACACCACAGATAATATTTATTATTATTATTATTACTTCCTTCTATTTCTTTCTTTCTTTCTTGCTCGCGTATTTAAAGATATCGGATGATCGTACGATAAGAGACAACGAGGACTCGCTCAGAAGACTCAGATGAGTTTTCTACCAGACGATCGAAGCAACGCGAAAAAAATGGACTCGCAGAGGAATGCTTTTAAAATGCTAAAAAGAGATATACATAAGTACTTATATATATGTATTTATATGTATATGTATAAACATACCTATAGCAACCTACCGAAGGGTGTGCCTTCTTTCGTCTCCGACGATGACGAAGAGAGTGACGCGTCTTGTCCAATGCCAAGTCGTTTCTTTTCCACTCGAAATGGGCCACCTTCGTAAAACCGCGACTTTCATCGAAGAGACCAAACAAGATGTAAGCGATAAAAGTCAGCTTTTTTGTGATAAAACCATCAGAGATTTTACCATAACCAGATGTTCTCTGATTATATATTTGTCGAGGTATCTCTCATAAGTAAATAAATAAATAAATAAATAAATAAATAATAATAATTAATTTGAAGATCAAAACGTGCGCGCCCACCAGGAATACGTTATTCAAATAGAATAATGAAGATATATCAACGTCGGTGGATATCTCCAGCATGATGCATAGTGGAAGTAGTATAACACGAAACTTATAGCCGGATGACAATCCCGTTGATCCCGCATATATCGTAGTTTTCTATTTATTCAATGGAAGGCACGACACGAGGGGAGTTTTTCAGTAGATTTAATTCTTACAGGTGCCGCGTGCATATTCGAATACGAGAAAGGCCTACGTGCTCTTTCTTTCTCTACATCCTTTCTTTTTCTTGCTTCTTTTTTCTTTTTGTTCTTTTTCAAAAGAGTGAAGGTTTGCTTTGTGAGGATATTCTTCGCCCACCTCATATAAGATAGAAATCTTTTCAGCGGTACCACCGGTAAAAGTGGGCACCACCGACTAAAGTAAAATACATAGTAACAAGAACACGGCAACAGTGACAGAAAACCATCCGTTGAGAATATCGTCATCGTTTCAAGAAAAAGAACTTTTATGGTCTGTGAGTGCGTTTTGTTAAAACATCTCCGAGGTGTTGGCAAACGATTGGAACAACGATATTGCTCTAAGCAATTTCTTTTCCCGATCTACTACTACCTAATGTTCTTAACACCCTAAAATCTGCTTTTGCAAAGAAACCTTTGTATATCGATCTTATTGTATATTTCTTTTATGTCTCTGAGCAGGAAACGAACGAAGATGATCAATAAGATTATTATTATTATTGTGGGGTTTGTAAAAATTGAATCGATGGGCAGGCTAGTATAGTATAGAGCAGAACTTAAATCACCACGGATCTTTTACTTTACGGACAACTGCTCAATTCATTCATCTATAGATGGGTGAGTTATGGATAGCACAAACCTCACCGTCCGTGGAATGCGTGCTTTACCATCTTGCTTCAAAATTTAAATTTAACGACAACTCGGGACGTTTTGGGCGCAATCTAGTTCCCCAGTCTACCGTTCGTGTCGCTGCGATCTTCTAACCTCAATTGAGGTTAATAGAGGCTCTAACTTTCGATAGATCTTACAATAAATTATTTTTCTCGTGTTGTTACGTGATTGTAAAGCGTGTTACGAAACAAACTTCCGTCCCGGCTAAGTCCTCAATTTGTAGGATTCATGAAAGAATTGTGAAATATCCGTGGTTCGAGTCCCGGTCCAGTCAGTCTAGCGGTTCAAGTTTTTCACGAATTCTACATTATCATTATTATTATTATTATTATTATTATTATTAAACGATCACCAGGAAGATTTCAATCGTAAAGTTTCATTTTTTTTTTTTGGAAACAAAGAATTGATCTCGCATAATTGGATTGGAACGAAACACAACAAGATACTCTGCTTCTTCTCATCGTCAGGATGATGACAATAGGTAGCAATCAACGATACCGGTGCGGTGTCGAGTCGGCTCTAATTGTAGCACCGGTACAATGGCGAAAATGACATGGGCGTGTTGCGCTCCGGTGCCCTCGACGTGCACCACTCGACGGTAGCGTCTAATGGCTTTTGTATTTCGTCGATTAACGTTTGCGGATGACATTCATAGCCTTCCTTCTCTCCTCCTGGCGCCTTCTTCCGACCATTCCTGATAGTTTGGAATATTCATGGCTAAAACCTTCTCTCTCTCTCTCTCTCTTTCTATCCTTCCCTTTCTTTTTAGAAGATAGGGGCAAAACTCGTCGCCTAGCTCGTTTCATTCTGAACTCAAACTTTTCGTAGTCCTGAGAAAAGCAAGACTATTGGACTTAGGACACTCTTCCCAGTGGAACGATGTAGAAACTGGTTCCTCTTCTGTGTCTTCTTCTTCGTCCGTCTTTCTCTCACTTTCACTAACTCTCTGTCTTCCTTTCCTCTTGTTTTTTTTTTCTTCTCTTTCATTCTTTCTCCACGTTGCAATGGGTTCGAAAGGCTAAAAACGAGGGGTCGAGCTTATACCTTCCGAATGGAATCCACAATGAGAATTGAGTTTCATAACCGGCCGAGCTTGGGCCATGTCGAGGACAATGCCGTCGAAATTGCGTTACAACGAGGGTTCGGATTTATTATATCGTTTTTTGGTCCACGTGGTCGGTCGCGGCCGGTGCTCCAACGTTTTTGGTATACTCTACCTCGAGACATGTGTTTCCTTACTTGTTGCTAGAAGGGAATAATTACCCCCGTTGCGATGCGGAACCGACTAAGGAGGGAAACGAAAGAGGGCGTTAAAAGGGAGAAAGAAAGAGGTGAAAGGAGAGCATCGATAATGGCCCCATAATTTTCAGACTCCGACGTCTATCGTGTCACGCCCTGAGTCGACGGGTCTTTCTTAGTGTTAAGAAAAATGTTCGCGGTGTTATGTGTCATGTGTGTTACATCACGGACCCCATCGTGGAATTTCTTACGTCTATAATAACCTATGAATTTTCTATTATTCAACACCGTGGAAAAACTTCACGCGTTTTTTTTATTCTTTGCGTGAGCATATCCTAGACCTTTTCTATTTGATGTAGGGCAAGTGTCGATCAATGATTTTAAAATAATTGTAGAAAGACAATAAATAATAAAAGATTGAAAATTAATAAATATTTTCGTAGGTTTTTCTTTTTTTTTTTTTTAGTATATTTTATTCGACGAATAGGGAAGTGTCGACAGTCGAAGAAAAGCCAGGCCTCGTGTAAATTTATTGCATGGTCGACTAACGGATCCAAGGTTAGACCCACCTACTTCCCAGACGGAACTGTCGTCATTCATCGTGCGATGGTCAGTCCATTCATGAATACCATCACTATTACCAACTTACAGTTGGAATTAACAGCCTCGTGTGCAAAGTCTATTGTACGTAGAATAGAATAGAAGAAACGTGAGATAAGATCGTTAACGAATCACAATGTTAACGTTTAGTTACTAATTGTATGAATAGAAATGTGTTAACATTAACAATAAAAATCATTTCTATAAAATAAATAATATAACATAAGATATCTTTAGGCTAGAGTATTTATTTTTCTTTCTTCGATTCCGCGGTAAGATACACAAACTCGGATGTTGGAAAGGGAATGAAATAAAGCATGAAATCGGCCAATTAAGCGTCCTGTTTGCCGCGAGTGGATGGACTCTCGAGAGTGAAAGAAAAAAGGTCGTCCTCGGCGGTAGATCCTTTAAGGATAGCAGAGGACGAGTCAACGACGCGTGTAAGTATCGTCGACGTTGGTTCTTCCGATTCTCCTGCTCTTTACGAAGGTGGAAGAATACGGAAGTTGGAAGGGTGAGTGTCTCCGTCGAAATCGCTTAAGGGTTTCGATTGAAGATAGTTGAAAGAAAAAGAGAAGAAAAAAAAAAAGATAAAGGAACCAACGTTTTGTCGTTGAGATGAAAAATCGACTGGCAAATACGAGGAATTTGCGAGGGAAAGATGGAAAGAGAGAAAGAGAAGAAGAAAAATAGAAAAAGAATGGAGTAAAAGGAGCAGAAAGAGAAGAGGACGAGCCAGAGAAATCTAGCTAATTCGACGGGACAGTGATTGCGGTGACGTTGTGAAAGGCGATATATATCTTCTAGGGTGGGACACGATCGACGACATACACTCGTGTGTGACGCATCTGCGGATCATCCAGCACCACGTTGCATGGGGATCATCGAGGGTTTTAGGGTTATGGAACGGTGGGGGGAGGGGGGGTGAGGGCTAGAAAAGCCGCCAAGAGCAATGAATGACATAATTGAATTTCACGCGACACCGATTC
Organism: Polistes fuscatus; assembly: GCF_010416935.1. Taxonomy (NCBI): domain Eukaryota; kingdom Metazoa; phylum Arthropoda; class Insecta; order Hymenoptera; family Vespidae; genus Polistes; species Polistes fuscatus. Next base: position 15,502,701 of record NW_025113107.1, on the reverse strand, counting down.
CTTGCCTCGGTTCAAATACTTGCCAAGGATCGAAAGGATCCCACCAAGTTCCTATTGGATTCTACGTGACCTCCGCAACAACCCACTTGACTTTTCTAATTCCAAACATTTTCTATATTATCGATAAATAGGAGAAAATGTTTGGAAAACAATTTTTATTATTATTTTAGAAAAATGACGACACGGTTATTTCTTTTATGACAGATTAAACAGTACATACATTAAATCTAAAGCAATTTATTTCTCTTCCATTCGTTAACATCGTAGGAGGAAAGGAGCCATTGTTCGATTCCCCGAGAATTTTGGTCGAACGTTTGCAAACAGGCGTCACTCGCATCCCCCACCATTAAGAGAGAGCTGGGTGGATTCATCCAGTCGAGTTACACTATACTTAGAATGATGTGTGCAAGGAACAAGCGTGCTGCATGAATAGTGTTTCGTATGTTCCCGCCATTGACTGTAATAGCAGGGTAGAACCCCGAATAGACGACGGCTACATTCACAGAATTGAACGCGTACCGTAGAGCATTTAGCGCTTTGCAATTGTTCGTTTGTCCGAATGTCAGCGTCATTCTCTGATTGCCATAGAGTGACGCTGACGTTCGATAGTTATTGAAAAACATTAACTCTTTTCGCGACAATAGTCGATTCTTCATCGATTTCATAAAAAAGTTACATTCACAAGATCTCTATATTGAAAATTGTATCAAATGCAGCTGCAATAGTTGTATCAAAATTCTTGACAAAAATTACATCAGTGTATTGCGTCAAGGATTTTGTTGAACGAAAATTCTGCTGAAATCCTTGATAAAACCAATTGACAAAATGGAGATACTAAATCTATATGAATATTATAGTTCACATAAAATATTATCATTCACTTTTTTCCCAACTCAATATACAATCGAGATAATAAATAGGAATAAAAATAAATTAATTTCAAATAAATCAGTTAATCTTTTGAAAAATGTATAATCGATTATCCTTAGCATTGAATTTACTCAACATTATAACCAACTACCATGCCTCTAATCCAACCAGAAAGGGTTAATTGATCCAATATTTACAACGTTAGAAGATTAAGATCTAAAAAAAAGATCGATCGATCAAACATAAAGAAGATAAACCTCGAGTAGTGTAGTTAAAAATGATCAAGGTCAGATCATAAAATGTCGATCGATCGAAAATTCGAAAAGGGGGAAGTGGATATTCGAAATGAATCCGTTCCATCGAACTTCTTCTTCGAGGTTCTGGTTCTTATATTACTATGGGGTGACATGGGTGGATTACTCGCGCAATCGATTCACCTGAAAGGGAAAAGGGTTCGAGGTGGCAGCCCTCGTTTCCCGTTGCAAAGTCTGGGCGTTCGTAAAACGTTCTGTTTCCAAGGTTCGGTCATACGTGTCAGACACGTCGTCGTTCGCTACTTCCCCTCCTCCTTTTTTCCTCTGCCGCCCCTCCCCCTACCCGCACAGGCACAGTAGAGAAAAGGAAACTAGGGGTGCGTGTACACTCCCCTTCCTTTTTAATCTAGCCATTGTCATGGTAATGCGCAGTGTTAGTTTCACGACGGGGAGAGGGACGGAAGAACATTGTATCGCGCGAGGAAGGAAGGAGGTGAGGAGGACGTACACGTTGGACGAGTCGGTGCTCGTACGATAGATATACATATGTATGTGTGTGTTTCTCTGCGTATTTCTGTGTTTTCATGTGTACGTGTAACATGCGTGCGTTAGCAGGAGCCACAAGACTGCTCTAATTTCAAAGTGGGATGGGTGGGGAGACGAGAGAGGATGGTTTGTTTTACGAGCACTTCAATCCCACGGAAAGCAATACGCCCTGAGTAGGACCTGACCCGATGTAAACGAAACCTGCACTCCGAAACGCGTTGCACTCCCAGTTACATAAACAAATACATCGAAATATTTTTAACGTTGTGGTTACATTAGGTTACTTTTGTTTAGAATATAATCTTTTGTAAAAAAAAGATTATCATGTTAATTTATTTCATTGTAACATTTAGAATAGTTTTGATTATTCTGTTATGTGATACATTATATTACATAGAAGTTGTATATATACAATGTCAATTGTCGAGTCTTCTTATTGTAAAATAAAAATTGCAAATCTAGTGTTAGAAAGCAAACCCTGTAAGATTATGGGGGTTGTTCCCAAATAATGGCCGTTGCGTGGAAAAACGTCCATAACCGAAGCGGTATGGTCCATAACAATGGACATTAGAAGAAATGTGTGTTTGGGGTCCACAATATGGGACAAAGGAACGTTCTAAGTGCCTACATGTTGCACATCGTCGTTGCACAAATACCCGGATGTCCGCACCATGAATCTCACCGGGAAACGAGGCTCGATACGTCTGAAAAATGTCTCTCTCTCTCTCTCTCTCTTACACACATGCACACACTCTTTTTATCTCCACAGAAAGAAACATCCGACTACCAGATGGATCTCGAAAAAAAGGACGTTTGTTTCAATCGAAGCTAACCTGTATCCTGTTTCAAGTAAATACATTTATGCTTTTTTCCTTCGTCTTTTCTTTCCTATTACTTTGTCAACAAATTTTTATTTTTTTCTGAAAATTAAAGTTAACGAATTTCTCTCACTTAGTTTTCTTCCTTTCGTAGAATTCTTTTCTAAATATACAATGGATAAGAAAAACTTAAATTGTTCTTTAGATATCATTTATTTGATAGATCATATTCCTCGAATAAAATACATTAGTTCAATAACAATAATATCATCGTAAAAATATTTAAAAAAATTTTCTTTTGTAATATTATGCCAATCGAGCAAAGGGCTCGAAGTTGAGTTCGATCTGATAGGAAAGGAAAATAAATAACGTAAAAGAGAAGAGAGTTTTGTCGTAGTAGACACCTTGTTATTTCTTTCGTTTGCAGAAAAGGAAACCAAAAAAAAGCCACTCTCCTTCTCTCTCTCTCTCTCGCTCTCTCGCTCTCCCTGTTTCTCTGTCTCTGTACCGCTTTAATTAATTACTCGGTCGTTTTGTGCGCGAAATTCTTTCGTGGGCAAGTTCATAGCTTTGACGATATGCTTGTAGGGATCGCCGAGTTGACTTCTTACGAGCGTGCTATGATGTCATTGTAGTCGTTTCTCAGAGGCAGGAACAAGTAAAGAAAGAAAAAGAGTGAGAAAGAACGAAACCGAGTTCATTTCTCGGTTCAGTTCTTATAAAGCTTATATATATATATTGTCAGCGCCTATTTTCAATGCCAATTAGCGTTGCTTAAGCTTCGATTAATGCTTAACAAAAAAGACGTAATGTCTTTTTTTTCTGTTTTTATTTTTTTTTTATGATAAAATTCAAGGAAGAATTTTCTTTCAATGTGTCTCAAGAAAAGTCTACTCGCTAATTCTACTTTCCTTGATTACAAAATTGATCATTATTACTTCATTGCAATTAGAAATAACGTTTGGAATGATATACCTCGCAGAAACACTACCGATCGTACCTATGATCTCGTATGAAAACTTACAAGATATTAACAAAGAAGAAACGAATGCTAATACTCCCTGGTATTTGAAAGATCTTGACGCGTTATATACAGGGTGGCCCATTGAAGAAAGGGGATTTCTTTCAGGAGGAAAAATTTTCCTGTCTTTCTTCTTTCCTTTTTTTTGCCAACTCTTTCTTCGTTTCTCTATCTCTCTCTATCTCATTCTTTCTTCCTTTCTTTCTTTCTCTCCAGTTCTGTGTAATTGGCGTTGAGCCCTTTGAAGTCTGGGCGCCGTAACGCGCCCTCACCGTGCATGCTCGACGCTACGCGCCGTTTCTTTATTACCCCCTCATCTCCTCTCGACTCTCCTCGCCTCTTTCTAGCACCGAGTAAAACTCTATGCATCTCCTCTGTAAAACCTTCCCTTTCTTTTTCCTTCTTTCCTACTTTTTTCCCCTCCCACCTACACCTTTGCCTCCAGCAGCACTTACACCTCCACCTCGACGTCCTCTTCCTCCTGGTCCTCCTCCCCCCTCCCTCCTCCCTCCTTCCTTTTTTTCTCCTTTTTTCTTTCCTCCTTTTTTCCTTTTTGTTTTTAGTCGCGGGTGGGTGTCACGGATGCGAGACACACGCGGTTGGATTTTAAAATTCCCTGGCACTCGCGTCGACGGAACCGCGAATCGTGAAATCACGCGGCCCTTGATACCGTTGGGCGCGTGTCTCCCTTTTTTCCTTCTCTTTCTCTTTTTTCTAGCCGTTGGGTGGTACCGTCGCGCTGCCGCATGACCGAGACTATTGCCGCAATCAAATTAGAGAAATTAGCGCCCCTTTCTTTCTGCTCCGTCAATGAAAAAGGGAAAAGGGTTCGCCGCTCCGGTGAAAAAATTTCATACCCATTGTTCTTGGACACATGAACGAGAAAGAAGAACGGCAATATTCTACCAACTAACGAACGAATTTGTGAAATAACACAAAGAAATGCATTTTTACAAACATACCAATTATTCATCCTAATTGCTTCATTATTTTATTAACGTCAAAAATATTAATAATAATGATTATTTAAATATCGTTAATTTCCTATCGAAATAATAAATAGAATTAAAATATTCGAATGTGTGTGAACAACAAGGCGAATAATATTCGTTTGAATTTGATTATTCCATCGTCGTTATTTCGTATTATAAAAATAATAATAAGATTGTTTTATACGTACAAGTCATTCTCGGATGATGTAAAACAACTCGCTAATCAAATTTTCAAACGATTCATCTTTCTTCGCGTCAGTGCGTACGCATATTAACGAGCTCGGGCTTTCGAAGCAAGTCGGTGGTATAACCTCGAAAAAAAAAAAAAGAGAGAAAGAGAAACGAAGTTGAGGTGTAACAACATGTTAAAAGTGAACGGATAGAGGGGTGGGGGTGAAAGAGGGTCGTAGGCGACAAAGTGGCAAGTCGCTTACAATCGGAGTTACACGCTTCTCGCCTGCCTTTCTTCAATCTGACTGACTGAGAGCAAAAAATAAAACGAGAGAAAAAAAATATTAAAAAGGGAAAGAAAGAGAGAGAAAGAAATAACACTTGTGCAAAACTGCGAGAAGTTAGGAAGAAGACGAAGAATAATAATAAGAAGAAGAAGAAGAAGCTTTAGAGTAAAGGAAAAAGAAAAAGAAGAAGAAGAAAAAGTAGAGGAAGAGGATAAGTAAAATAAAGGGATAGAAATGAGAAGGACGAATAAAAATATCCGAGAAAGAAGAGATATAGTTGCGTTAGAAGTTTGCATCCTCTTCGACAACCCTTTCTTCTGTCTCTATTACTCTCTCTCTCTCTCTATCTCGGAGTCGTTCACTTTTGCTCCTTCGTCTCTTTCTGTCGCGTGCACGGGACTCAAAACTCTTTCTATGCTGACACCTCGCGATTCTTATGGGGCTTTTACACGGCTCGGAGCTCGCCGGGCTCGAAAATCGCCCCGCTGAAAGCATTTAATTAAAGCGAGCTACACGCGCTGATGGAACAGGGAAGCCGGGATCTCGGTTGCTGGTGAGAACGAGAGGAAGACGTAAAGGGTGAGAGGGATGGAAAGAGGGAGAGAGAGAGAGAGAGAGGAACGCGCGAGCGCAGTCCGACGCACATCAGCAAAGGGGGTGGTGGTACGTATGAGAACTGGGAAACATTGTCTATCGCCGCAACGTGTGCAAAGCTGCCAGGCATTTACTTAATTAGAGACCAGACCGTGCACTCGCGCCGCCTAACATTCCAAGAGAAAACGAGAGAGAGAGAGAGAGGGGGGGGAGAGAGAAATAAAAAAGAAAAAAAGAAAGGAAGGGAGGAAAGACCGGGTGAAAAGGGTAGAAGAGCGTTTTTCGAGCTCTGTTTCGTGTCTCGTCGTCACAGGCTGACGCCCTGCTAAAGATACAAAATGCATATAGTATCTCTGACACGGTAGGATTCCCATGAAAACTTAGCTCGTTGCGCGTTAGATACTTTTTACCACCGTCCTTTATTTTTTCTCCCTCTCTCTCTCTCTCTTTTTATTCTTCCACGATTCGTTCTCAATTAACAATTAATATTTATTTAGCGGATTTTTTCGTAAGAAATTTTCTATTTTTGATAGATATTATTTTCATACGTATTTTAGTTTTCTTTTTTTTTTTGTAAATCGTAAGATATATTTATTTCTATTATAGTTGAAAAAGACGACGGTCCAGTCACGTTGGATTATTAATTTCAGTCAAAATTCAGGTAAAGTCCAAAAGTATGACTTTTGGACTTTATTTTGAAAAGACGATACGAAGGTACGATCTTTTTGTTAGTATTGAATAAACGTTAGAAAGTATTCTCAGAAAAATACTATAAATACTCAAAATGGAAAGTTTGGAAAATGCATTTTTATTCCTGGTTGAAAGAAAAATGAGAAATCAAATTATATGCGAAAAATAAGAAAGAAAAAAGAAAGTAGGCATGGATGAAGAAACAATATAAATTTTTCTATCTGCTGTTTGTTGGACTTATTCTTGGATTAAATTGTGATTTTGCCGGCATAAAAAAACTGTCGCCTAGAGGGAAAAAAAAGAATTGAACTGTTCTGCCTTTGCGTTCTACGTAAAGGTAATAGAAAGTGAAAATAATAATAGTGGAAGAATAATAGTGGAGAAAGGATATGAAAAGGAAGAATAAAGATGACCAGCATAGCAGCTGGTCGAAACTGCATTGTACTGAAAACTTGCATGCAATCCTCTACCGTTCTTTATGGTCGAGGATAATGTTCCTTTATCCCTTCGCGGAACCAAGACTCGTTTCTTCGCAGTTTTCTAACACGAACAAATTCATTGTATTAGAACATTTCGCTGGAAGCTCACCACCAAAAGTGAACTTGGTGAGCTTTTTTTTTTTCAATCTATCATCCATATAGCACGAGACCAATTTTTGGTTAACACGCATTTCCAAAATTTCAGTTATTCGATCTGTTTAGAATGAAACTTCGTTAAGAAATACAAGCCTCGTTTTCAGCGAACAGATCTCTTCGTTAATCGTTAGTTTCAGTATTTCCTATTATCACTACGCGCGGTAGGTCTAATCAATGATCGTAATTCTTATTTAATGTTAATACACCCGTGTATATTCTGTTTAACAAAACGTTTTTTGATAAAATTATAAAACAGTTTTGAAGATGGTGAAAGTGGTGGGAGCTTTTCCTGACTTACAAGAAACAAGCTTACGGATTCGGGAAGCTGACGAAGTTTCACCGTATTTCATTTCTTGAAAAAACTCTTATTATAAAACAACAAATAGATTCATATAGAGAATAAATTATTAATTAAAAGACAAAAGGAGTACTAATTCGTAGAAACATATAGAACATAGGATAAATGATCGTAATAAAAACGGTATTGGGCCGTCTGTTCCGCATCGTTCGCACGATCTAGGTAGAGAGAATGTATCGCGAACGTCAGGGGAAATTCTTTCATACTCTATCTCTCATTCCTATTCCGAATCGAGGGAAGAATTTTTATCATGACCACGTGTACGATGGGTGTGTGCAACAGACAATGAATACAAATTCCCTGGTAGAAAAGTAGCGTCGACGTCAGTGCCGATGAAACGACCGACCAACCGACCGACGAACCCTCTACCAGCGTCCCTCAAGCACCCCCACTTACCGGATTCTCTCACGAGCAGGTTGTGTCCGAGGCGGAGGAGGAGCAGGTGATGGTGGTGGTGGTGGTGATGGTGGTACTGTCGGTAGAAAAGGAAAAGGAGGTGGAGAGAGCCGATAATGCCGCACAATGCCATATTCCCAACCCCTCGTATCCTGGTTGGTATCCATCCACCACTGGATACGCCGAGTACCGTAGAAAACGTTCATAAACGGGAAAAAGTCGCGACGTCCGCCGGTCTTTCTGTCCGTCAATGCGACTAGCTGTGTACGAATGAAAAGCGTTGTATCTTATCGCTGGCAATCCATGCATGGTTTTGCGAGAGACCAGGGGTGGTGGTGATATGCTGCTATTGCTGCCGCTACTACTACCTAGACAGGTGGTGGTGGTGGTGGTGGTGGTGGGGGTGGGGGTAGTCTTTCTGATTGTGATGTCGAGCTATTCGATCAGTGAAAGAGTGAAAAAGAAAAAACATATAGTAGCGAGGAACATCGCGAGGCCGAACGCCTATCGACAAAGGACTCACTAATTAAATCTATCGCTGTATTAAACATATTCGTATTTTTATTATAGATAAATCAAGAAATAAATGAATGAATGGATACAAGGAAATGAAAGAATCCAAATTTAATACAGTAGAAATTAAATGTATAAGCCAGTTAACGTACTACCATTTTCTGTTTCCTATAGAATAGGTGGTTACTCGTCCTTGCCAAATTGCTGTTGGATCCTCCGCGATCGAAAAAGACTGGTCTTCTTTCACGGAGAGGAAATTAAAGAGAGATGAATTTTTAGGATTCACCGAGGAGTCGTGTGTACGCGTATTTTTGTAACATTCGCTTGATCTTTGCCTTCTTGTTTTTGGATTTATTATTCTTTTCATACGATGTCTCCTTTTCATCGTTCAGCTCGAGCGAACGTATTAGGAATTTAACCGTGTACCCTTTGACATTTTGAAAAGCAGCGTGTCCCCTTCGTTTCGGAAGCATTCCGAAGTACTTAAACGACTAGGTAACAACGCGATTTCTGAATCGACGTTATCCTCGATTAAAACAAGAGTCGGAGCAATGAACAAAGATCCAAAAGACCGACTATCGAGAAGGATGCATCATTAACGGTGGTGGGTTTGGGGGAGGCAAGGGAAGAGGTGGTCTCGTTGAAGAGGAGATTTAAACCGGTGGTTCCATTCGTAATTGCCGAATTACGAATGTTCCCACCGTTACACCCTCTCGGACCCCTTATCCAAGTACCTGAAAGGTACGTACAGGCTACTGGTTTCTACCGTGGTGAAAAGGAGAGGAGGATTCGGACGTTTCGGAGTCTTGAACGTTGTTTTGGACGTTCTCCAAAACGCCGATATGGGTACCGCGAGCGTGGATAACCGCTATACGTTGGATTCTGAGGGCAGCTCAGGCTAGAGGAGGATATGGATGAGGATGAAAGCTACGGAGAAAGAGAGAGGGAAAACGAGTAGGTATAGTCGAAACAGGGTGGTGGATTCACAAAAGCGCGGAGGCCTTCGATCGACCAGTCATCTAGGCAACAATGCTTCTGACAATGGGCAGCGGGCCAGCGGTGTTTCATTAAAACATGCATTGAATTCGAGAGAGCCGACGAATTGGCTGAAACGGAGAGAGTTGGGCCTGGCCTGGTCCATCCCACCACCGCCACCACCACCACCAGTACCATCCGAATCATCCTCGTTGTTACTACCACCTCGCTAGCTTGGTATCTAACTAAAACCACCCCCCAAACTGCGAGAGCAACCGAGAGAGAGAGAGAGAGAGAGAGAAGCTTTGGTACTCGGACGACGGTCATGTCTGATTGAACATCGAAAAGTCTCTCCAACGTACACCCTCCTCTTCCGTTGTTGTTGTTCCGTAAACAGTGAAGAGCGAGCGAGAGAGATAGGGTTGAGCTGGAAAAGAGGGTGGACGGTGGGCGGTTGGTGGTAGGTCGAGGAGAACAAGTTGCCCGGGCTAAATTGGAATTGTCATGTGAGGGTGAGCGAAGCGAATCAAAAGAAAAACAACTTGTATAGGATTGAGTTTAATTGTGAACGTCATCCGCCGGTCCCGCGCCGCCGCAAAAACCCTAGAGTTGGCGAAAGCCGACCAAAGTGGACAGAACGAAGTCTCGACCGTTGCCCGAGTTAAAAGGGAAGGGCCAAATGGAGAACGGAAAGAAAAAGAGAGAGAGAGGGTCAGGAAGGAAAGAAAGATGGTTAGAAAGGAGACAAGGGAAAAAGAGGAAGACGGAAAGACATATACACTTGGATTGAAGTGGTCGTGGTGAAATGTTAGAATGGAAGGCGTATACGGAGACTATCGAGAACTGCGCCCAATAAACTGCTAATTAGAAACTCGTTGTCTCGTATTTCCAAGAAATTCTTACACATACACGCGAACACATACGTGCACATATTGATCGACGCGCTGCTATCTCTAATGCACTTTGGCCTTTGCTTTTTAGAACGCGTATAAATACACAATAAAGTATAGCTTTCTCTCTTTCTCTCTCTCTCTTTCTCTGAACAAAATATTTATTTCAAACTTTCGATTATTCGAATATTTTGAAAACTTAAATTCGATGCGTAATAGCAGGAAACACGATAAGAATTAACGTCGAGTAATTTGTTTAGTACGTTCGAAAATAGGATAAACACCTTTCATTCCGTACTAATAGCCAAACGAAAAAAAAATATAATGTATATGAAATATATGAGTACTTGCGGTAAGTCGATATGCTCGGCGTTTGACGTGCGACGCCGACGCGTGGGGGGTCACCAAAAAAAAAAAGCCCCACACACCAAAAAAAAAAAAAAAAAAAAAAAAAAAAAAAGAAAACCAAAATCCCCCCCCCCCACCAAAAAAAAAAAAAAAAAAAAACCCCAACACACACCCAACACACCCTCCGTCATCTTTCTCGCTAAATGAAGTTCTTTGTTGGGTTCGTCCGCGAGGACAACCTCGAAGACAGTTTAACAATGCTTTCTCCCTGGACACACCGTATGCCGAGATTCTGGTTTCGCCTCACTCTCCCTCCATCTTCCTTGTTTTTTTTCCGAGATAAATGATACTTCCAGTAATCGATCCATACTCTCTAGTGTTCAGGCTGGATTTCTCACTCTCATTCTAGCGTTTTTCATTCTCTTTCTCGTTCTAACGGACAATCGGTCCTCTCGACTGCCGGCGCAATTTTGTTCTCAATTTTGTTCTACGTCGTCTTCGGGCCGACAATCGGCAATAAGCCGCCCAACTGAGATCCAATTTAAACCGTTAATTACCACGGAGCATCGTTCCATCTCTTTCTTTCTCCGTCTATCTCCCTTTTCCATCGCTCTTTTCTATCGCCATCCTCCCACGTGCCCAGCCCACCCTCCCCGATCATTCGATCCAGGCCCTCTTCGACCTCCCCACCCTCCCATCTCTCTTTTTACATCACCCTCATTCTCCCGTGTACTGTATTTTTCCAATTTAAAATCCTATCTCTTAATTTCCTACGTGTCACTGCTACGTCTGGGGATTTTTATGGAAACGATGATATCTCTTATTCTCGCTGTTCCTATGCGAGAGTAGCGTGCACCGATATCGTAAAGCGACGGACGATCCTATCGACAAGCTTGCTTTTTTTTCCTCCCTCCCTCCCTCCCACCCTCCTCCACCTTCTCCACCACCCTCTTTCACCCCTCTCTCTTCCTTTCTCTACCGACGCCGACGTAACACAAGGGAAATTGCACGAATCAGCTCACATCACGGTATCCATCGTTATCGTGCTGAACGCGAATAAGTAAATACGATATTTTGATGAGTACGCTGTTGATAGAATAATGCTTTTTTTTTATTCATATTAACATCACATGCAAGACAATCATATAGACAGGGTGTAACAGAACATATAGGACATAATGTACATCGGGAACTGTTCGTATACCATATCTGTAAACCAATTCCGAGTACTAACCAGAATAGTACAAGCTTTTGATAAAATTCAGAAAACGCTAAGAATCATTAAGAATATATTCGGATCTATGACAAAACGTCTACAGGTTTGGATCACAAAGTGATTATTTTAAGCATTTTCTGTGAAGATAATAAAACAATCCAAGATCAAAACAAATGTAGCATAATGTTCGTATAAAATTCTTCATATTTAAATGTACACGCAATCAGTAGTTGAAATACGTTCTATTTCATTCTTGTTAATGTACATCATCGAATAGCAGTTGGATAAAAGTTAACATTGTAGGATTAATGGGAACGAAATAAGAAGGAGGAGATCGTGGTTGACTATCTTCACCTAAGCATTATTGATAACGGGAAGACCACAGGTTTTCTCTCTCTCTCTCTCTCTCTCTCCCTTTCTAGCTCTCTGGGTCTCTCACTCTCTGTCTCTCTCATACCAAACGGTAATACCACACCAACAACAATCACGGATTAATGCCATTGTTCGCACGTATCTACTCGAAATGTAAGGGCTCGCAGATCTATGGGTATATACGCTGGTGATGCATCGACAATGGGTAGAGTGGGTCTGCTCGGCGACCCAACGAGGTATTACCGACCGAACAAGCATGCAGTTTGTCCCCCATTGTCGCTTCTCGATACAGTGGGAATAACGCCCACCCGCTGTATTTGCAGTATTCGGCACGGTTTCGTCCGGTTGCTATTTGCCGTCGGTTCTTCTTATTCGATGTTATATCCGATTTAAAGGCTTCCATTGTTGATCACCATTGTCATCGATGTCGTCGATTGGTAATATGATCGTTCTGACGTATGTAAGTGCAAAGACATAACGAAAAATGTAAAATGTAGCAAAGGTTCTGGCTGGTGTAAGACAATCCAGGATTATCGAGGACATTTCGAATGAATATTGTTTTCTGTCAGGATCAGCAGGAGTACCTAGAAGAGTTCTGATAATTCAGGGTAAATATTCTAATATTAGGCGAAGGCAGATTTTAAAAAGATAATGAGAAAGGGAATTAGATTTAAAGAGTTAATAGGTATTATAAAAGGTTTTCGTGATGAAAAGGGTGCATGTCTAAATTTAGCAATCTTATAATTATATTATAACAGTAACTTATACAATAGTAGCTTTACAATTAATAATAGTGGTAGTAGTATTTAACAAGGGGAGGGTCAGGTGAAGTGGAACCTAACAATATGATAGGTTAGACAATAATAAATTCAAAATAGTTTTCAAAACTCAACATCGAGAGCGAAACAAAACAGTTATAAACCATTTTAAAGAATTCATACAACAAAATATAATATTATGATAAAAGTTTAAAAAAAAATATATATATGATAAAATCTTTGGATTGAATAAGATGATAAAATTCGTTCGAACGAGTTCGTCGAATATGAAAGATCGTAGATGCGTGGGGATAACAGGAAGGTACGGAAAAGCGGAAATGCTTCGTCGGGAGTAGGTAGAGCGTGGATTTAGCAGAGGCGAAGCGCATCTGCCTGTAATCCGTAGTGAGACCGCGCGTTGTTTCGCTGATCCCCGCATTGTGACGTCGCTTGTATACTTCATTGTTCCGCGCTCGGTCCATCATTGTTCGCAGATTGTGTACACCTACCAACACTACTATCCGGATAGACCGTGCACTCTACGCGCATTTACGTTCATACGTTTTCCTTCTTTTCCTCCTCTCTCTCACTCTCTTTCTCTTTCTAGATTCTATCCCATCTCGTTTTTCTCTCTGTCTCTTTTATTTATTCGATGCATCCGCTTTTGTGGGATTAAAAGAGGTGTTTCAAGAGTAAGAGAGAAAGAGAGAGAGAGAGAGAGAGAGCCTAGTCTCGGGTTGAGTGGATCGTAGAGCAAACTATTTAGTGGCTCCTAATCGTTCCGAATCGTGTACAATGAACGGAAGCACCGTGCGACACATGCGTCCATTGTTGAGAAGAAACGATATCGAACTCACCCCACGATACACATTTTGATCTCTGACATCGGAATAAGACAGCGTTTGTTCAATCGACTGGAACTCCAAAAGGGGAAAGAGACAACGAGGGTGATGAGGGGGAGAGAAAGAGAGAGACCCCGATTATTATTGTTTCCTAACAGGACAGTAGAGGATACTGGATAAACTAACCCCTAACAGGGTCCACCTATCAATCCTTTACTTTCAATTGTTACATAGAATTAGTATATCGACTAAATACCTGGATTAAGGTAAATATGATAAATACCTTTAACTCCTACTTGTAAGGATTTTTTTCAAAAGGATTAATTAATCGATTTACGAGTGCAATTCTCATCATATATTGGTCTCTCTCTCTCTCTCCTTTTAACGATATATATTAAACACACGATCAAATGCTAGCAAACAAACGCGTCATTAAATTTTCGCTTCTGACTGCTGCAGGCGATCGGGCAAGAAAAAGAAGAAGAAGAAGAAGAAAGGCGGAATAAAGAAAAAAAAATAAAATTAAGTAAAAAAAAGGAAAGGTAAGAAGGAAGAAGCGTGTGTCCGAAGGTGCATCTCTCTGGCTAGAAAGAAAAGAGAAGCGTGCGCGCCTCCCGTATGGAAGGGCAACCTTGCCCCGTCTGTGCATAAACAAAATGGCCCATAAAACCTCGAGGCGCTAATCCGCGCAGAATGCCGCCGCGAGGATATTGTCAAACCCTCCTGCGGACCCGTTCACTCTGCAGGAAGACCAGCTGATTCATGCGGCCATATTTCACATCTTTATGCATCCGCGAATATTTCAGGCCTCTCTGCACAACTAAGAAAGAAAGAGAGAGAGAGAGAGAGAGAAGAAAGAGTCGAGTCGCCATCGGCACGTCCACGCAAAATTTTCGTTTTAACGGTTCTCGCTCGATTCGCTTGCGTCCCTCGAGGAAGATATTAGGCTTTTTGGTCGACCATCTTCTTCTTCTTCTTATTCTTATTCTTATTCGTCTTTTCCCTTTTTATTTTATCCTATTTTTTTTTTATTACTCTTCTCTTCTCTACAGACCTTGAAATTTCTAAAGAAAGATTCCAAGAATATGGCACGAAATTCTGCAATAATGTCTCTCTCTCTCCCCCCCCCCTTTTTTTGTTCGTCGTTTAACGAGATAGACGAATAAATAATATCTTTCATCTTGACAATTGACTTGTCCAAGAAGATAATTAATCACGAGACTAGTAATATATCCTAGATCATACTCCGTACTTACATCATTCCGTTTCGTTAATCGTAAGTACTACGTATATACGTATGTGAAAAGGGATGCCACCGAAAAGTCATCGGACTCTAATGTGATTAACACTCGAGTGTTAAATTCGTCACGTACTAATGGTGACACGACGGAGCGGACTACCAGAAAATTTTGGTTTTATTCTTCATTCCTTTTTTTTTTCCTCTTTTTTTTCAATAAAGATTATTCTACGAATATATGTGATTTTTTTTTTTCTTTAGAATATATTTTTGTATTGTTAATTTGTAATGTTTAAAGAACAGTAATCGAGTCTCCTCTTGGATCATCGAGAATAGATCGCAAAGTATCGGATCGAATGAAGTGGAAAGTGAAGTAGAAAAGTATCGTTTCAGGAATACAAGAGAGACCCTACTCTATCTCCTTCAACCTCTTCCCCTCTCTCTCTTTCTCTCTCCCTTTCCTTCTATACGAGCTTAGTTAGCTAGGATAGATTTACAAAGCACTGGAAGCCGGTCGGGGTCCGTACACTTGCAACCTATGCAAACAAGTGGCACATCGTGTGCCGCCTAAAGCCAAGCCAGGAGAGATGTTTGTAAATGATAATGACCATTAGAACGTTGGATCGGATACGGCCAGGAGGCTTCCTCGACGTACCGCGATGATTCTTCCACTTAGCAAGCGACGGACGTGAAGAGCTCCCGTCTTATGTTTGCACTGCGATACCGATGGCCTATGCGTTTTCAGTTTTCTCCGAGGGAATATACTTTGTAGTAAATTATACGTATAGCTTCTCTCTCTAACTTTTAACAAACATTTCTTTTATAAAAAACTTATCGATCAAAATTACGCAATTTTAAATCGTGCATATTTTTAAAACAATGAAATAAAAAATACCGCAATCGTTGTATGTAAAAATAAAATTTTAAATAAATATATGAAAGTAGATGGATTATCAAAATTGATCGTAACAAATGTGTTGGTAGTTAATTTTCTATTACACGGAATGAAATTAATTAATCTGAATGAAAGCAAACGATGGCGCCTTGCAGGAAGTTAGCCGATTTTCTCGAGTACTTATTCCTTCGTTTTCGAATAAGAATAAAAAATAAGGAGACTCGTCCGTCGCGGTTGAATTCGTTTTACACGCTGTCGCGCATAAACGCGTGTTATTACGTTAAGGGGTTAATGAGACTTGTGTCTCGGACAATGGACTACACTGGCGGAAATCAGTCACGCATTGTCCGCCAATGCTTTACGACGCGAGTCGAGCGTGGCTTCGGCCGACAGTCATGGCTGTTAAAAAGGACAGCGTAGAAGATTGCTTATCCATTCGGAGTTGCATCCTCATCGACCTGACTCTGTCGCAAAATAGAAGAAAAACTTCAGACCCAAAGACGATAATCCTTTTATGTTTATATATATATATATATATATATTTTGTCGTATGACTTTAACTTGCTGCTTCGTTATCCTATTTCATTTTTATAATTCTTATTTTCTAAACAATATTTTTTTGCCACATTCTATTATTTCCTTTGTGTTTTTCTTTTTTTCTTTGAAATCTTTTCGAGAACGATCCTCCTCTTTTTTTTTAGAATATTTTATTCAACAATTTTGTCGATCAATAACTTGGAATCGATCGATAGAATAAATATAGAAGGTTAATCATAGAGTGGCACGTATTTAAATATTTATCGAACTTATGAGAGAGGATTAAATAAAAAAAGCATGAAAAAAGTATAATAGAAATAGAATAATGAGAATAAAAATAAAAATTAAAAAAAAAATAAATAGGAAAAGAATATAGAACGTAGAGAAGTTTGGCAGGAAAATATTTGAGGCACAGTTTGAAAAGAATTTCAATGAAGAAAAATGTGTCAATTCTTTGTGGAAAGTCTCGTTGATTATCGTCGAACGTCGAAATTCTTTGGAGACGTTCTATTCGGTAGCAACGGTCAAAGTTTGTCGTCTGCGTTTACTCCTCGAAGGAAACTTTTTGGGAGGGGACTGGTTTTTAATAGAAAAACAAATATACACTGGCATTGGAACTGACGGCTTTTCCACGTTAGAAGAAGGGAAGTTTTGTGTACACGTAATAATGGACGAGACTTCTTTTTCTTCTTCTTCTTCTTCCTCTTCTACTTCTACTTCTTCTTCTATTTCTTCTTCTTCTTTTTCTCTTCTCCTTATCTCTTTTTTCTTATTTTTCTAATAAAGGAGAAACGTCGTCTTATAAACAAATACTCGTCGGAGAAACGTGCCGTTCACACTCGATTACGCATCAATGGAACAGTTCGAAAGAATTTTCGTAGAAACGTTCTTTTCGTTGTTTCTCAACACACATTCATTATTCATACACGCTTCTCTTTTTTATTTCTCTTCTTGTTCACCATTCGATAATTAACATTCGTGACCAGAAAGAGAGACGAAAATAGAGAGAAAGAGAAAAAGAGAGGGTTGCTAACGCGTGCACGCATAAAATATCAATGCCAACGATTCTAACGAGCTAGAACGGGAACGTTATTATGTAGATGAACGAAAATTTTCATTCTTTCTCTCCCTCTCTCTCTCTCTCACTCACTCGCTCCCTCCCTCCCTTTCTCTCTCCCGATGTTTTGAGTTGTTCGAATATCGTGAAAAGAAATAATTTAACGTTTTCGAAAATACGCTGAGTTTCTACGTTATAGGAATATACAAGGCTCTTTAGAAAATACACTTTGTCTAAGAATATAATTAACGTTAGTAACAGTCACGATTACGGTGATCGACGACTAGAACGGTGTAGTTTGACGAGAATAAAAGAACACTCGTTAACTAGAAAAAAAGAAAAAAAAAGGAACGAACGAAAGAGAAAGAAATAAAGAGAGAGAGAGAGAAAAATACAAAGAGACAGAGCGAGGGAGAGAGAAAATTATTATCGAATTCGGCTAATTAAATTTATCGCCGGTGTCAAAGGTTTCAACGTGAAACGTGGAAAGGGTAAAAAGAACTGCGCGAGGAGTAGGATGGGGAGGGGGGTAGAAAACGCGTCGGTTTTCCGCGTCGACGCGTAACCGCCATATTAGCTGAACGCGAAGAACGCTTACTTTTCTTTCTCTCTCCCTCTTTCTTTCACACATAAATATACATACACGTGCATTTGTACGTATACCAAAGAGTACGAGTAGAAACGTATAGAAAGAAAGAGAGTACAAGAGAGAGAGAGAGAGAGAGAATGACTCGAATGCACGGAGTTCTCTCGCGGCTTTGAACTTTCGGATCAGACGTGACTTTACGACTTACAGAGAGGGTAGTATCGGTCGACGGTTATGGCGTTATATGTCGTTGGTTCGTATGAAAATGCGGAAGCTGCCATAACCGAGCTCTTCTCTTTCTCTTTCTCTTTCTCTCTTACTCTCTTTCCTTTGACGCTTCTCTCAAGCTCGGATACGTCGTAGGTGTAGGTATGCGTAAGTAAATATGCACGGCGAGTGCACCTACCTAACGTATATTTATATTTAACGCGGCCCTGCACTCGAGGAAAAGGGGGAGGGGGGGGGACGAACTCGCGTCGTACAATCTACAGATAATTACGTCATCCAATTAGCATTAATTACGGACTCTTTTTAATTAGAGGCCGCGCTTGAAATATCGGTAATATCGCGTGAGGCCGAACGCGTTAACGCGTTTTAACAAATATACATACACACACATATATACCAATCTCACTATCTCCCTATCATGCTCTGACGAATTCGAGAGCCTCGGCCATTCATCAAAGGTTATACCGATTCCCATTCGGTACCAGAAACTTTCAGGATTCTTCCATCTTTTATCTTTTATTCTTTCTTTTCCTCTCCCCCTTTCTCTCTCTCTTTCTTTCTAACCAACCTCGGCCTGTTTATTTCTTCCTTTTTTATTTTTTTGTTTTGTTTTACTTATTTGTCACGATACCAGCATTCGCGTTATTTCACCGTAACTACCGCCATTAGAAATATTTTCTCTCATCTCCATCCTCTCTCTCTCTCTCTCTCTCTCTCTCCCTTTCTCGTTATCCAACGGCATCCTTTTTCTCTTTCTCTTCTACTCATTCTCATTCTCATTCTTTTTCCTTTTTTTCTTTTTTATCGGTTAATAAAATATGCGAGCTAATGCGGTAGAGACAAGCTCGTTTTATCCGGTGCGTTAAATAATTAATACCACAGCGATCGACGACGACGACGAAACTCCGCCTACCAACACAGGTCTCGATGATTTTTTATACACCCGAAGGGTAGGTCTCCATTTTTTTTGTCTTTGTTCCTTTTTTTTTTCTTCTTTCCCGTAAAAAGCTATCGCCTCGCTGAAATTTCATTTTAAAGTGAATTCAACGAATTTGCATTTAATTCTTTCTTTCGTTATTTCGTTCCTACACGATTGTAAGAAAATTTTGTTCCCCCCCCTATTGTTTTGTTAACTTCGTCGTTTGAAGTTTTGATTACAATCGAGAAAATCCGAATGATATTTTTCCTAAAAACAAAAAATAACGTCATTCTTAAATATATAAATTACGTGATGTCACGCGTGAAAAGGTTAACAACGTTTGAAAATCTCACGATTGATAATAATGATTCGAAGAATATTTCAATTATAATAAGAAAGATTTTTGATTTCGCATATATGCAATATCTTCTAAGATTATCCTTATTATTAAGAAAAAAAAGAAAAAATACTATTTAACGTTCATTAATAATGGATTAACGTGTATTCGAATGACAAGTTTTATCATATTGATGAGGATTTTATGCTGAGAATTCGAAATAAGATATAAAGAAAAACCAGTTTGTCTGATAAATTCTCTCATTTTTTTAATAACTTGTTTAACTAAAACAAATAATAAGATATCGACACGAATAAATTGTTGCATTCCTTAATAAAATACTTTTTAAGACCATCTGGATTTGGACACTTTCATTGAAAATGTTTTTCTTCGTATCAATGGTACAATAAACATTTTATTACGAACTGTAAAGGAAACTAAAGTGTAAAATTGTTCAGGTAGTAGAAAAAAGAAATAAAATTGAGAAAAGAAAAGGAAATAAACCTTCGAGAAATAGCCGTGAAATAAACTATACCAATAGTCTTCAAATAAAAATTTAGTAAACGTAATATTGTAGAATTTTAAAGGATATTCGCTGTGAACATATATCGATTGATTATTTTCTACAAGATAATACCAGTTTTACTTCTATTGTAAAGATCACATACATCTTCTTTTTTTTTACAAATAGTACAAAGTAATAAAACTTTCAGGAAAATAAAAATATTATTTTACCAAATGTTACCTTTTGTCGAGAGATTTTTAGTACTACTAAAATAAGTTAAATCTAAGGGATTTAATTTGGTTCTTTTCAAGAACCTTTCCTTCTCGGGAATTATCGTTTTTATTTATGATACGCATTGTAATGAAAAAAAAAAATAAAAAACAAACAGTTACATGGAAAAGCAAGAAACAGCGAGATAAAGTCTCGGTCGAGTTTAAGGATAATCATAAATTTTTCTGACCTTTGTCATCCTTTTCATCTTTCCTAATGGTTCTTCAAACGTTCTGTTCGTAACTTCTTGTCCCTTCGTAATGAGATTATTCGCAGAAAAGTGTTGACCAACGACAAGGCAGTCTTTCATCTCGAGGATGCAACAAGTCGACGTTTTAGCTATTTCGAGAAATAGAAAATGAGACAAAAATAAAAATAGAAAAAAAAATAAATATTGTAAAATGACAACAAACAGATTTTGATTATGTATTTACCTGTGTAACAGAAATAAAAAAGAAGAAAAAAAAATCGTTGACGGACGACTCGACGTATGCTCGTTTGAGAGTAAAATTACCGATCCTTGACGAAATCTTGCCTAATGATTTGTGAATTATTTCGAGTGAACAAATTCAATTCTTTTCGATTTAAATTGACCTACCATTTTTCTAGTACTACCATGTTGATTTCGTGTATTCATTCGTGGTAGAGGGAATACGCTTATCTTTGATGAAGCGACGGCCGTGGTGGTTCGTTTCGTTTTGTCGTTACCCGTCAACGTTATTACTCCAAATAAATATGTTAATTCGTCGAGTGAGAGTCGCTTATAGAAATCGTACACCTACCGTAGTAGTGTTTGTGTGGCCTCGTTCCACCGAAATTCATGTACATATGTTAATTTGAAGAATTAATAGGATTTTTAACTAGATTCGTTGCATTCCATAAAACGACCTGCGTTTTCCCGACGGTGGGGCTCTTAATTTATATCACGATAGAACGTAACAATTTTTTTTTTTTTTTTTTAATCTTTCAGCAAAATAATATTTTGTATCACGGTTTCGTTAGAAACACGACAGAGACTCGTGTTTTAAATCGTGTTGGTTGCGAGCTCCCTTTCTATCTTACTTATTATCTTTATTT
The DNA here is from genome assembly GCF_010416935.1 of Polistes fuscatus. Classification (NCBI taxonomy): domain Eukaryota; kingdom Metazoa; phylum Arthropoda; class Insecta; order Hymenoptera; family Vespidae; genus Polistes; species Polistes fuscatus. Next base: position 15,481,507 of record NW_025113107.1, on the reverse strand, counting down.
TTCTCTCCTACTATCTCAAATAAATTACTTTGACGTCCAACGAGAAATAATGAAGTACTTTGCTATTTGAAAATGAGTAGGAAAAATATTTCACTTAAATATCCCCTTTTTATGTCGCAAGTACGAATTTAATATTTTATCGATATCAAAAGCATAGTTCGTAAGACCCCTCCCCTCCCATTGTTTATAATAATTAACGATCGAACTATGATCAGAGTGGAAGAAATACACGTCCGAGTCATTTCCCAAGAAACGACCAATAAAACTGGTATTCTTGTAATAAGTCAAACAGTCATAAATGCGACGATATTGAAGCTCGCATTGATGCAGCCTATAAATCTTAAGTGCGCATAAATGGAAGACTGGTTAATCTTTTTTCCTCCTATAGTATTATTATTATCATTATTATTACTATTATTATTATTATTATTATTATTATTATTATTACTTTGTGCAATACACAATGCCCTAAAATCATTTAACGCAATTCGAGTTAACAAGATAATCCAAAAGATCGCTGAGTCCTCACGAATCCTCCTGATGTTGGATACCTCTTTTGTCCTCCTCCTTTTGTGTCACTGAGCAAAATATATGATAGCAATAATTTAACTTGGCGTTTACCTCGGAACTTCTAGAAAGACGCTCGCATATTTATTCTTTAAACTTTAAAACGTAATAGAAAATTCTTTCGAATTAATTTTAACACTTATTTCTACACACATTAAAGAAAAGTATTTCTAGATGACTTCCTAAAAAAAAATTGCACTTTTAACAAATTCTACGTTACTTCTCGTTAATCAAATAAATAAATATCCGTAAGAAGAACCTATAATACAAATTTATAGTACGTAACGTAAGTTCTTCTTCTTCTAAACGCTCATTAAAAACATTTATCTTATAACGAATCGATGGGGATATCTTAGAGTTAAAAACAAAGAAAAAGAAAGAATAAAAAACATATAAAGTAAAGGATCTTGAAGTCTTATCTTGTAAGAAAACGAATGTCTTTCACGCGTCTGATCAAATAAAGAGAAACGTACCTGGTCCTTAATGGTGATGCTGTTCGAAAACAACGACAGAGGTAATTCTAATAAGTAACACCGTAACAGAGTTATTATTCATCCGTCCGTTGTCTATTGACCCTCTAAAGTGTCTCTAATAAAATACCATTAACGGTATCATCAATCATCGCCCCACAATCGGAGACAAAACATACGCTTCTCCGTCCCCCTTTATTTCCTCCCTCTCTTTCATTCTCTATCTTTCTCTGTCATTCTTTCAACACCATTTACTATCGCAACCAACACCATCCTCGTCGTAGTTGCCGCCACCGCCGCTGCCGTCGTCGTCGTCGTCGTCGTCGTCATAGTCATAGTCATAGTCATAGTCATACAGCACCGTGTACCATTCATTCGTATTCAACGAACGATGAGACACACTGTCATGCACGCTTCTTCTTTTTTTTTTATTTTTTTTTTATTATTTTCGCGTTCCGCGGTAAATCTGCGCACTGATTCGATTAATTTGTTCCGACGTTGACACGACGCTCATTGTTAATCCCACCACCCTCTCCCTCTCCCTCTCTCGTTCCGGTGCTCGTACGAATTTTCGTTGAATGGAATGACGATTTTCGATAAATCATCGCTGCTTGAAACCCCTCCCCCCACCTTTCTGCCCTCTTTCCCACCCTCATATCTATCCCATCCCAAACCCATGCAAACCCCACTCGGGTAACATCCATGACCCACGATGTTGACAATAATTCGCGAATTTCATAAGCTCGCGTATTATAAACGAGCGCAAAGGTTTCATTGTTCCCACCTAACGAATAGAAAGGAAAAAAGAGAGAGAGAGAGAGAAAGTGAGGGAGAAGGAGGGATCAGAAAAGGAGGGGGTGAAGGAAGTGCGATGTGGAAAGAAAGAGTAGCTGGATATAGGACCAGAATGCATCCCAATAAAACATAAAATGTAGAGAATTTTAATCTTTATAAGCTATACAAAAGTGGCGGAAATGACATTCAAATATTTCTAACCATAAATCTTGAATTACTTCAATAATTATGCTTTTACCATCGATCATGACGATTTTTTGTTTGATAAATAATAACAAATGAGTTTTTAAAGTATTCTCTAACCTTAACCCGCCATTCCCCTATTATGAAAAGAATTCAATTTCTCGGTTTTTTTTGTAGTTTTAAAAGTTAAACTTGACATTTCTTCGCCTATTTTTTTGTATTATATATCCTTTTTTATCTTGAAAAGATCTTAGTTGTTACCAACAAAAGAACGTTTAACTAAAATTTATCGTTGTACTGTAACGAAAAAAGGGAATACTTAATTCAATAGATTGCACCATTCAACTAATTGAATGAAAAAAAAATCATATTGTTAAACGTCTGAAAAATGGGAAAGATAGAGGAAAGAAGAAGGAGAAAAAGAAGGAGAAGGAGAAGGAGAAGGAGAAGGAGAAGGAGAAGGAGAAGGAGAAGGGAAAATAAAAAGAAATAAAAAATAGCAAGCATTATTATTCACGTCGCGAAATCGAAACGTTTGGAAGTACTTAGTCTTGACATCGGGAACCATGCATGCAATGATACCTCCCTCTATGTGACCCACTCAACGAAAAAAGGACCCCTTGCGTTTTCATACGCGATGGCAAAGGTCAATGCTTGCCTGTACTCGACATCGCAAAACGTAAGAACCGACCATAATGGCGTTTGGAAAAAGAAAAGAGAGGAGAAAGAAAAAGAAATAGAAAGAGAGAGAGAGAGAGATGATAGAAAGAGCGGGAACCTATAGCCCGTTCAAGAACCTCGGTCTTATTATGCCGAAGCTCAGCACAATCTTGACTCGCGACGATATTTTTCAAGTGCTGGGAGAGCCGGGGGCCCTTCCTCGGCGAGCATCGATAATGCTGAAAGAAACATTTATGCGCGAACCCTCGAATGTTTTTCCAAAGCTTTGTACGCAAGTAAAGGGCGAACGTGCATAGAACTCTCTCTCTCTCTCTCTCTCTTTCTTTATTTCTTCCTTTCTTTCTTTTTCTTTTTCTTTTCGTCGAATGACGTTGCTCAAATGCCAAGGGGAGGACAGGGATTTATTTTTTTTTTTTTTTTTTTTTCATCAACTTTCCATTCCCATATTCACGGACGATTTCTTTTAATTAAACCTTCACCGATCCTTTTAAACTATCTTATCGCGTTTAACCGAATTTCAATCGGATCTACGCGTTGAGGGAATGGATTTTGATAGGTTTTCTTTTTCTAAAGTAACAAATTGAACTTGTCAATTCATTTTAATTGCATTTAATTGCAAAAGTAAATACCTAAGATTAAAATATTTTGTAAAATCTAGGATAGATCGGCATTACAAAATTTGTTCGGGAATGAATGAATCTTGTACACTATGTATAAAACAGAAGAGTACGTTATAATTTACATGGATTCGTTTAAAATTATTTAAGATATAAATATAGTCTCCCCTCCCCTCCTTATCTGTCCCTCCTTAAACGTAAAGAGTTACCGTGATATACAACGATTAGAATCGATAGAAGACGTGCTTGAATTGCGTTTACGAGTAAAAACAGAATAGAAAAAAAAAAGAGATGAGAAGGGCCCACCCTTAAATGGAAAGTGACGTGGTCTCGCGCTTATTCATTACGAAACAAAATTCTTTAAAGGATCCTACCGTGGAGACCATTAAAAGGGTATATGTACATAATCAACGTGTTCTCAGCACTCTGCCTCTACACTCGTTCAAGGGTCAAGGGAGGATGATGGTGTGTGTTATATATATATATATTTCTTTTTCCATTATTATTATTATTATTATTATTACTTGAAAAAAAAAAGAAAGAAAGATAAGGGCCAGGAGTGTCCACGGAGTGCCATTCTGTTGGTTCTCCCCTTTTTTTCTTCGTCTCGCCGACACTTTATCCCTTTTCCACACACTCCCACCGACTATTTTATCCCTTTAGAAGACCCAATGTAACCTATACATTTACACACATATATATTTATATTTGATATGTAAGTATATATTTAAAGAGAGAGAGAGAGAGAGAAGTAGTTGGATAGAGGCGAGATATACGTGGATTGAAAATTATACATCCTGTACCGTCTCGTCGTGGAAGAAAACCCATCCTGGACCACGGAAGGTCTGGTTCCATTCATCCGATGCACTTGATACGGTAATGCGAGCCGCGTTTCGCGAGTCTTTCGAGGAGTCGAGTTGCTTGAAAGGAACGCTTTCTGGATACACGTTGAATATGTATATGTATATGTATATATGTATATATAACTTCCCATTGGTATACATACTTACGTACTAAAGTACTTTTCTTTTTCAACGTGCCGAATACCGATAAAAGAGGATGCGAAACAATTTGTGCATCCCTGTCAAAACGAAATCATTGGAATTTTAAATATCAGACTGGTTTACGAATACACACAAAAAAAAACAGGACCTGCAATTATCTCGAAATAAGAAACGAACGTTTAATCTTTCGTTAAGTATGAGAAAAAATTTTTCACGCGAAAAAAGGTGTATCCGTTTTGTTTTAGAACATACTAGAAGTGTCAAAAATTCATTTATCAGCGACATACCGTATGGTTAGTCCCGTTTTTCCTTGAAAAATAAATAAAACTAAAGTAAGTTGATATTCGAAAGAAAAAACGATGGCCTTTGTCGGAAATGGGAAATGCTTGTTTTTAGATATATTTCTGCAAAAGGAATCGTTGAAAGAGTAGAAAAGTTATCCTCTCATTTCTCTCTTCAATTTCTACTTAGTTTTCTTGCTAAGAAACAATCGTACCGATACTAAAGCGTCTTGGCGCTTGATAAATGTGGAATCTTTGTTGAGAGACGGCAGTAGGGTGCTAAGTGGATTTCTTAATTATTTAGCTTTTCGTCTTCGACGAAAGTTTCTTTCTCAAGAGAAAAAGAGAGAGAGAGAGAGAGAGAGTAAAGGGATTTGGCAGAGATCCCCGGAAAGACCATTCAAAAAGTTACTTCAAACCAGCAGAAGGGTAAAAGTTCTTATACGATCGATCGATAATCGTACAGTAAGTGTAACTAATATCTCGCGGAATTTAATTTTTTTTTTCTTTCTTTTTTATCTCTATACAATATTAATTGTGACAAACATTTCATTCGTTTAATTTTAATATAAATAAAATAATTGACTATAATCTATAGATCCTGTGAATGAAATTAATGAAACGATACAAGTTAACATAGTATATTATATTCAAATATCATACGTATATATATGTATACTATATATATATATGATATTATATTATAGAATCTAATTGAAACATTTGATTTCAGGAACTAGGAAGGGCTTCCAGTATTCCTTTGCGCTACATCTCGATCGGTCCGCTTTCAAAGGTATTCAAAGGGATTCCGAGTAGCTATAACTTCGAGACGCTAATTGATTAACTAATCATCGAGAGAATAGCTTCGACTGTTGTTTCAACGAAACGTTTCTCTCTGCGAAGAGAAAGAGGGAGAGAGATTCGTAAACTCGATCGTAAGGAGACGCGTTTATAAGTCTTTACCTTGAAGGAAAGCTATTTACAAATAGGAAGAAGCGTATCGTTTGAAATTTATCGTCGCAAATTTAACGGTTATATTCTCTATCTTGATTTCTCTTCAATTTCAATGGAATCCTTTCAATGGGAATCAAAAGAGAGAGAGAGAGAGAGAGAAAGAAGAACTTCTGTCGTGCCAAATGTTTCGGAAATCGAAACAAAGAGCTTCTTCATATTTAAAATAATATATCGATAGAAATATCTAAAGAATAATAAAATAAAAAGTAGCATTGAGTAGAAGACGGATGGCACTTTTCTATTAAAAAAGAATGACGAAAACGAGAGTCAAGGGTCAACGATCAAGCTAACGAAACTTTTTACGTTCATTGTATCTCGTCGAATGAGAATCCTTAACTCCCCTAAAGTGGACATTGTTTCGATTTGTTCGTAGTTAACAATGGAGAAGAATCAGAGTACTTCTGTCGTACCATTGCAAAGAAAGTATAATAACGTATGTACGTTTTCACTTAACAGTTACCGCTGAGGTATCGATCACTTAAAAGAACCTTGACCGGAGTACCTAAGTACTTTGACTACTCGTTAAAGCTTTTCTTTCAACCCTTTTACCGATGAGTTTCAATGTTTTTTTCCTTCTCTTCTTCTTTTTTTTTTATTCCAAATTCTTTCAAACCTACAAGAAACAAAAATCTTTATTTTCACACGATCGGAAAGATAATCAAGTTTGATCGAGTGGAGTTGGCCAGCAAAAGAAAATAAAAAACGAGGGAGAGAGAGAAAGAGAAAGAAAAAAGTTAAAAGGGTAAAGGTTGTGTCGAAAAAAGGGCTCGAAACGAGCGAGAAAAGCACAAAGCTCGATCGGAAGTCCGTTCAGGAAGCGCCAAGGAAAGTTCTCGCGCGAGTTCTCGATAGGAACGCTTATATAAGAGTATAATATACACACGAATACGAGAATGAGAAGGAGAGTGAAATAAAGAGAGAGAGAGAGAGAGAGAGAGAAAGAGAATCTACGCACCCCACCGAGGAAACAGGCCAACAGAGCCGGTGGGGTTTCTCCGTTTGAAAAGGAGTAAAAAGGGCCCCGCGCCAATACAATTGGCCTCTAAACAGAGGGTAGTTATTGCGAAACGCAATGCCCATTGGGGTGACGAAGAGTGCTGCTTTACTAAAGAAGACGAAGAGAGAGAAAGAGAGAGAGAGAGAGAGAGAGAGAGCGAGAGAGACGGGGGAGAAGTTCTCTCGCGTCTATACCTCCCATAAAAGTAAAGTAAAGGGTAGTCACCTTCGACATTTCAGGGTGAGACTTTTCAATGCACCGAATATACAAAAAGAGAGAGAAAGAGAGAGAGAAAGAAAAAAAAATTTGAAGAGAAAGGGGTGCGGTGCAACGAAAAGTGCCGTTTGACGAGAACCTGAGGTCTTCTTGTTTCTCTCTCTCTCTCTCTCTCTCTCTCTCTCTCTCTCTCTATTTTCTACCTTTTTGTTTCTCTTTCTCTCGAAGCCTTTTGAATAGGCATTAGTTTGTCTGGTATTGCACCAGAAAAATTCCAGGTTAAAATTTTGGAACAGGAACATTATTGAAATTTGTTTAACAATAACAACAACTGCAGCTTTCGTTTAGTATATTCCTTTTTATATTTCTTGAATTTTTATTTATCTTACCTACCACAGAATGGTCACTTGAATAGAAAGTATTTAAAGGATTATTGTAAATCAGATTTAGAAATAAGAAAATATTGAATGACAAAGAAAAAATGATTTGTTGAAAAGAGGATAAAGAATTAAAAATTTTTTCATTTATTTTTATATTTAAATTATAGAGATTGAAATATGAAAAATATCTAAAGACACGGTGGTCGGTAAATATTCGTCTAAGTTTTGATCTAAACGTTAACGTCGATCTCCTTATTGTTACTGATAAAAAAATATAAAAAAAAGATTATGGTTTGAAAGAAATGTAAGCAAATAACATTTATTATGAATGACAGACAAAAGACTCACCATGACGAGCTTATTTTATTTATGTTTCGTAAAATAATATTCACGAATTTGATGTCTATCCTACCCACCCCCTTCCCTTCTTCCTTTTTTTGAATTTGTGTTTACAATGAAAACAAACCTCCAACGGCAACTAAATTCTTTCATTTTATTATTCTCGCATAAAACTGATAGATACCTATACATATACGGATAGAAATATCTCGACGAAATAAACGTCTGAATTTTAATTGTTTCTTTACGTTTTTTCTTTTTTCTTTTTTAATGGAAGATTCGCATATGAAATGATCTAAGGATTGTTATTATTTTTGAAATAAATGCTAATTACTTTTGCCCCGGTTAGAACGAAGCAACGAAGCATACAATGACTTGAACGATGTAGTGGAAAAATTGTAATATATAAATAGGAATAATTTGACTGTGTAATTTGAAAAGATGCTTGTTAAACGAATTATTAGAAATATATAATGAATTCGATGAGAACATATCGAACGATAACAATATTAAGAATTTATCTAATAATAAGTTTACAAAGGTATATTATTATGTTTACAGAAGCATATTATATTTACAAAAGTACGACATTACCAACAGAAGGACGAAAAAGAAGAACAAATCGATTACCGTTGACAACGATCAACATTCAAATTCGCAATAATCAACAAACATTATTTGATGTTCATTAATTTTCCTATTCAGATTTGTACAGTATCGGGGAAGAGAAAATATTCTCGACGGTATCAACAACTTTTGTACTTTTTTTTTTTCGACAACCCATTATCTATTTATCTTAACGATAATCGATAAGCAACGACAGTTATAACCATTTGAAAAAGCATAATTAAATGGTCTGTTTATTTAAAAATATAAATTCGTATAATGCCAAGCGTTCTCAAACTTTTCCACTTGGCAACCCCTTTTTTACTCGAGCAAATATTTTCACGACCCTGAGCGTAGTAGACTATATAGTATCTTTTATCACACTATCATAAACTCACAGACAATACTATACGTGTAGCGTTGTACTAAATTGAATTTGAACGAATTTATAAAACTTTGTTTCTTTTTCTACAATTTTTGCGATCCGATACAGAGTCGACCTATGTTTTTAGAATCCTTGATTTATATATCTATTTAAATAACCTTAGAAATAACCAAAACAAATATGAAAAGAAAATATAGATAAATAAATTAGTATCACAATTTATAAATCAAAATTAGAAAGTTTTTAGATAAATTTTAACAATGGCCGAGTCATAAATCAAACAACGTTTACATTTTTAAATTTTACCAACAATAAATCTCTTGGATTTTCCTAAATCAGTTTCTAGCTGTAAATCTTCTTACTAATATGCTTGGGAATATAAGCTTTGTATTACGAACAAATAATAACAATTTATTTATAAAAGAAAGAGGAAAATAATCTTTTGTACGTAAAAACTATTTGCAGAATATTGCAGAATGATTTACAAGCGTATCCTTCTTTTCTTTTTCTGTTATTTTACGTAGAGTATATCTTTTCTCTATTTTCTTTCTTTTTTTCTTTTTTCTTTTTCAATTCTTTTTGACGATGAACAATATTTTGAAAATTTTATACAATCATTTATGAAACTTGTAAAAAGAAGAGAAACGAGAATAAAATATCCTTTGTCCCTTTTCTCTCTGCTTCTTATTTCAGTGTACAACGTCAGACAATAAATAATATGAAAGAAGGCAAGATTATTTATTTCTCTTGTACTATATACTACTTATTTCTATTTTATTTCGTTCGTTGGGAAAAAAAAAAATTGGAAAACTTTTGAATATCACGATTAAATGAAAGGAGAATATTTAACACAAATTTGTACACAATTTTTTAGCTTTGTCATATCTCTACCGCGAGATATAATTTTTTTTTATTTTTTTTCTATCTTTAACATCCAATTTCTCATTTGTTTATAATGTACATAGAAATAATTTCTTCATTACAACGTACATAACGACAAATGGTACATTTAAAAGCTTCGTTAGACTCTGTCTTTATTTCTCTCTCCCTTTCCCCCTCTTTCTCAGTCTTATAGCTATGATTCGTTTTTCATTTTTTTAAATTCGAAACTTTTGTTACATTCGGAATAATTAAATTCGAACATCGGAATGATAATCTTATAAGAAATTTAGCATTTACATGTATCACAATGCGGAATAAACTGTTTAATATAATAGCTTTTAATATTAACATTTTTGTCGTAAAAAAATAAATTATAAACAATAATATACAAAGCCGTGCAAGTATCGAAACGACTGATTCCACGATTTTTTACTTTTCTTCATTTTTTTGGTTTTAATTTTTCAGACAGAATTTCATCTATAAAAACATTAGAATTTACAAATAAATCGCTTTGAGCGTCTTCAATGTACTGAAAAAATAAACATTTTTTAATATTTTATATAATTTACCTTATTTATAATATTAAAACTTATTAACTATAATTAATCTATCCTTAATTAAAAACTTATTATTAGAGCTATTAAAGTATAAATTATGAATTAATAAACGAGATATATACATATGTATACAAAATAATATAATTAATTGTTAATTTTTTTTATGTGGAATAAACAAACCACTTCTAGACATGAACAGCTTGTATAACAATACATATAAAAAATTTGAGGTACTAATAAAAAGATTACTAAAACTTAATTGAGTCAAATATATATATATATACATATTTTTCTGGTCTTTTTAAGTGATTATTCAATTATTTATTAATTATTATTAATATTCAACGATATTAATAATAATTAATAAGCAATTGATTATTATTTTTAATCATTAATATTAATAATAATCATTAATAATTATAATAATCATCAATAATTATTATAATCAATTATAAAAATTAATTATATAATATCTAATAAAATAACTGAAAATATATAATTTATATAAATATATCAATTAAGTAGAATCGATCACAAGTAGTATTTCTTAAATATTACCAAAAGTAATATTGAAGTTAAAAAAAAAATTAAAAATAAAGACAGAAAAATAAATATTTTGATAGCAAAGGCATAGAGAATAAAAAAAAAATTTCTCCAGAACTTTAACTTAAGTAACATTCATTTATTAAAATAAAAATAAATGTATTCTTTCCTTAAATAAGTTTATTCCTCTAATATAATAAAGAGAAAAAAAAACCATTAAAGAGAAAGAATAAACATTATTTAAAATATCACCTTACTATCTATTTCTTAAAATAGAAGTTTAAAATAAAATGTTAATAATAATTAGCTTCAGCTTCGTTAGACAAAATTGGTGAAAATACGTGTGATGAATGCTCATCAAATTGACTGCTTGATTCTACTACCGCGTTACATTCATTTTCGAGTAAAGATTCGGCATGAGGCGCAGGATTTGGAATTGGTGAAAATACGTGTGATGAATCTGCATCAAATTGACTGCTTGATTCTACTACCGCGTTACATTCATTTTCGAGTAAAGATTCGGCATGAGGCGCAGGATTGAAATGATTAATAGGTTGTGTTGGATTTATTCCAGGATAAAAATGATTGACAAAAGCGTTAGAATTCGTATTTGCGTCTAACAGACTATTCGTATTTGGATTATTCCATTGACCAGTATTATCAGTAAACTTATTAAAATCAATATGGTTGAAGGGAGATCCATACAATTGTGGCATTCCTGAATAGCCGATTTGTTGTGGATAATTGATTTGGTGTAGAGGTGGATGATGTTGATGATGATGATGATAAATACCTGGAGTTAATGGAGGAAGAATTGCTGGAATAGGAACATTTGTAATGCCATAAGGATTCACGGAAAATGGAGTTGCAGATTTTTTTACCTTTCGCCTTGGTTGATATTTGTAATCTGGGTGTTCTTTTAAATGATCAATCCGTAATTGTTTAGCTTCTTTGATAAAAGGTAGCTTCTCCTGTAGAGTAAGTTTTTTCCACTCTGCTCCGAGACGTTTCGATATCTCAGAATTGTGCATTTTCGGATTTTCCGAAGCTACTACCTTCCGTCGTATTTTTGACCATACCATGAATGGGTTCATAGGCCTTTTAATATGTTGAATTGTTTTTCTTTCTTTATTTCCAACGTGTAGATTTAGGTTCACATTAACCGCATTCAGGTTCGTACCCGAAAAAAATCTACATCCCAGGTATCGATCATTCATGATATTTTCCTTAAAGGGGAAAAAACCAAATAAACTTTCCGAATATTCTCAATCAAATTTATATCGATATAAATATATATATATATATAAAAAAAATATACATATAATATACACATATATACAATATATGTATATATATATATATATAATCACAAATTATATAAATTATACACAGCACATAAAATGAAAAATATAAATACGTTATTTAAACTTTTTAAATTATAATAATATTGATATGCGAAATTATGATTCACCAGACACAATATATTTACATAGATATATATGAAAGCCCTTTCTTCTTTTTTCTTCCGTTTTCCTTCTCAATATATTTTTCTTGTTGCTTACAAAAAAAAAGGAAAAAAAAATCACCAACAACGTTCGAACGTTCTCGAGCGAGGAACCGAAGTCGACTGAGGTAGAACGTAGAAACACAGTCTCTGCTATGAGATATCTTTTGTCTCTCTCTTCCTCTCAATATGTTTCTCTTTCTCTCTCGTAGACGTATATACAAGGCCCCTTCTTCCTTCGTTTTTCCCTCTCTCTCCCTGTGAACCTTTTGGAGGGCGGTACCTTTGGGTTGGTATCGGCCAGCCCACCAACAACCCTCTTCTTGCTATTCGTTCTTCTATTACCCTCTCTTGCTATTCGAGGCGTTCTCCGGACGCGTGCCTTTTCTCTCTACCGTATCCCAACAAACACTTTTTTTTATCCAGAGCAAGATTCCAAACTCCATCCGGGCCGTCGTTGTAGGGCCGTTCCAAAAGGAGATGGAGGAGAGAGAGAGAGAGAGAGAGAGAGTTGCCTCTCCTCTACATACCTCCGAGACCACGAGCTGCAATTATTATTATCGATTACCTCGATACGAGCAAGTACAAATAGCGTATAGACCAGCCGTTATCGACTGGCACCGTTCGCCTAGCAGCGCAGGGGAGGGGAAACACCGCGACGTGATATCGCGCGATAATTGGTCACGCTCCTCCCCCACCCACCCACTTTTCCGTCGACACCTCGAAACCCTCCTAGCCCTTACGATCTATAATATTCTATTACTGCTATGAGTCTCTCCTTTGGTTTCTGCTAGCAACGATTAGGTTATTCCTTTCTTTCTCACACGTTCAACACTTTATTATTTGTTCCGAGCTCGATTCATTAAATGTAACAGATTTGTTACACGACGATCATTCGGTAATACCTAATTCAATGTGCTAGGGCTCGTCTAGTTTTCAGTCGATAAATAGACAAAAAAACAACGTTTATCGGGTTTACGATTGTTCCTGTCTCTAAGCAAGAAGCTTTTTTAGCTTATTCCGAGTAATCAATCAGGGTCTATCTATCGCGAGAGTTCGTATCTCGGCTGGCTCGTCTACCACCCCTCCTCCTCCTCCTCCTCCTCCCCCTCCCTACCATCCGGTTCTTTCGTTAAAACAATACCCGTCGAAATCTGCCGTTTGCCTTTCCTATGGGAAATCTAACAAACAATGGGGAAGAAAAAAAAAATCTCTCGACGACAGGCACTTGGATTAGAATGAAAAGCAACAGCGGCTAAAGGAACGAGATGAACTTTGCCCCTTTCCCCAATCTCGGCCCTCCTCGTGCCCTTCCAGCTCCCTAAGGACATTCGGCAATACTGCCGAATATAAAGATTTTCTCTCTCTCTCTCTCTCTCTCTTATCCTCATCCATGAACTGTATTAGTTTTCTGCGTGTAGTCGTACAATTCGTGCCCTTACGAAAGCATCCCCTACTATTTTCAAATAAATTACAGTCCATTCGATCCATCAAGGCGTGTTCTCGCATTTAGAAGCATTTAAATGGTATTTATTGTCTCTTTTTCTATCATTCTATAGCTGTAGGAAAATAACTACTAGCCAAAGGAATGAATGGAAAGAAAGAAAAAAAGAAAGATGAAGATACTGGAATGACTATAGAATTTCATTTGATAAAAAACCTTTGGTTAAATGAAAAATTTGTTTTGCAAACTGTCAGAATAAATTCAAAGAAAGTTTTCGAATTTCTAAGCAAAATTGTATGTTGGATATCTAAAAGCTTATGAATGATTTATGTTTATTCCCTTTCAATATATACCTGTACAACAATTACGATTAACGAAAGCGATAAAGATTACTACCTATTTATGGAAGTCAAAAATATATAAAAGAAATGAAAGGATAGAATTTTTTAGAAATTGGGTAAAAAGAAGAAGAAAAGGTACAGAAAAAAGATTCTTTGATGTCGATCGAAAGATTCTTTGATTATACTTATGCACGTAGAAGATTTTGAACATCAAACCTACCGCGATTGGTGAAATAATCGTTTTTACAATTTCATTCTAAATTCTACATTCATTGTCCCTTTTTTATTTGTATAAAAAATATATATAATTTTGTATTATACCGTTTAAAAGTTCTTTTCCCCGTTTCGTTCCATATAAAATTGACAATTACTTATTGCGAAATTTATTAGCGGAAGATCCATGGTTCGAGTCCCGATCAAGTTAGTCAGCGATTAAATTTTCTCACGAATCCTACACTTATTTATATCCAATTTGTTAAAATATGACCTTTTCTTCGTAACAGTTAAAAAAAAAAACCGATTATGATAAAAATGCCGATACGTTTAATGTTAAATTAAGTTACACACACGTATATTACCTCATAGATTTCTCTCGTCTATTACAAAACATACTGACGATGCACGGAATAATATAATAATAATCTGAAGTAAAAATAAGAGAAATTAAATGAAAAAAAGGAAAAAAAACACAAAAGAAAAATGAATCTCCGAAGAGAAATCGTAGTAGATGATGTATATAAAGTAATTGGTATTGAAAAATCTCGAAGTCAATTAAAACTCTAGATACAAAGGATTCGGCGAGACAAAATACCAATTATCTCGTGTCCTTCGCTTCACTGGTCTCCTCTCTTTCACTTTCTCTCATTTTCTCTCAGTTTGTCTCTCTCTCTGCAGTCCATCCAACCATCCCTTACGTCGAATGCGAACGTAGAGGTGAGCGGTCGAATCAGGGCGAGGGGTTTGAAGAGTGGTGCTGGCAGTATTCGCTTACAAGAACTCAATTCCATTAGGCATTGAAGTGAGTAAAACGAGGCAGCACCGTGTGCTGGATGGGCATCTATATAACGCACTCGCATCTCGCTTATCTACCTAATAAAGGTATTCCCTTCCTCCCTTTGTCGACTTCCTCGCCACCCCTCTTTCTAGCTTCTCGCTGCGACATAAAGCGTGTGCCAGTGAGGTGTCTCCGCGAGACAATCCCTTGGGATGACAATGCTTACCCCACGTATGAATGCCACCAATGCTTCCTAGGTAATTTAAGTGTGGCTTTCTTGTTTTCACCATCACCATCACCACTACTATCATCATCATCATCATCATCATCATTATTATCATCATTCTCATTCATTTTATTTTTATTCTTTTTTATTAATCATTCAAAATCATCGTACACGCATCCTCTTATTCTTACGAGTAAAATGTTCGAGCAAAGTTTAATTAAGACGTTGAGAGATCGTCGAATTCTCTAATTAGGGATTGTTGAAACTCAGGTACACGCACAGGTGTGTAACGATATATTATATATATATTGAGAGAAGAAACACATCACTCGGATGAGTAGGATTATTCGTGCGACGTCGAACCCTGCAAATTAAGTCGATTGCTCGACCGACAGGAACGATCGAGACCGGCAACTGAAGAGGGGTTTTAAAGTGTTATGGGTTGGAGAATATTTCCTTCCTGATGTGCAGGATAGTGCGATAATCGCATCGAATTTCTGCTGATTATAGCCAATCGCAGGTCGGAAGATACGGTGTTAGAGGGTGCGAACGATGTTGCATAAAAGCAGTTAGAGAGCGAGAGACAGGGTAGGTCCATACCACGTCGCCACCCCGATGTGCACGCTCGAACGCGTTGCGTAATTAGCGACTGCCTCGCCGGTTTTGTGGGTGGGCGCGGGTGAAATGGGTGCGAGCAACCCCAGAACCCGTTCGAGCGACTCGCGCTCTGCCACGTGCGTTAACGCATCTACTATCTACAGGGTGACTTTAGACGTAAGATCAAATTCAGAATCTAATTTATCCTTTAGCTTCGTCAATTAATATCAAACTAATTGTAGGAATTATTATAATTAGTAACGTAAGAGAATCTCGTTAAATTGCATTTATATAATATTTATATATTTATATATATATATATACGTTTGTGAGAATTTGTTACAAAAAAAAAATAATCAAATATATATTTTATAACGAGATAAATTAGAAATATTTGTTTAAACGTTCCTAAGTGTTCGAGAGAAATAAGAGATTTGATTGTTATCCTGTTTAGGACGCTAATCCCTTTCGAAACACCCTGTATGAAGGAAGGAGGTAAAAGGGAAAGAGAGAGAAAGAGAATAACGTAGAGAGACTACCGAGGCGTAGACGCAATTAATGCAGAAACCCAGCACGGACGTCGAGGGAGTTTCGAGAAGGGCATCGCTATGCCGTGCCGTGAGACGTAATGACTAATTGAGATTGGAAAAGGGGAAATAATACGATCCGGGTGGTCACGGTAAAACGCACTTTCTCTCTCTTTCCTTTCCAACAACTTCTCGACGTTGATGTTCTCCTTCATCAGCCTCCGCCGTTACCACCACCACCACCAACCACCCCCTTCTTTTCGAGAATCCACTTTTTCTCTTTAGCTTAAACGACAAAAGATCTCTCGCTTGCAGGCACAAAAAATTGATTTACAAACTCAACCAGATTTGCTGTCGTATACCGATCTTCAAATCTCTATTCTTTCACGCGATTACGATTCGATCGATTTAATGAACTACTCTTTGAGACTTTTCTACCTTCCACCTCGAGCCCACCTTATTCTTCACTCGATAAACGTTAATTTTCATTTCTATCAAGGATTCTAACTGTTCTTTTTTTATTATTATTATTATTTTCGTTGACAGAATTAGTTGAAACCTGTGTCATTTGTTCGAGTATGATCAAATCGGTTTAGCATTACTTGGTTTCTCTTGTTTAATTTTTATGAATAATTATGACACGATTTTTAATTATAAATATTAGACAATATCGACATCGATATTGTTTAATTTTTACCCAGTTGATTTTGAATTGGGAGATAAATAATCTCTCTCGACAAGTATTTACAGGAAAAGGAATACTTTACACGACATCTAGCGGAACTCAGTAATATCTTGGTAAAATGTAAATCCGATTGTATACCGTCTATGGATTAATTGTTTGACTTCGGCAAAAGGGGAATGCGAAACAAAAATTAACGCTTTAGGAGAAACCTGTTTTCTTTTTATTTATTTTCTAAATTTGGAAAAAACTATTATATTACTTCACGTCGTTTAAATCTTCTTTCTTTTAAAATGAGAATTTGTTTACGAAAATCACATTTAGCAACAAAAAAAAATAATATTCCATTCTCAACGATTATATTGGAGCATATTCAGCATATTCAAAGGTTTAAATAAACACTACAACAACAATATCATTTAAAAATCGATGACAAATAAATAGAACAAATGATTACTACTAATCTTTACATTAATTAACAAAAAGATCAAGTATATTTAAGTATTATATTCATTATATATAATAGTTTGTCGTGAAATAAGAAAAGGAAGGGGGGAGTTAGAATGTCTGATAGTATTCGGAATGTTGAAAGGTGGCAAAAGAAGAAGAAGAAGAAGGAACACAAGGCGAGTGACATTCGTCGAGTTATTGTTCAAACGAGCGAGAACGAATTCGTGAGTTCTCCAAGAAGGCCTCCTCCTCATCGTCTACCGTCGTATTCCTCGTCGTCGTCGTCGTCGTCGTCGTCGTTTCCATTCGGTGTTGGCTCGTCGACATTAAGATAATTATTTTCTAGGAGGACGTGCGCGTTCATTGTCGTCGTTACCGCGACAGAATGGTATTATGTATTGTCGTGAAGAAAACGTGAGAGTAGTAGAGTTGGTAGGCGAGTAAGTACAACAACGTTGAGATCTCTACTGTTATACCTTAGCCATCGCGTAGGTGGAACATTATGCTTCGTTGAGCTAAAGAGAAGAAATAGAAAGAGACAGAGAGAGAGGGGGGCGGATGGGGGGGGGTTTACAAAGAAGAAAAGGGGATGGAAAGAGATAGTAAGAGATGTTGGAAGTTGGTAGAAGGGGAACGTGCTTTCGTAGCATTCATCGAGGGTGCTCAGGAACGATGTAGAACCACGAGACAGACTTTGAATCGCAATGTATCATCATCCACTGTCTTTTTAGCCGGCGTTTCCATTAATGTGATTATTTCTACCGAGTGTTTTCGAAGCCTCGAAATAATATTTCCTCGGAAAATCGACATTTCTTTTCATTCGAGACTACACCTCGCTCGATGAGAATCCTAATCAGTTTTATTTTTTTCCTTTTCTTTTTTTCTTTAGCTATTCGCACATCTATCGTCGCGGGAATTCAGATTATTGTAAAGATATTGTTATTCATTCGTAGAGGGTACTGCTCGTAAATAATTTTATAATTCTATTATTGTAATATACAATACTACAATTGTTTATAATTATACTTTGTATTAGAGAAAATAGAATTTTGTTGTTTAAATGGAAATTTAATAAAATTATACTTTATTATATCTCGGGATTATTTTCTTTTTTTTTCATGTTGTATTGTCACATTCCCGGAACACACCCTGTATATATATATCTCTCTCTCTTTCTCTCTTTTTCCATTGATTTGATTCGATTCGATTCGATTCTTGCGCGGTCGGTGATTAAAGTGCCTCGAAAATGTAAAAAGCACGACGGATATTATCGAATCGTTCTCGCGTGAAACTCGTTTACGCGCGTATGCGACACGATTTAATTACTTTCCAAGAGAACGAGCCTAGCTTTTAATATAAATGGAATTTTTCTCTATCGTTAGACAGTCGATTTCATGCTCCCTCGACTTTGTTTTTTTTTTTTTTTTTTTTTCCAAGTGAAATGAGTCGCATGAAAATTTTCTGTCCGTTTAATCGTCGTCTATCTTTCTCCCATGACTCTTTTCAATTCCTTTTTTTTAAATTAATCGTTTATATAAAGTCAACAAAATATGTTAAGTCGAATCGTCAAACGTTGAGATTGTACTATGTGACCGAATCAAATTTATTTTGAAATATTTCATTTCAATCTGCGAAGAGGAGATATGAGATTGAAGAAAAATTTATTAAATTGTCTAACCTCGACACAATATGGCCGCAGAAAATACTTTCATCGAAGAGGATGGCTTTGGATTTGTACCAAGGCCAGATCTGAAACAACATGGAAGATCTTACGAAATTGTGCGCAGGTATTTTTTTTCTTGTCTATTCCATTGTCAAAATACAAAGAGAAAATAATAAGTACGTTGATATTTAACAAATTGTTATCCATCTAAACAGATACACCTTGACGAATAAAAATAAAGCAATAGTCAAATTAATATCTTGGGGTGCAGGAATACAATCTATCAAAGTACCAAACAAAAAAGGTGTCATAAGTGACGTAGTTTTAGGATTTGACGACATGAACGGTAAGACCGTTTCTTCCTGTTTAGTTTCAATTAAATATCTATGCAAAATTATCAATACTTTCAATGACAACGTAATCAGGATATTTGGAGAACAGGTATATGGGAAGTATACTAGGTCGTCTGGTCAATCGCGTTGCTGATGCTAAAATGCGTATCAAAAAAACCATCTATTCTTTGTCGATCAATGACGAATATGGGAAGGATCATGTTAATGGTGGAGTTGTTGGGTTTGATAACGTTAATTGGAATTCGTATATATTGAACAAGCAAGTGGTATGTCATGAATTAAACGTATTGAACATTTTTGTTTGTTTTTTTTTTTAAATCCTTTGAATCCTGGCAAACAGGTTATGTCTCATCTAAGTCCTGCAGGTAGGGAAGGATATCCTGGTCATATGTTAACGCAAGTCAAATATACTTGGACTGATGATAATCAATTGTACGTCAATATTCGTGCAACTGCTACCGAACCAACTCCAGCTAACATCACCAATTATTGTTTCTTCAATTTAGCCGGTCACGTAAGATAATTTTATAATGTTTATAAGAAATTATTTATAATAATTAATATTTTTTGATTTCATTAGGGTATGGGTCCAGAAGAATTAAAAAAACACGTTGTCACGATAAATGCCGATAGTTGGACGTTCATGGACATTAAAAACAACTTGCCGACCGGTGCTATTTGTCCTGTCGAAAATACGGTCTATGATTTACGTTTACCGACGCAATTAACGAAAGAAACACTTTATCGCGTACCTGGGGGTGGTTACAATCATAATCTGTGTATTTGCAGTCCGAGTTCTTGGTGTTATCGATTTCATGCTAGGTAAATTTGATACAATTTATCGCTTCGATTAGGATTAATTGTATTTTTCCTATCAAGGATTATACATCCTGAATCAGGAAGGACTCTAGAAATTTATTCTAATCATCCTGGATTACAATTTTACACTGGAAACGATTTGCCTGATCCTGATCGTGTTTATCCACCAGATTGGCCAAATTATATTCCAGATATTCGTGATAAAGTATGACGATGACTATAATTTCATTTAAATTAAATAAAAAATCGAATAAACGTTACACGTTCCTTTTAGAGTCGAACAAATTGGAGGATTTATGGAAAAGAAGGTATTTCTTACCGAAGACACGGAGCTTTCGTTTTATCACCACAAAACTATCCTAACGCTATTAATATCGATCATTTTCCTTCTTGTATCCTTTATCCTGGAAAGGTTTACGTCCATGACATGACATATAAATTTGGTTTGTTAAACGAAAATTATTAATTTACAAATTATTTTTTTGTGTTTCTCAGTGTCATCGTAATTCGTGTCGAAATAAACATTGATTGGCTGTATAAAATGAAATTTATATTTTTTATTCACATGGTTAATGTGTTAACTATAGTGCTCTGCACTTTTACGAAGTTACCTTAAATTCTATTATAATATTATTCGGTAATATGTAAGCCACTGAAATTATACATGATTTCTATTTTTTTTTTCTTTATATATATAATTATATGCATAATTTGTTGTTAAATCAGGTTAAAAGGCACATAGCGAGTTAAATACGAAATTGACTCATTCGAGACTCGACGTTAGAAAATTCTGTCTCTTCATTTTTCTCTTTTACGTATCATCCTAAATTATATCCTACAAGTTATGTTAATGCTACAATTTCATAAATTATATTCGTATATTTATATATCTATATTTATAAAGCTAGAATTTGTTTCCTGTGTACAATTATTGTTTTACTTACAATTAGAATAAGGCTTCAATGTTTGTACAACTCTAATCGATTGTTACCACTATCGTTAGACTTTTTTTCTTTTTTGCATTATAACGGGCAGTAATAATAATTATTATTATTATATTGATAAAGATTCGTACAGATAAAGAGATTTCGGTTGGCAGTGACGATGTGTGTGTACATGTGTGTGTGTGTGTGTGTGTTAACTTTGGTAATAACTATCGTAGAAAACTTTGAAGTACCTAAATCCCAAATTTTTCGTTTAATTGTTTTCTTTTCCTTTGAACACATTGATAATATGATTAATTAAATCATTGGCAGTGTTAATTAATTAATATTAATTGTATCTCGTGTTAAAATGACGATTCAAATTTTTAGATACAACGTATGTATGTGTCCTCCATCGTGCCCACCGAATAAAAATAGATAATAAAATAATTAAATTATATATCGTTGCTTCTTAAATCCTAAAAACCTTCATAAAATAAATCGATCAACGTCCCCTATATTCGAGTTATTTTAAAATATACTGTTTCATTGAGATATTAGGACGTTAATGTTCCCATTAGTACATTCAAACGGACAGTAAATAATTTGATCTATTTCATTCCGTGACTATAAGATGAATTCTAAAAGTCAATGGTTTCTCCCAAACTTCATTTTCCTCTGTTATACCATTTTTCGGACGACCATGTATGACTATATGAAATTGGCCTGGTTTCTTCAAACGACTACGGAAATGAAGTGCCCAGATTCCATAATCCTTAGCAATCTCAAAGTTTTCGTGTTTGTTACCATTAACTATCGTATATTCCATTTCTTCGTCCTGTAATTTAAACAATGTATAAACATAATTATTGTATAGGATAGAAATTTTCTGCTAGAGTGAGTTTAAAGGCTTTGAGCTTTAAAAAAACGAAAAAAAAAAAAAGAAAAACTTATACGTTTCGAAAACAAAATTGTTTCTATAATGTAATAGGCTCAAGACTTTTCAACTCACTCACGTATTTTACCTTTATCGCAGGTTGCAATTTAACGATCCGCATTCTATGTTTGGTCTGTCGTATACTGATTTTTAAAACGTGTTCTTCGCCATGATGATGTCTTCTTGCTTTTCGAGTTACACGACGTTTGATTAATTCGTCTCGTTTTTGTTGTAACTCTTCGTCAACCGACCTTAATCGTGCACCTCTCCTACGTCTTCCTTTACCGTTTATCTGTAATATTTGATCAATTTTTTATTGTCTTTTTATTTATGACAATATAAAAATATAAAAAGAAAGATTGATATGGCAAAGTTTATACCTTGCAAGAGAAACATCCTTCAGTAGAAATAGTCTTATCGTCGGCCGGTGGAATGTGATAAGTATCCGGATTAATTACATACGTTGGAACATTGCCAATTTCTTCACCATAGTTCGGTTGAGATAACGGATTAATCGTTGACAAACAATGGCCCTGAATTTTCAAACCAAAAATTATATTGCATTGTGTCGAACGAATTGTATTTCAATTGCAATAAAAAAAAATTATAATGTTATTGGTAACGAACTTGTCCGATTCGTTGATAACCGGTTGGACAACCACAGATGAAACCATTAGCACCATTAGGTGTGCATCCAAAAGCACAGGGAGATCCCAGACAACCAGCGCTGACCTAAAAATACAAAAATATATAAAATGCGTGAAAAAAGATGAACAATTTGAAAAAAATCTTTCGATTCCACACCTGGACACAAATCTGTAAATTATTATCAAATTGATAACCATCAGGACAACCGCACTTGTAACTTCCGATCGTGTTAATGCAAGTATTTTCACCGCAGGGAGAATTGTTGCATTCGTTTTCATCGATGCATTGACTGTAGTAAAGGTGTTGAACAAATCCTTCCGGACAACCACAACGATAGCTTCCCATGAAATTCTATAAATGTTTATAAATATTTCAGATCGATTATTTCTACGATACATTTTGATTATGATAAGTACGTTTCGCTTACTTGACAACCATGTTCGCAATTACTATCATCGGCACATTCGTTATGATCGGTACAGAATCTTCCAGACTGATCAAGCTTAAATCCTCTGGGACAGATACATCGGAAACTGCCAAGAGTATTGACGCACGTACCCGGTTTCGGACAAGTCCCAGGTTGTTCGCACTCGTTAATATCTGCAAATCATTTTTTTTTTTTTATATATATGTATATACCAAACATTAATTAGAATAGAAAAATTGTCTTATTACAAACCGTGACAAGCATCCCCATCTTGAGTGTATCCTTCGCGACAACCACAAGTATAACTTCCTTGAGTATTAACACAATTTTGTTGACAAAGATGATTTCCTGTCGCACATTCATCCATGTCACGACAACTAAGGCCGTCAGGATTTAATATAAAACCAGTCGGACAGGAACATATGAAACTTCCTTCGGTGTTTTGGCAAGTGTATTTGCATGGCTTGGGTGTTAATTCGCACTCGTTCACGTCTACGATGTAAATTTTCTTTTCTAATACTCGATCGTTTAATAATCAATAAAATTATTATTTAATATTGTTTTTTATACCAATGCAATGTGCTCCTGATTTGTCAGATTTGTATCCCTTGTTGCAAATACATCTGTAGGAACCCAAAGTGTTAATGCACATTCCGTTTCTACACAAATCCGGTATCGTATTACATTCGTCAATATCTGCGTAGGAAAAATTTAAAAAATCAATAAATTATAAGAATATTGTTTTTTTTTATCAAATATTATTCCAAATTCCAGTTCGAATATTTACCTTGACCATTTATTGAGAAGCCCTTGTCCAAACATAATTCGTTGTAATCATCCGAGTCTCTGGAAGGACATATTTCACAATGTGGACCCCATGCAGCACCCATAGTGCAACAACAATCAGCTTTAGTCACTGTTCGTAATTCCGAGGTTCTTGCTGTACATCTACCGCCGATCGTTTGCAGGAAACAATAACCAACTCTACGGTCTGAAACGTAACAATGATTTTTTTAATAAAAAAAAAGCAAAATTACACTTTAGCTTTAAATAGACAAAATTGAATTGTCTTCTTACCAATGCAAGATTTGCCGTCAGCGCTTTGTTCAAAACCTTCGTAACAGTAACATTGATAACTTCCGTCTAAATTAACGCAATTTCCGTGTCTGCATAATCCAGAATTAATAGAACACTCGTTAATGTCCTTGCATTCGTCGGCCATGCCAATTTGTTGATATCCAGGTGGACAAATGCACATGAACGTGCCAATTAGATTTTTGCATTGATATTTGCAATTGTTCGCTGGTGTTGCACACTCGTCGACATCTGATCGATTCAAAATCATCGTGAAAAGTGTATCAAGATATTTAATTAGTAATTTATTTATTATTGCAACATACCAATACAATGTCTTCCATCAGGAGCTAAAGTATATCCATATGGACAGATACATCTGAACGATCCAGGAGCATTGTGGCACCTAAAAGCGCACTGGTTGCCTAATTCAAGGCACTCATTTATATCCTCGCAGACCTGATTAACACCAGGCGTAAAACCATCGTTACAGGAACATTCGAAACCACCATCTATGTTGTTACAGGTACCGTTGCCACAAATATTCTGAACGGTTAAACATTCGTTGTTGTCGATGCAACGTCTTCCAGTTTCATCCAAAACGTAACCAGATGGACACTCGCATCGGAAGGACCCATCAGTATTTATACAATCGCCACCGGAACAAGCATCAGGCATGAAAAGACATTCGTTCAAATCGATACCCGTATCGTCACGACCTGATCCTTCTGGACATAATCTTCTGAAATCCTCTGAATGAATAAATGTATACGAAATTACTTCAAATCTTGATCACTTAGAGGTGAAAAAGATAATTTACTTATTACTTATTATTAATAAGTAATTTATTATTTAATTACCACTGTTCTCCGATGGACATTGCTCGCAATATTTGCCCCAAGCTTTACCCATGGTACAACAGCAATGTTTCTTCGTCATTCCACCTTTCCTAGGAAAAGAACATTGGCCACGTCTATAACTATCGTAACATTGTTCCTCCCTAACATCAATGCATCTCATGGAATTAGGTTTGTCGCTCAATTGAAAACCAACTGGACATTCACAGATAACACCACCGTCCGTGTTGATACATCGACCATTTTCACAAATGCCGATCGTATCTAAACACTCGTCGATGTCTGTAAATAAAATAACAATTAATAATGAAATTTCTTTTGTAATAATAATGAACTCACGTACCAACGCATCTTCTTCTTTCATTGTTCAATTCGTAACCGGGTGGACAATTACATATATAAGATCCCATTAAATTTTGACATTTTCCTGGGACCGGACACAAGCCAGGTATCTAAAAAGAAAAATAAGGAATATTTTGTTAAATTGACGTTTAATTTTCTAGTTGTCAATTTTTTAAAATTACCTCGTGACATTCGTCAATGTCTCGACAATGTTGTCTATCTTGAGCCAATATGTAACCATCGGCACATTCGCAAATAAACGCACCAACAGTATTACGACATCTACCGTTGCGACAGAGGAAAGGCATTATCCTACATTCGTCAATATCTACAAAATGTTTATCAAATAATCTACAATGAACTCGTTTGTTAAATAAAATCAATTTAATTGAAAAATTGAAGCCAATTCGTACCAGCGCAATCGTTATTAGGGCTCAACTTGAAACCATCGTAACATTGACATTTGTAGGAACCAAGATTATTAATGCAAGTCCCATTATTACAAATATTTGGATTTCGTTGACACTCGTCAATGTCCACGCAATTTTCTCGATTGTGAGTTAGAACAAAACCAGAATGACAAACGCATTGGAAGCTACCCTGTAGATTGTTGCAAACTCCGTTATTGCATATACCCGATCGTTCGTAACATTCATCGATGTCGACACAATTCCGTTGGGTGATACCTAATTTGTATCCATCAGGACAAACACACTCGAAATATCCTTGTTGGTTGATGCACTGAGCATTACCGCTACAAGGATTTGGTGTCTACATGACGAAATAATAATTCATGAAATATTAAACATTAATTACTAAATCAAAATGATCTTTTAAAAAAAATCATATAAATCTTACTTGCAAACATTCGTTTTCATCGATACACTGATGCGAATCCTGATCATAAACGAATCCTTGTTCGCATTGACACTCGAAACTACCGGGTGTGTTTAAACAATGACCATGAGTGCACATTGTTGGCATAAGTGCGCATTCGTCGATTTCTTCAGTGTGATTGGTAATTGGGTTCATATATTGTCCTGGTACCATTCCACATAAAATTTCGTGTTCGCCTAAAGAAATTTGTTGGAAAATTATACTTCAAATCACTGACTAGAAGTATTAGTAATAAGAATAATTGATTGATATTTACGAGTCCTTTCGGATGGACATTTTTCGCAAGGACTACCCCAGGCTGCTCCCATCGAACAGCAACATAACATTTTTGTCTGCGGTTGGGCCATAGGAGTGATGCATTGTCCAGATTCGTATGAAAGGTAACAGAATTCTTTCCTCATATCGACGCATTCCTCTGTCGTGAGTTAATCTTGTTAATAATTATTCGTTAAGAGAAAAGAATATGTTAATAAAAAATAATCGAAATACACACTTCCTCCTGGCATGGCCATGTATCCTTCGGGGCACTCGCAGTGATATTTACCCTCGTCGTTGATGCAACGACCCACGCTACAAATGTACGGATGTAACACGCACTCGTTAATATCTGAAAAATGATTTTAAAGAGGATCAATCCTTTTAAAGCAAGGAACAACTCCATATTTGGATATAACGATCGTCCATCGACATTACCGACGCAGCTTGTTTTCGTGTCGTCCAAAACGAAACCCTCGTAGCAGGAACACATAAAACTGCCAAAGGTATTGGTGCAATGACCATTCTGACATATATTCTCATGTTCCTCGCACTCGTTAATGTCTTCCAATATGACCGTGACACGGTTTGGCCTATAGCCCATACCACCAGGACAGAGTTCCTCGAATTCTTTGGTGCCTGGTTTGGGGCATTCCTCGCAGCGATTACCCCAAGCAACACCAACGCTACAACAACACGTTGCCTTCGTTACTGACGAGGACATGTCGAAAACGCATTGCGGTCTGCCGGTACCATGCTCGAAACTGGAGAAACAGAGCGACTCGCGCCTGTCTGAAACGTCATGATGTTCAGTCGTTAGAACGAAGGATACATATATGCATTACTTTTAAGGTCAGAGGTGAATATCGATGACACGAACTTACCGACACACGCATTCCCATCTTCAACCAATTCGTGATGAGGTGGACACTTACAGATATATTTTCCTTGAGTATTTATACACGTACCATATTGGCAAGACTGCGGGCTCTCGCATTCGTCGATGTCTGTGCAATTACCACCAGAACCATCCAGCTTGTAACCCTCGTTACACATGCAACGAAACATACCAAAACTGTTCTCGCATCGACCGTACACGCAAAGATTGTTGAACATGTCGCATTCGTTTATGTCCACGCATGCTTGCTCATTTTTCTCGTCTGGATGCATAAAACCCATTTCGCATTCGCAACGAAACGAGCCGGGGAAATTCAAACAGTGACCATTCTGACAAAGGCTATTGTCGTTTGCACACTCGTCGATGTCCTTACAAATATAACCGTCGCCCCTGAAACCAGCATCGCAGACGCACTGCGTCCCATTTTCTCGTTAACTCGTTTCTTTGCATAAATATTCGATTAATTAGATATCCTTAAGTATGGATTACATTTTAAAATTAACTTTTGGAGTTAATTTTACCTTAAAGGAGCCATCGTTGTTGATGCATTGAGCGTTAGAATCACATCCACCATTATTGGTTTGACATTCATTAATATCCCTACACTCGATACCATTTCCAGTGAAACCTTCGTGACAAGTACATTCGTAAGAGCCCTGAGTATTGTGACATTCGGCAAACTCGCTGCAGGAGTAAGCGTTCAGTAAACACTCGTCGTCGTCGGTACAAGCTGATCCTGCATCCGGCTTAACAGAGTAACCTTCCTCGCAACGACACTCGAAAGATCCTATCGTATTATGACACTCTCCAAAACCACAGATTTGTGGTTGCGTTACGCACTCGTCGATGTCTAAAGAAAAATTCTTCGATAAGTAATTTATTCTTTTAATATTATAACAAATAATTTCTAATGAAACTCACCGACACAAGATGCACCATCCCTTCCAGGTAACAATCCTTCCGTACACGTACAAATGTATCCACCTGGTATATTGGAACACTTCCCACCGTTACAGATTCGAGGATTTTCTTTACACTCGTCCACGTCGGAACAAGAACGACTGTCCAAGTTGAGCGCGTAGCCCGTACTGTGTTCAACATTCGTTTGCAAACATATAATTCAACCTGCTACGAATTACTATCTTTAAATCTATCGACCAATTGTTAATGTAACTTTTTTATTTACCCGCACGAACAGGAAAAACTGCCAGGTGTGTTTATGCAAATATCATCGCAGCCACCATTGTTTATCAGACATTCGTCTATATCCTCGCAATGAGACTTGTGTCCAGTTTGTTGATAACCTTCATCGCAAATACATTGATAAGTGCCCATCATATTCTCGCAAATCCCATTGGAGCATATACCACTTGTCCTAGAACACTCGTCGATATCCTTGCAGGAATCTTTGTCAGAGCTCAATTCGTGTCCTGGTGGACACTGACATTTGAATCCACCTTCGGTATTCACACAAGTACCACCTCTGCATAAGCCTTGAGTCTCCTCGCATTCGTTAATGTCTAAAATTAATGTCACGCGTAAAACTTATGCATTTTATTTTTATCGAAGATTAATGAAAATTGTTAAATCCCTTACCCATACAAATTTTCATGATATCGCTACTACGATAGCCGGGATTGCAATCGCATTGAAAATTGCCAGGTGTATTTCGACACGTACCGTTACCACACACACCGTGCATAATTCCACACTCGTCGATATCTGCAAATATTTCCTCACGATTGTTCTATCAATCTTCTTGATTATAAATAATTTCCAAACGCTTACCGTTACATTTGATGCCATGTTCATCCAAAGCGAATCCTTGATTGCACCTGCAACTGTAACTACCGACTGTATTCTTACATCTACCGTTGACACACATGCCAGGAAATTCGACGCACTCGTTGATATCTTGACGTTCGGTAAATCCAATTCCTCTTGGACATAATTCTGAATGAGCATACGTTCCTACTTTTGGACAAGCTTCACATTTTTCGTTACCCCAAGCACGACCAACCGAACAACAACAAAGAATCTTCGAGAAGTGTCCTTCGATTGGGGTTGAACACTGACCATGACGATATTCCATGTAACAAGTCTCTTCTCTGGTGTCGATGCAAGTTGTGTCTAAATTGAATATCGATGAACGAAGATATATAGTTTTATCCTTAAAATTAATTTTACTATTTAAGAAAAGAACAATACTAACGAGTCGGATCTAGAGTCAAACCAGGAGGACACTCGCAACGATATGATCCATCAGTGTTAACACACGTACCACCTCCTCTACAGATTCCAGCATTTAATTCGCACTCGTTAACATCCACGCAAGCTTTACCATCCACTTTAGCGTATCCTTTTGAACATTCGCAAAGAGAATGGTCGCAAACTTCACAGGGACTTCCCCAAGCAACTCCAACAGAACAACAACATTCCGATCTTAGAGCAACTCTAGGTAAATTGTTCTCGCATCGACCATCCACCATTTTTGTCCAACAGGATCCTTTTCTATTGTCTAACATAATACGACATGACATAACATCGAGGTTATAAATATTAATTTAAAAAATATAAAGTAATCGCGTGCTATGATGTTACTTCGCTTACCCATGCAAATATGTCCAGTATTGTCAAGGATATATCCTGGAGAACATTCGCATTCGTACGATTCAGGAACGTTCACGCAAATTCCATTGAAACAAACGTCTGGACCTAATTCTTCGCACTCGTCGATATCCTCGCACATTTGATTATCCGAATTAAGTCTCGTGCCAGTTGGACAAATACACTATACGAATGAACAATCAACTTAAATCTAACTATCCATTAATTATTAATTTTATAAATATAAATTTGTATTTACCTGGTAGCCACCAGGTGTGTTCCGACATTGTCCACCACTACATAAGTATTCCTCCAATTCGCATTCATTTATATCGCTACAAATTTTCCCTGTCGCGTCAACCTCGTAACCGTTGTTGCAAATACAACGATAAGTACCCATCAGATTTTCACAGCCGCCATTTATACAAATGTTTGGATTTTGGGCACATTCGTTTATGTCTGTTGTTGTATAAAAATACTCGTAAATATGATTAATTAATATTGTCATCAAAATAAATGCTAATTACCATCGCCGTTATATGTCATTCCAGCACCATGAGGACAAAGGGCATCGAATTCTGTAGTACCAGGCAAAGGGCAAGGTTGACAAGTGCTACCCCAACCCATAGGTTGTCCAAGTATTACGGTGCAGCAACAACAACTTGATTTTGTCACTGCTGTTGAGGTTGGATTAGAACATAGGCCGTCTCTGTATTGCGAGTAACAAAGGTCTCTTCTTGTGTCTAAAATGTGGAATATCATTTTCATTTGATTTTCTGATTGATTAATTTACATTAATTACCTAAACAGGACCTGCCGTCGGGTCCCAAATTAAATCCTGCATTACACTCGCATCGAAAACTTCCAGAAGTATTTATGCAACGGCCACTTTGACAGGGTGCACTCAAACATTCGTCGATGTCTATTTAATTGTAAAACAAAAATTATTAATAATCAAAGAATGTTATAATCAAATTAAATCAAAATAGTCCCCTTTAATACCTATGCAATGACTTTGATCAGGTGCAATTCGAAAGCCAGAATCACAAACACATTTGAAGGAACCCTCCATGTTGACGCATTTTCCATTCTCACACATTCCACTTGTGGAACACTCGTCCATATCCACGCAGAAAGTATTATCTCTTGAAGGTGTAAATCCTGATTGACAAATGCAATGATAAGATCCTGGGGTATTCTCGCAACGTCCATTCAAACATATCCGTGGATTCTCGCTACACTCGTTGATATCTGTTTAAAAAACGTTTTCGCTATTTATAAAATATTAAAAATATAATAAGAAAAATTATAGAGAAATATCTTACCTATACAGGTATTTTGCGTTGGCGATAAGGCGTATCCATCGTTGCATTTGCATTTGAAGGAACCATTCATATTGATGCAATGACCGTTATTGCACATTCCAGTATCTTGACATTCGTCGTGATCTATCAATGAATTAAAAATCATTGTCAATTTTATGTTTTTCTTTCTTTAAATATTTAAAAAGAAAAATTACTAACCCGTGCAGTATTTCCCTTCTCCCGAGACAGTGAATCCGACTGGACATTGACAAGAAAAACTACCCTCATAATTTCGACAAGTACCACCTTGACAATAATCTAATCGACACTCGTCAATGTCTTCGCAACGGCCACCCTTTTTCGTAAAGCCAGGATAACATTCGCATTCGTAACCCTTTATAGTATCAACGCATTTGCCATTGCCACATATATCAGGTCTAAAGGCACACTCGTTGATCAATGTGATTTCTTGCAATCGGGCGCAAAGTTTGTTGTAATCGTCTACAATTGGGTAATAACAGGAACTCTTAATTACAATCTATCATTGTAATAATATATATTCTCTTCTTTTTTGTGTCTTTGATAATTTAGATATAACGATGTTGTTGTCAGATAATTTATAAAATAAAAATATAATAAATTTCATTATATAGATACACACCACTTCCAGGATTAGGACAAATGTAGCATTCATCTCCCCAACCACGACCCATATTTTTGCCACAGCAACAATCGTATTTACTCATTCTCATATTTAATCTATTCTTACATTGACGATTCCTATTAACCGCGGTATAGCAAAGGCCTTGTCTTCCGTCTACGATAATAAAACATTAATAACTATAACGGCTGTTAACAATGTCGGTATAGAAAAAACCAATTAATTACCAATGCAAGATTTACGATCCTGACTCTGTATAAATCCAGGATTACAAAAACAATAATAGCCACCATTGGTGTTCACACATCGACCATCAGGGCATATTCCTTCCTGCTGACACTCGTCCCGATCCTTACACTCATTCGTTTCAGGATCTCGAGCTTGTCCTTCGGGACATTCGCAAGTGAACGATCCTTGCGTATTTACGCATTTCCCTCCTTCGCATAAACCCGGGATTGCATCACATTCATCGATATCTGCGTAAGTAATTAATAATTATTATCTTATATCTTGATAGTAATTAATGTATGACGTAATGCATGATCAAAGATCGTACGGGTGAAGATTTATGATAAAGTGTGACATATGATTATCGAAGATTCATTTATAGGCGTGTACCGTTCAGCTTTATCGACTAATGCTACTTTATTTGACGCAACTCTGATCATTATTTTTTTTCCCCTAAGATTTTTCTTTAATCGAGGTCGCATGCAGATTTCACAAGGCATACATTGTTTTTACAATGTAATTTCTAACGAGTAACGACAAATTTGAAGAATGATCTAACATAAATGAATAGATTGAAAATTTTCGAGCAGAAGATAGAAGACGTAAGCTCAAAACTTTTCAACCCATTTCCTTATAAATTATGCACCGGTTATTATGACAGTTGGCATTAAATGAAAACATTCATTTTATGATTTATTTTATATTATAAGATCTTCGTACCTACGCATTGGCCTTGAACGTTCTTCAAATATCCCAATTCGCAATCGAGTCTCATGGGACATCTTTCGCAAGGATGGCCCCAGCCTTTACCAACTGAGGCGCAACACATCTGTCTCGTACAAACGACACCTTGTAGATTCGCCAAGCATTGACCATTCTTAACTTTCATATAACAGGGGCCTGTTCTGTAATCCGTTTCGCAACGTCTTCCGGTATATCCATAAATGCAAGCGCAACGATCCGGACCGATACATCTACCCTGATTTAAACATGGTTCTCGACATATGGCTGTGAAAATATTCATTAACGTAATCGATAACATTTTAAATCCACAATTAAAATTTATTATTATTATCATTTTCTTACGAAAAAAGAACAAATTTCTAAATACTAACGTTCGTTACAAAATTCTCCTTGATATCCATTTCTACATTGACATCTGCCATCAACGCAATTACCGTTGATACAATGAACCCTACATTTACCTGACTCTCCTCGATCGACTGAACTGCTACCTTCGTGAGTCAATACTGTCATAGAAAATCATAGAGAAATATTTTATTCCAATATCATGATCGTTTCTAGAGAATTTTTGTTAAAATTTCTGATTTATCGATTTAAAAATAACTCTTACTTTTGGATGAAATCGAACCGCAAGTGGATGCAACTGTACCACCCTCGCAAAGACAAATGTTTGGTTTTATGCATCTTCCAGTACCACATCTCCTCGAGCAAATAGCTAAAAACGAATGTCTCGTTAACGTGATCTTTAAATTCCACTAACGATAGTAAACTTCTTAATTCGCGTTTGATACTCGTATACATGGAAGAAGGTCGATCGAATTATAACCGAAGAGGAGACAATGCGATCAACAGGAAGCCTCGTGTAACAGGCCATTAAACCAGTTTCGTTCGAAGAAACGATCGGTTATGTAGCATAGATACTCATTTATCCGTTACGTAATTGCGTAATTATTATCGTGTAGAATGAAGCAAACTCGAAGGAGTAGTAATGATAGATGACCGGTTATGCGATCTTAATAATAGTTCCACGTACTTTAAATCTAGCAAAGAGCTTATACAAACACGAGGGAAAATAAGAGTATAATAAACATCGAAATTATACATTTCTTCTAATTAGAGATATCCTATCGTTTATTAAAACCAATTATATTCGACTAACCTAAAACGAGCTGACTCAATTAAAATTTCCTCGATATCACATATTATAATCGACATTATTAAACTGATATATAAAAGAAAAAGAAAACAAAGAAAAAAAAACCAAAAAAAAAAAAAAAAGCATTGCATCTCAATCGTACTTACGAATAACGCAGAGGCCCGTTTCCGGTTTCTTTGTCCATCCTGGACAACAATAATTCTTTAATCTCGATCTGCACACGTTAGGTCTGTAAATGATGTAACATTATAATCAAAATCGATCGATTCGAATGAACGATACAAGAATTTCATGAAGATTCCCACTTATTTGAGTGCTCAAGCATTCAAAGTAGATACGCACTTGGGAACTCCTTAGGACAAGGCGGAAATAAGGTTTTTTTTTCGGTAAGAAATAAAGAGAAAAAGCGAGAAAAGAAAAGAAGAAGAAAAAGATGATGAAGGGAGAAAGAATGAGAGGAGAGCGGTGTACCACCTCGAAACAAGGCGGGCATTCACATCACGCGGCTCGTAATTAACGTCAGCTGCTATAGAACGCCTCTAAGTAGTTCCACTTATGCGCCTTGGCGCCGCCGATTTTCCCGCCGTTCCCTAAGTTTCAACGAACCGTGAAACGTTTCATTTCTATTTTATTTTCTTTTTTTTTTCTTTTTTTTCACTATTAATTAATAAAAAGGATCGTCGGAGTCGAATACTGTTTCTTTTCTTTTTTTGTTTTTGCAAATCCCCATTTAATTATTTCTTAATAATAATAAACACGATGAAAAATTGCAATATTTGAATATTTGAAATATTGAGAGTAATAAATAATTGTTTTTTTTTTTCAAATTATATTTTATAAATTATTTGATTAAAAACTGAACGATCGATGGATCATATTAATCGCGAATGAAATGAAAATAGGAGGATCGCACCATCGTAACTTTCTTTCTCGATGAAAACTTTTGATCCGATCTGTATGCAGATGCAAGGATGCACGGGAATGGGTTCATTATCAAATTTATATCCTGGTAGGAAAGTATTGATCGACACGTAGCGGAACGTAAACCGCTAGTCAGAACATCATTTTAACACCCAGCCCGTAATAATAGCCTTGGTTTAACGGGCCCAAGGCTAAAATCAATGTTCATCATCTTATATTGGAAGGAACACGATAGGGGTGATGGTTATGGTTGTTTGACGTCTTATTTAAAAAAATATTTCTTAACTTTGGACAATTTAGATCGCGAATCTTCCTACGACCCGTCTCGATACTACTCGTTTATATAAATACCTCCTTAATTAATGATCATTGCCGTAATTTAAGAAACATTTATTTATAACGCGTGGGTGAACCAGGTTCAAAGGTTCAATTGAAAAGTGCGTGTAATAGCGTTTAACCGTTCACTGCGTTGAGACGAGTTAGTGCATTACGAGCGATTAGAATTAAAGCGATCAAAATGCGAGTGCATTGCGATTAAAGTTGAGAAATGGCCAGTACCTATGAGCAACGTCGATTAACGAGAACGTTATATACCGTGTGAACGAGTTAAGAGATACGATAAGAAATACAATTTTGATATGAAATATCGTTTAAATGACGAAACATTTGGATCTCGTTGATCAATCAATCGAATTAATCTTACAAACTTTGAAAACCTACCCGTTCATTACTCTATGAGTAACAATCGTAGGATGTTCGAAAATAGGATAGGGTCTATTTTACGCCTAATAGGACTGCCACTTACATAATTATTCACGGTTAGTCTGCCACTTAGATTGGTTTAAACTACGTTTTACGTAATAATATAAGAGAGGAAGTGAAAGAGCATAGTCTGTTAGAGGGAAAAGCGTTTCACGGCATTTACATTTCACACCGATACGATTCTTAGCTTAAGATAGCAACTAACTCGTGGCTTAACTTTTTTCTACAAATTCTTTTCTTTTCTTTTTTCTTTCTTTCTTTCTTTGCTTCTTTATATTCTAGAAAATCATCTCGTTTAGATCGGAAAACTCGTATTCCGAAGAATTTACCGATAAATACTTGCAGTAATATCTTCTTATTCGTTTAATTTTTATTTTATCGACGCTTATAAAAAATTCATGGAACGAAATAAGTTTGTTTTTTATTATTACGTTCGTTCAACATTATCTTCGCTTACGTGTCTAACGCATACGTGGATAATCATTTGTTACGTGCTTACGAGAAATGATGTCGAAGTTAACGAAGCTGTCGGTACTCGAGAGAAAGATAAAAAGAAAGAGAGAGTTAAATTAACTAACGCAAAAAGGTAAAAACATTGGAACGAAGCAAGTACTTATATATATACATTTTTATGAAGAAATTTGTAATAAAAATGAAACATTTATTTAAAGCAAATTTTATTCTGCATATATTTGGAAGAAAATTAATGAAATATAATTAATGACAATAAATTGATTTTAAAATCAATGGAAAATATTGAAAAGAAATAATAATATTATAACTTTGATCGATAAGTGTTACATTTAATTTGAATGCTCATGTATATCGCTTCAATCATTTCTCAGTTTAATCGAGCTCATTAGTAATACTTTATCCGTTTAACCGTATCGTATTACAACTACCACTATCAATTAAAATGTTTTACACAGCGAAGGATCGCGATCAAGGGGGATAATTAACACGTGTCAACTTCGACTCACATGGCACAACATAAGAAGATGGAAAGAGATAGGAGATAAAAAAAAAAAAAACGAAATGAAAAATATGTTGGGAAAGATCGGATCATTGTAAATGCATACCAGTGTCAGAAAAAGTGATAGATAAACTCATGTCTTGTTACACGAACGTTGTTCAAACATTGAAATTTTTCTAGTTTTTCTTATTGCAATAAAAAGAGATAAACGTGTTATACGTGATACCGATTAGTTGCG
This sequence comes from Polistes fuscatus, assembly GCF_010416935.1. Taxonomy (NCBI): domain Eukaryota; kingdom Metazoa; phylum Arthropoda; class Insecta; order Hymenoptera; family Vespidae; genus Polistes; species Polistes fuscatus. Next base: position 15,444,538 of record NW_025113107.1, on the reverse strand, counting down.
ACGAGATACGAAAATAAACGTTATTTCTATCTGATAAGTTTCATCATCTAATACATGTTAAAATATGTTAATTTAATCTAACGAGATTCTAATCAGGTACGTTTACTAATAAATAAAATATAATATTTGAAACGTTACATTTTACAACGTGTTTTCTTTCTCATTTTAGAAAACAGAAGAAAAGAAAAAAAAACAGAAAAATAAATGAGATTAAAGTTATGATTTATATTTTCATTAGTGGTCATCCAAGGAAGCGCGATATAACTCGAAGCGCCGAAGTGAAATCAGTGGGATCGATAAACTTGTTGTCTTTTATTAGCACGAAGGTATCGAGAATCGTTGACGTTGTAGTTGTCGTTGTTTAGGAGGAAGAGGAGGATGTCGTCGAGGAGAAAGATCTACGTATAGATCGGTATATTGGCGCTACCGCGTGCAATGAGCTGCCAAGAATCTTTTACCGTAACAAACTAGTTCTTCTGGTCCCAGTTATACGATATCTTCAGTTAATGCTGAATACTTTTCCGCGAGAGTGGCTAACGCCTCGGAGAGTTGGTGGCTTTTGTGCGGCGAAAGAAAGAGAGAAAGAAAAGCTCCAATGAACTGAACGCACTTTTCTTTTTTCTTTTTTTTTTTTTCGAAAACTAACAAGCGTCAATAATAGCGTGTCAATTAATTTTACGTTTGCGAAGAAAAACACTTGGGATTTTTAATGCACAGTATTTTTTATCTATCTATTATTAATAAAATATTCTACTATTTTTAGTGTATTTCTTTATTTTATATTATATAGGTATATGATATATGAAGACTGATTTATGTGCAAGGTTAATCGGATTATAAATTAGGCTAAATCTAATCTTCTATAATTTAACAATCATCAACAATCTTATAATTTTGTCTATGCATCTCTGTAAGGTCGTTCTAAATTCCTTTACGCATTTATTTTCATTAATATAAATAATTGTTTCCGCTTTTTAAGACGCAACGTGTCACGATACTCCCAATCCTTTCTCGCTAAATCCATTTTACTTTTGCCTTTGTCGAATTACCGATCGCGTTTAAGATCTCATTGTTCTCTTTGGGTTAAAATGATTTAAGCGTGGGAGGACAATGGAGAACGCGAGTGCACCGCATTATCGGTCTCTCTCATCGCTTTTGGTGCGAAAAAGTGGATTGTCGAGCTAGTAGAATTCAACGAAGCGCTGTAACGTAACACTGCGATAACCTAATTAGAAGTTATCAGGGTTTGGAACGCGCGATTCACTAAGAATCATAAAAGACACGGTCAAAGAAACAGCGAATGGCGAATCAGCTTCCGAATTCTTCGGAAGTGATAAGGATTAAAAAATATCTAAAAAAAAAAAAACAAAAAAAAGTGAAATATAAAATAAAAATTGAAGAACACGATTTTCCGGACACGCGATTTAAGGTTCGATGACCGAAATGTTATTTTATTTAAATTGACGATTTCTTTAACCCATTATTTAATCGATGCGTTCCCATTTGATATAACAATCAAGTATGTTAGAAAAAAATTAGTGATAAATTATAACAAATGTTAATAGATGAAAGAAACACGTGTTAGACATCCCTATGTAAGACAATTGACGTAACAACGCGGGATCGTTACGTCATTCAACTTTTTTATCAAAACAATTTCATTACCCACGAGATCTCAAATAGCCAAAAATACGAAAGCTAAAAAAAGTGGCTTTACACGATCTGTTTTAGTAATTAAACGCCTCGCGTAATAGTCATCAAGAATCCTCGTGGGTTTGAAGTATGATGAATCACGCGTCTTATCTTAAAACTCTCTCAACGCTTTGGCCCTTTCGACGTTTTTATTATAAATAGAGGAATAAAGAAAAAGAAACATTTCGCCTTGTTTCTGAAAATAATTTTTAAATTGAATCTTACATAAATCATTCAAAATGAAAGAAGACTCTTTCGTATGAGATAAGATCGATGAAAGGCTTGTTTCAAGCTTTTCGACTCAATGATTGTGGTGAATTGTAATTCATGAATTGGAACGTTATAATAATGAACGTATTCCAATAATTGGGAAATTAAAGAAATAACTTGAAATGAGAAAATATTCGAAGAAGAAAGACAAAGAGGATTCTTACCCAGTCGGTGGTACGCTTTGCAAAGTATTATCCAACTCCTGCGTAGAACTAGGCGTGTTATAACGTTGTCCCGTCGCATTACATTCTTCGATGACTCGACTCGTAAGAAGAAGGATCGATGCTACGATCAACAACCATAAGGAGGATCCATTCCTTTGACAGGTCCTTTCACGTCTCGGTAGCATTGTTCGTAAATTCTTCATATCCTATCGATGATTCGTTTCTTCCTTCCTTCCTTCCTTCCTTTCTCTTTGTCAATATTTTTTTCCTTTTCCTATATTTCGTTCTCTTAACTTTCTTCCACTCTTTCAATCCACGAAGAAAAATAAAAATAAAAAATAAAAATAAAAGATGTCCGATCCGTGCGTTAAGCTTTCGATAGATCGTGAAAGAGGATAAGTTTATTAACGCGCATGTTCGATGTCCTTTTCAAAGATCAAACGTCGTTGATAGTCCTTGGACAGGCAGGCGTAGAGTATTATTAAAATGATTATCATCGTCCTCTTCTCTGGCACTTAATCACGTACGGTCCCATCATCGTTAATGTCCTTTTATTCAAAAGGATATCAACTCGAACAACGCACAGGTGTGCAAGCTGAATCACTCTGATGGGAGAAATTCTATGGGACAACACCGACCACCACTCGTTGTTTTAACTTTATCGTGTGTCACGATGCGAATTCCAGCGTTGGCTTATGATGAATCTGTGAAAGACTGTGAAAGAGTGAGAAAGAAGGAGAGAGGGAGAGAGAGAACGAAAAAAGGAAAAAGAAAAAAAAAAAACAGAAAGAAAGAGATAAGAGACGAGGACGTTCCGGAAGCACCAAATTAGTACGATGAGATAGTCGGGAAATTATCTTCTGATATTAATATCCAACACGCGATGCTCGCGTTGCCATCCTTTTGTCACAAAAGACAAACACAGATGGAGGACTAACGCGAAATTCATTTAGTCTATCCTTCCTTTTTCTATTTTTTCACGCGCGCGTTATTTATTTTATTCACTTTTGAATATTTTTCTAAGCAAACAAATTGGATGAAGTTTTTATACGTGATATTTAAATAAGTTTTTCGCAAATTCACGAACGTGACTTTCTCTCGTTATCATAACGTAAAAGCAGGACTGGTCGTACACTATCATTAAAGTATCATAAAACTCGTACGTAGTATATATGAGTTGAAAAAACATAAAAAAAAAAAAAACAGAATAAAAAAAGAAAAAAATAAGATCGATTTGTGACAAATTTCTTCCGTTCCACGAGTACCACGCGAGGAATCTTCGAGTTACTTCGTGAAAAATGAGTTTGAAGATAAGCGAGTAGGTGTTGGGAGATTATTAATCGTAGAATAATAAGAGAGAGAGAGAGAGAGAGAGAGAAAGAGAAAGGGAGAAGGAAAAAATGATCGATAACTTCCGTTAAGAAACGAGCGATACGAATAACGAGCATCGTGAGTGCTGCTTTTTGGAACCACAAAAAAAAAATAGAAAAAATAGAAAAAATAGAAAAAATAGAAAAATAAATATTCAAACTACACTTATATACAACCTTTTTCCTCTTTTAAAGGGCCATTTATTTCTCTCGTGTCATTATCGTGTATACCTTGATTCGATAAAAGCACCGAATAATTTCACAGAATCACAAACAAATATTTTTCTTCGATTCGCACTTGAAAAAATTCAAAAATTCTTTTTTTCACAATTAAACTCGCCAATCTTCTCGAAAATATCAATCATGATCTTTTTTATTTAATAATAATAATAATAACAACGGCAATATTACGTAATATCTCGGCGTAATGTCAATTTTTCGAGAGAAACGATGGGAGGAGGAGGAGTTGGGTGGTGTAACCAGAAGAAAAGAAAACAAATTTCAGAGACTAGAATTCGATGGTGGTGGATAATTTTAGAAATTATAAACGGTCCAAATATTTTGAAAAAACGCGCGCGTTTTTCTTCTCTTTCTTCTCCCTCTCTCTCTCTTTTTCGTCGCGCGTGCTAGAGAAAGAGATGAATAAATGGATGATAAATGATAAATCGAAGAAACAGAAGGAGACGAAAAGAGATGCGCCGACGGGACTTGGCGCAAGACTGGAGCAGCAAATCGCCGTAGACAAGATACTCCGAGAGAGGGCTCATCCGGAGAGTGAAGTCTCTCCAGCATCTTTCCCTCTCTCCCTCTTTTACCCAATCCCACCCTTTCCTTCTTTCTTACTCACTCTTTATCGCACTTACACGTAAGCTTCTTTCCCTTTCCCTCTTATTTTCTTTCTCACTCTCTCCCTCACTCTCTCTCTCTCTCTCTTTCTTTCTTTCTTCTACTCTTCCTATCTTTCTCTTTCATTTTCCCCCATCTTCGAACGAAGACGATGCTCTCAACCCTTTTTCTACCATCTTCTTGTCAACGCTCAACATGCATATATGAACATCATTCTTCCTTTCTTTCTTTCTTTCTCTTGTTCTATTTCTTTCCTTATCCGTAACAATTTAAACGCAGTCCAACGCAATTATGAACGGGCACGCGTACGTATTCGCACGACGATTAAAAAAATTTAAAAAAAAGAAATATATTTACTTTATCCGAATCATCACACACACACACACACACACGCACGATCTTAACTAATTGATGTAAAGACAAATAACAAGATGTATTCCTTCTAAACTGTCTTCTTATTTCATTTGTAATGTAGGACAAATGAATCGCTCGCAAAGCTTTCTTATCTTTGCTCATAGTTGTCTTAAGAATTTTTCGAATTTTTTTGTTAATATCGTTCGCAATACCATATTAGAGAAACGAATCGCGTTAACGCGAAAAACAAACGTCTGCTCGATAAATAAACAATTAGACACGCACTCGGTTCGTTGTTCGTTCGCGTAATACTAATACACGACCGTTGCGTTATCGTGAAAGTAATATTTTATACGATAAGTTAAGAGAGTTTTATTGTTGAGATCTCGTTCTACATTAGAATATTAGAATAACAATGATGGTAATTTAGGTATGCGAAAAGTAGGTCGGAGAATACTTTCGCAATGTATTTTATCGAAATGACGAGAGCGTTGATTAAGAAATACGTTAGTGACATTGACCTTTTGTTTTGGACCAATAAATCCATTTCTAGACATAAGTATAAATTGTATTCAATTCTACAAATAATGATTTCGAATCCTATTACATTCTAAATCAAAATTATATTTTTATCGTATAATATTAATTAATTCAAATGATATAAGAAAAATAAAAATAAAATCTCTCTAATCCAATAAATCAAACTAAATGATTTTTCATCAGACGCGAATAATACTATTGATTATGTAAGTACTTGGATGATCGTAAAAAATAAATAAAAAAATGAATCAACAAAAAAAGAGAATAGGGTTCGATGCGGGCAAGAATATCGTCGAGGTGACGAATCGAATCGCGATTGGTGTGAATGCGTGAGAAAGAAGGAAGGATAATGATGCGATGCTTGTTAATTAGGGCATATAAAGGCGCATGTAGCGTATCTATAGTAGAACGGAACCGCCTTTGATACGAAACGATATCGTAGGAGAGATGTCAAATAGATAAAAGGAACGATGTTCATTCGCTGTAATTACCACGTTATTGTCTCTTATATCGCAAATAAAGCTACCTATCTCTACCTATCTCCTAACTTGACTTGCTTGCTTGCAAACCAAACTAAACGATCATTTCCATTTTCTATGTAGTTGTATCTGTCTTCGCAAAGAAGAAAAGCCGATTGAGAATCCTCTCTGCGGAGTAGTCAATTCGTTAGGTTCGTTAGGTGGATTCCTCCTGTTAAACGAGCCATGCAAAATGAACGTGCTTCTGTTGTATAGATGCACATAGGTTTCTTCTCTCCGTGAATTCTTCTTTCAAACCTTCCCAATGCTTCCTCCTTCGAGAAAGGACGGAAAACGAGGAAGACGACGACGACGACGACGACGACACGAGTAACAAACTCCTGGGGGGTCCGAGAACGGTGTCGGATGGCGGCAGAGATAATGTTTCACGATGAAAGACACGGGAAGATACGATCGAGGAAGGTCGAGTTGTTTGAACCGTTCCATAGAAAATAGCCTCCGAAAATCAATTATTTTGATATTTGTTTATTTCTTTTTATTCATTTTATCCTAAAGAAAGGAAATATTTCGTACAAGAAAGATTATCTACCGACTTCAAAATAAAAGGGACCAAAAAAAACAAATAAAAGTGACTTCTTTGTCGAAGAATTCGAATTTTTCAAATTTTGAAATGATTTCGGTTGTATCTGTGTGCGTTCATAGGATTTGTTATGTCGGTTGGCATTATACATGAGAATAACTCTTATTCATTTTCTTCCTCTTCTTCTTCCATGGTAGAAAATATAGAAAAAGACAGAGAGAGAAAGAGAGATGATGAACTAACCGCTAACAAACACGAAGGACAATGATTACCGGCTCGGCGGGTGCTCTCACACCGACACGCGACTTCTGATCCTTCACGCACGATCCAACACCGTGTCTACACAACAGCTACTGCACCTGCAATCAAGGAGCATACGCAAACGTGCTTGGCTCGCGATCGGACACGTACAGTGTACTCGATTAACAACTTTCTACAAAATTCTAACCATTTTTCGACAACTAATACGAACTAATACAATATTTATCACAAAATTACAATACTTTTATATTTGTATATATCATTTTGATAAAGACCGTAAGATCTCCGTTTAAAATTAAATCAAAACGTTCAAAGTATTCCCGTAAAATGAATTCATTCAAAATCAATTCAAAATCCTCGTAATTTCGTAAACAACTTAATGCGAAAAAAAGAAAAAAAGAAAACAAAAAAGAAACGGAAAGATAAATATATTATTTATTTAATTAAAGATATTATTATTACGTTGACGATGATCACACTTAGGTATGGTAATTTGTGATAATCTGATAAGTTCAACGACTAACACTGTACCTTAAGTCACCTAGGTTTATTATGAATCCTTTTTGCTTCCTCGTCGTCTTTCTCGTAATTTTGTAATAATCGTTGGTGGGGCGATACGGTAGAGGAAAGAGAGACTGGTCTGGTGTATGAAAAATCGTCAGAACGATAATCATGGTTTTTTTGAGAGGCCGTCGGGAGTGGCGTCATTAAAAGGTATATCGCGCACCGTCATCAACAACGCGATATATGTAAGCCTGTATATTCTTGCCACAGAGCATGATCTACGTAGAGAAACTTCTACGGAAAAGCAACAGTCTATCCTTGACCGGGGGATTCGAGATAATTCTAATCAAAAATATACGAAAGAAAGAAAAGAACTTCGCGCTTTTCTCATAATCATTTTAATTAATCATCTAACAATTCTAAACGCTAACGATTTCGTAGAAATTTCCTTTAAAATTGTCGATGATAGATATTTACACGCAATATTGATCGATTTTAATATATGAATATTTTTTTGTTTCTTTTTTTTTTTATCTTTTTACATTTTTCTTTCCGCCTTTCACTTTTATCGAAGTATCAATCGATTTAACATTAGAAATATAAGCCCGACGCATCTCGTAAGCTTCCTCGAGCTGAGCTTTTCTTTGAGAACAATTTTCTTCGTATACGTTCCACAATTTTTCATACTTTCTTATTCGTTCCAACGACCGATCGGTTAAACTTTGTATAAAATGATCGTGAGAATGAATAAATTCAAGAACTTCGGCGTATCGTCGATCTTTTAACATTTCTTCCTCCGATTTGGTTCTCGTTCGACGTTTTTCTCCTTTTTCTTCAATTTTTTCGTACAGACTTAAATCTAATTTTGGTAAATCGAAACTACGATATTGAGGTTTCTTCAGAGACCTAACGGCAAATTTTTCCGTCGAAGGCAATGACCGACAAATTTTCGATGAGTTTCTAACTTTGTGTTTTTCCATACGTTCGTTCGTTTTAACCAAAATTTTGTTATTTAAATTTGTCAAAGAAGTTGGAGATAAAGAGTAGGTGTTTAAAAAAGCTTCTCTGAGTTCTTTGGAACGTTTAGGTCGTTCAGGATCGTCCCTTGACCAGGATTCTTTCAAAGATGCTATCTCCTGTTCTCTTCTTCTGTCTTGAATAATCTTTGTAATAACAAAAACAAATGTTAATTATTGAAGAAAAACGTTTATTTTATTTAATTATTTTTTTTCTTTTTTTTTTTAGCAATAAAATCACCTCTACACCGCTGTTAGCATCGATGACAACTTGCAATTTCCAAAAAGGTGGATCCAAGTATTGATCGACCAGATGTTTTAAACTACGTTTCGTTCTTGTCGTTTCAGATCTCTGTTGTTTAATAATGGAAATATTACTAGATTTAGTTCGAACTGGTACGTTTTCCCTTTTTATCTTCTTCTCCAATGCCTTGACAAAATTATAACTCAATCATTTAATTATTTTTATATCATTTATAATTAATTTGCATACTTACCACTGACCATTCAGCATCGGTTAATGGCCAACTATCATCGAGAACAAATGCCTCGATGTAATAAATAGTTCGTGGATTTTCTTTCTCTATAAATTCTTCTTTTAATTTCAAATATACAACTGGAATACACAAAACTGATCTACCTTCGATTTCTAATAGAATATTTTCTTTATCATCAACGATTCTAATTTTCATTTGAACCAATTCGTAAGAAGTCATTAATCTTAATGACAAGACGCTATCTTTAACGATATTAACAATCCATTTTGAAATTAAATTCATTGTGTTAGGTATGTAAGTATTAAATGTTTCTTCGATGATTAAAGTAGGTATTTTCGTTGTCAAGGATATTGGTTCCTTGTCAGCTAATTGATAAAACATTGATTTCCCCTTGATGGTAACAAAATGAAGAATCCATTCCGTGTCTCTTAATTTTTGATTATCACACCATCCATAAGCGAACAACGTGTAACCGAAAGTTGTGTAAGGATAATTAGACGGTGCAACGTTGTTAACGATTCTCCATATTTCTCGACCGGTTTCGTTGTTGAATAATCGCAAATTGTAACTCGGTAAGTTAGTAAAAAGTTGTATCGTTCCAAAGATCGTTTCGTTTTCTTTTGCGTTCACGATTAGTCTTGTTATTGGAATCCATTGATTGGGTTTAACATTTAACAAAGATCCTTTGCACTCTTGAATCTGGAACAAAGTAAAAAATGTATATTTTCTACATATATATATTTTGTGTGTGTGTGTTAATTCTTTAAAATTACCTTTAGTACGTATTGAAAGTCTTTAGAGCAAGGATAAGCTTCGTTAAATCGTTGATTTTTTTGAATGACCTTTCGAAGCAAACTACACGCTAACGACTCGCCATTAGAATAATCGAAAAGTTCAGCGATCTTTAATAGACTCGTTAAGATCTTCGAATGATCCTTGTGATTAGTATCGTGTCGCTGTTTATAACGTTTAACGATCACCATCTTAAAAAAAGATTGAATCACCCTTGCCGCTTGATTATAATCGATCCAAACCATTTCGCCGTCGATCGATTCGCTCGAGTAATTTTCTTTAAGCGAGGACGAGTCGTCGATCTCTCGGAATACATCGAAGATGATCGACGAAGTTTTGTGACGTTTTAAACCGATTGTAGGATCTAGAAAAAATATTCTCAAGGAAGATAAAATCTCGGGTACGTCTTCCGATTGGAAAATCATTTTAATCGATTCCAATAATTCTTCCATGAAGTGCTCGTGTATTTGTTTGAAAAAAGCTCGATCTCGCCTTTCGGTAAAGCCCCTTAAATCCGGCATATAACTTCGATAAAATGTCATCAAATTCGAGATATAATCTTTACTACCAAAACTCAAAAAAGCTTTAGCTATGGAATTGCTAACGTGTTTGACGAGAAAATCGATTCTATCCGATTCCGTGATCATTAATCGATGTATTTTAAGACGATCACCTACGTGAAAGATCGTGTTAGATGAGATAGATACGAAACAACGTGACTCCGATCGACAATAAATTCGCAAAAGATGTCTTCCTCCTTTCAATTCCAGTACGCTCGACTTGGTACCAGACGTTGAAATTGATATAAGTGTTCTTGATTCGGTCGGTCTGAAAAACCAACTGTGTTTTTCTACGATGAGATAACTCACATTTTCAGATGATAATCTTATCGTTATCGAATCATCGACCTCTTCTTCGTTAGAGACTAAACTTGAAAATGGTAATCGTTCTTCCATGCTACTCAAATTTATTAAAAAGAACTTATCCTCTAGTGAATCGCAAAAAAGATACAACGGCTCGTTCCTAGACGATTTCATAGTTCTAGGCCAAGCATAAGTGTTCATAAATTCAATCGAATCACCGTGAACAACGTCGGATGTTGGACTCTTTTTGCTACCTCTTCTCTTCTGTTCCCTCGATGCCAAATTCATTTTCTTCTGATCATCCAACGAAAAGGAATCAGACATTCTAAGAGTAAATTCGAAATACTCAGGCTTGTAAAAGAGTTGAACTGTTTTGACGTAGGATGCCATTTTATTGAAATCGCACCAAAAACTTATGTCCTCGATCGTATCTTCTTTCATATTATCATTCAAAGACGTTATTTTCTGGTATTTGTTTTTCCCCAAAAAATCGTTATTAAAGAAATATCGATTACTCTTGCATTGTCTCAACGGACTGACGATTTTCAAACAACGAATAGGAATAAAATATTCCGCTGGATCGAGCAAACCTCGATCTATGGCCCAATTTATCCATCGATATTCTTTCCATCTTGCTAAAGGTTCTTTTATCTAATTAACAGAAAATTGTCGATGCGTTTCGAAAAAACTCTATCTGTTTGTCCATTTTATTAAAACAAAAAGGATATCATAGAGAAATAGTTTACGTCTTTGGGATTCAATGGAAGATCACGCGATTGAACAACGTGAACCAAATGGCTCCAACAAGGCGACAAACCGGCCACTGTCTCGGGCGTGACCTCTTTCATATCTTTCAAATCGAGAAACAGCGTGATAGGTCGAGGTTTATCAGGAAGTTGCAACCCTTCAATGCCTCTTCGAATTCTTTTCCCTTTTATGCTCGGCTTTTTCTCGACTTCTTCGTCTAAACAAAAAAATATAAAAATCCTTTTGATAAGAAAAAGATAAATAATCGCTGGATCATTTTTTAATATTTTTTTTTAAACAAAGTTTATCTATGGAAATACTGTATTTAGAGACAACTATTTGTTTATCCTATAAAATTTATCAATGATGACAAAAGGAAAACAAACCTAGCGCTACGTTTTCCGAGTTCGTTCCTTCTTTCGTCAATTCAAAGTGTTCAGCATATTTCACTAAGAATTCCCACTTGTCTCGAGAAGAAAGATGAACAACGTCCAAAGACAAACAGATCCATCCTGTCAAAACAAATAAATTAATTCAATAAAAATAATAATTATATAATAATTTAATATATAAGCATTTTTATGAGTTAAAAATAATAAATTGTTTATTTAATTATGTGTGTGTTAATTTCTTTTTTTACGTACCAGTGAGACAAGAAATCAAATTAAAATCCACGATTTCTCTTCGCTGGGACCACGTTAAAGATGCGATTTTTAATAAAGCTTTTGCCAAAAGTATTGGCCATAATTCGAAATGATTATCTGTAGTCGGTAACACAGGATTACAGTCCTTATCGACTGGTATAAAATCATCTACCACTATTCGACGCCAACATCCCAGAAAATGAAGACGTACGATGTATTTTCCTAATTAAAAATATTATGCTTATTATTTTTTATAAATTATAATTAGATAAATAAAAAATATGTAAAATTTGTATTTACCATTTGGATTAATAATTGGACGATGATGCACGTTACGACCAGCTTTATTATTCGAATAAACGTGCATCCAACCCTGCCATTTTTCTTCTCGTCCATTCCAAATAAAATGATCTGATTCTCCACTCACTTCTAAACCATTTTTCCCACAATATTGTAGATTTACTATACTTGAAATAAAACATCTGACGAACTAAATAATATTCGTGTAGAAAATTTGATTAAAAAAAATATTTTCTTTTAATAAAATGTCGATAAATTTCGACGTACTTCACTGTGTAACAGATGCTTGTTCCGTTTGACTAAATTAGGATATTCTCCGGTCATAGTAAAGACAGTTAAAGGTTCCTAAAATTATTTTTCTTTGTATATATATATTAAATAAATATATTCATTAATTTGAATATACCTTTAAATCTTTTAAATAGCGTGGACGAATCCATTTGTACGGTTCCAAAGATGGAGGCATCGGAGTTGATTCTGTGTCTAAAAATAATCCTTCTTCTCCGTCTAAATTTTTAATTAAATAAATTAATTATTTTTTTATTTTATACATTAACAGGTTAGAAATATTTTTAATATATATTATTTACTTTTTGGTAAAGACCATTTTTCATTATTTAATTCCGTATCTTTCCACTCGGACCAAGGTACGGAAATATTTTCGTTCGAGTAATGGTTAAAATTCGTATCTATTAATTTTTTCGATCTTACCGAAGCGTCCATTTGTATTTTATTTATTACAAATATATTATTATAATAATATGTTGCATTTGTTTTTTTTATGTAAACGTATCTCATTATCACTTAATCACTTTTTTATAAAAATATATATATAAGGCTTCGCATTTGAAAAATGTATATCTTTATTATTTATTCAATTTATTATACACTTCTGTATTTTTGTAAAACAGTGGAATGTGTATATATATATCTCTACACCGTAAAGTGAAGAATTCCGAATTTCATTATTTTAAAAGAAAAACCTCTATAAAAAAATTCTACATATTATTAAACGCAATCGTAGAATTGTTAGTACCTAATGTTTATTATCGCAATTTCAATTGCAATAATAAGAATAAAAAATAATTAGCAAAATAATAAGAATTATTACAATAGTAATAAAACATTTTACAAAAAATAATTATTATTATATTTCAATATTATTATTATTATTATTATTATTATTATTATTATTATTATTATTATTGTTCGCTTATTCTACTTGCTTAGTGGTTGTTAATTATTATTATTAATTAAACTAAAGGGAGATATTAATGATCAAGTAATTGTCTTTTTAACGAAAATTACATGTAAGTAGCTATCATTTAAGTAGCAATATTTTTCCCTGTCACTGGATCACCGTTATATAGAATTAATTAAAACATATATAAGAAATATGTCACAGATTATGATCTATCCTGTCATTCGTATATAACGAGTTCTTTTAAGTCTTTAAACTATACATATGTATATATAGATATAGTAACAGTTAATTCATAAACATTCGAAGAAATTCATTGCTCAAATTATATTGAACTTGTTCTATATGAAATGTATTGTTTAAATATTTTCTCCCTCTTTCTTTCTCTTACGAAAAATTGTTATTTTATGTATACGATTATTTGAACTATGAAAATAATGATTATTAGATTATCTCAATAATGTAGAATTATTCTCTCTAAATGGAGTTTATCAAAATATATATCTTTAAACGATATACATTCACAATTACTTACACATATTCGGGATCATTGATCAAATAATTAACATCTTTGTAACAACGGAAAAATATTACAAATTGTAGCAGCAGTAAAAGCGTATTATTATACAGAAAAATGTATTAGATCCGAATAACAGGATTTTTTTATGTACTAAATACATAGTGTATACATTTAAATGCGATCAAACGTTATAACACTTAAGTTATTTTTTTTTTTTATGAAACACTTGAACCGTTTGAAACATTTCAAGCGCTAGACCATCAGTTAGAGCCATTAAATAATAGATTTATTTATTTTTAATTCATGAATTATTATCTAATACGTGCATCCATGTTAATCATGCAGTTAAACGTAATGTAAGCTTGATAAAAAAATATGAATTATTTTCTCGGTCAAAAAATTATCCTACTGGAATTCCTGATGTAGTCTTTATATTCGTACATGTATGTCATTGTGTGTATGTATATATGTGTGTGCCCTTATTTGTGTGTAAAATTGCTTTTATTTTATTTTACCAAAAAATGTATTTCTATATTTGGATAGCAAGAACCAGCTTGCTTTACAACAGCGAGGATTCAATGATAGCAAATGTATTTGATAAATGTGTTTTAGATCCAAATACAAATTATTTTCAATATTTTATCAATTTTGGTCATTTTCGAAAATCCAATTCATTTCGATTTAATTAGATATTTTTTATGTATTGGAAAATCTTTAGGAGCTTGTTTTATATTTATGGTGCCTTGATTGTTGCCGTTGTTTCATTTACTTAATTTTACTTCCTTTTCTTTTTACATCATTTTGGCACAAATTTTATTATCTCTCGATGCTTCTTATAATTTGATTAATTAGGCGAAACATTCTTTCCAAAAACATAAAGTATGTTTAAGCATTGAGTTCAAAATGAACGTATAAGAAAGATTAACGAGTCGTGTATTTAAGACTCCATACATGTGTTTGTATATTATTATAATACTTTTTAAGTATATTTAATCTCACGCAAAAGATTGACATCCTTTGGTATAGATTACACTTCCTAAATGTATTTGTATGCTCAACTAATCTGTGCTCCAGTATTGGCAGTGCTTGAGATATTTTTAGGCATTTTTTTATAAGCATTTTTTTCTAACTAATTGTTTAAGACCGCTAGATTCAAGAAATAAATCTATTGATATTATATGCGATTTTGATATCGTATGAACAATTTCAAATCATTTTCTTTTCCTAGAAATAATTCAAGCTTGTTAGTATCAAATTTGGCACCACATGCTAAGCTCTCTGACGTATGTGAAATCGATTACTCTTTGATAAAACATAATATATAATATATATATATATATATATATATATATATATATAAGATTATTGCATATTTATACGATAAAATTTGATACGATGAATAAAGGGCCTGATATTAATGGACGGTAGGTTACATCTCGTCATTTTCAAATCAATCATGATCAGGGATCAATATATGTTTGTATGAAATAAAAAAATAAACCTTACAGAAACATTGGATATAAACCTCCACAAATATTAGAGATCTAATATCTCCTGTATAGCAAAAAACTTCGAATGAAGTTAGGAGATCAAAATGTCATCGTATTTTGCATTACTGCTTGGTATCGTCAATTCCTATTATTACAACATTTCTGTACGTGTTTAACATATTTTTCCAGGTCCGGATGCACGTTGATCTTCCATTCGTCCAGCTTGGAGTCTTTGGATCAAAGCAAATAAATCTTCTTCTGGAACTGTTGAGCCAGAGTGGGTATTTCCATTAGGTCTTGGATTTCTTTCTTCTTCTGCATCTTGTAACGATGATGAAGCTGGTAACGGACTACGTTGATCTTCTAATCGTGAACCCTAAAATCGTACAAATTATTTAAGAAAATATACTTTAACAATTAAACAATTAACGAATAAATTTCATCAAACGAAACTTACTTGACATCTTACAAGCATTTCGATGAACGAATCATCAGCATCTGCATGTGCTTGAGTAGATGATTTAGCTTGATCATTTCCATTGGTATTTAATCCTGGCAAGAAGGGTAAAGTAACACGTTGTTCATCCATTCTTTTACTTTGCATTCCAGCAATCAATTCCATCAAATCTTCTCCGTCTCTGAACATGTAATTAATTAGATATATATTAAGTTACAAAATAAACAATATTTCATACAATGTTAAATACGTGAATTGAAATTATTCGTACTTGTCATTTTCAGGGGTGATACTTCGAACTTTAGCGTTACGATTAACACGAAGAGCACAACGTTGATCGTCCATTCTACCAGATTGAAAACGAGATAAAAGATCAAAGAAATTATCTTCCTCTTTTTGCATTAATTGTGCAGTAGCACTACTAGCAACATCTGGTAATGGTTCAATAGGCTCCTTTTGTTTACCATCGGGCGTAAGCTAAAAAAATAATTCACTGCATCATTCTCCATTTATACGCACATGATGTATTAAATTTATTTATTTAATAATAATTTCAACCTTAATGAGATCTAAATTATCCATGCTCTGTCGACGAAGTCTGTATCTGCCAGGAGATGAATTATTGTAATTTGATGTCGCATTCGCAGTAAGTTTATGCATTTGATTTTCTTTATTATGCTCTGGTCCTTTTCCTATACCCAAAAGTTTTTGTAAATCATCAACGTTCATTTGTGCAGTAGCCTGTCCCATCGGATCCTCTAACTCTTTCGAAATACTCAAATGTAAATTTGCATAATGTAATGCTTTCTCATGGTTGCCCATAGCGGCATATGCATTGCCTAATGACCAACATGCACGTCCTTCGCCTACACGATCTTTCAATTGTTGAGCAATTCCAAGATGCCATAAATGATATTCTATAGCGGCTGGATAATCACGAAGAAGTGTATATGTGTTTCCTAAAGAATAACATGCTTGCGCTTCGACTTCTCTATCACCTAATTCTTGTGCAAGAACCAAAGTTCTCCTATAAGAAATAGTAATGATTACTTTAATTATGTTCTTCTAATATTGCTGATATAAGAATATTTTTAGTAAATAGAATATTTACTTATAATGCTGAGCAGCCTTTTCAAATTCTCCAAGAAATATGTGTGAATTTCCTAGGTTACTATTTGCCCTTCTTTCGGCTGCTTTATCACCAAATTCTTTAGCTATTTTTAATCGCTCATTGTGATAGTATATGGCTTGTTGAAAATCTCCCAAAAGGTAGAACGTATTACCTAGATTGCCACAGGCTCTACCTTGCGCAGCTGAATCTTCCAATTCTCTCATAAGTTCTAAATTTTCTCTATACATCCACAATTAAATATATGTTTAAATATATGTTAAAGGATTTTTAATTTAACTTCACTTTATTCAAAATATTCTTACTCATAATATCGCACAGCTTCCTGTAAACACTGTCTAATATCTTCAGAGAATTCTCCAGGATCATGTTGTCCTACTCTTCCCGCTTGTTTTCCTTTTGCATGATATACGTTTCCCAAATTGTATAAAGCTCTTCCTTCACTGAGCTATATAATAATTATTTATTCTATTCAATATTCTAATTATAATTATAACATTGTTTAATATTGTTTTAGTATTTACCTTATCACCGATTTCTCTCGATATCTCTAAATGCCTTTTACAACACAACATAGCTTCGTCAAACTTTCCCATGACTTTTAACGTATTCCCTAAATTACCACTCGATTTAGCTTCTCCCAATTTATCTCCCATATTTCTTGCAAGCGTTAAGTCCAATTTATGATATTGCATTGCCTTAACATAATCACCGAGATAAAAATACGCATTTCCTAGCTGACTATAAATTGCACTCAATATTCTCAGATCATCCGTTCCTGCTTGTATAGCCGCTTGAAAAAATGCAACGCCTGATTTACAGTCTCCTGCTTTGCAGAGACGTTCTCCTTCGAGTGCCAATTCCAGACACATATTCCATCTTTCGTTGTTCTAACGAATAATAATTAACAGTTACATGCTTATCGTTAATCTTAATAAAAATGAATGACAACATTTATAGAATCTTATGCAAGTAATGTGTGAGATACTAGAATAAATTAATGAACTTAATTAAATTAATTATAAACATAGTTGAGCTCCTATAATTTCTAATTACCATAATAAATAAATTCAACTTTGAAATAAAATAAATGAAAGGTTATGTATGATATGAAATAAAAAGATTGTAAGAATAAATTAGATACAAAAGTGCAATTATAAAAATAGGATGAAAAGAAGTATTAAACATGAGTCATAGTATGAACAATCCTCTGATTAAAATACGTTTTACTTACTTGTCCTTCGGACGATAAATTTTCGGCACTGGCACTAAGCGACATCGTGTGCTTAATTTAGTTGCCTCCTTTTTCCTTTTTTTAAATAATATTCTTAAATAATATTTATAATAATATTCTTGTAAATAATACTCTCTGTTATTTTGAACGTGTAACAAATAAGGTGGGTCTTACATATATGGCACGGTATTTTTCTTTCTTCTTTTTTTTAATAACAAATACTATTGTCCTAATTCACAATTTTCAACGCGTATCATGATTGTTATATGGACAATTTAATTATCAAACCATTTCAATGAATTAAATTACGTCACTTTTTATTACTTGTATACATAAGAAGTTCTACAACCTTTCCCCTTTCAGAATGCAACTCAAAGCAACTTTTATCTATAGTGAAGTGAGCGTCTAACGTTCAGTGGTTCTCAAACGATAAGATTAACGATGTTTGATCACTCTATATAGCATATGCAATAAAAAGATGACATCATTGTTATCGCGTGTATTGGAAAGAGATAAAAATGTTAAACTTTAAACTAACCTAAACTGTTTCTGATCAATGCGTTTATGAACTTTTGAAAATAATATATAAGTTCCCATGTATTTTTAATAAAGCTTTAAATTTTAGATATAAAAATATATTATTAATTATTCTCTAAGTGTTGAATTGTTTTAACGAAAAAAAATCATTATCTACTGTAACGAATTTAAAATCAGTTTTTATTAGCCGATTAAAATGCATCATGACGCTATTTCTGTATAGCTCGTTACTGATTCGCTATTGGCCGTCCAATTGGATAAGTTTGTTAATATAGGTTACATATGGCTATGGCTGCCACATAGAAATATATATATATATATTAGAGTACATATATTGTACCTTATCTTTTGTGACTTGCTCTAGTATTGACGGGAATATTAGTGTGGAATAGAGTTAGATAGTGTCATTAGAAGGTGTTACCCCATAATCTCGTAAATTTAATGGTGGTGTCATTAATTAGCATTAATGTGTTATTTTTGAAAGAAAATACCTTACTAAAGTGGAATATAAAAAGATAATTCATCTTGAAGATTGCTCATCTTTGGAGCTTTAAATGCAACCTCTCTACTGAATATTTTTCACCTTACTTGGCTATTTCTTGTTGTAAGCTATCATTATATTGTATTTATTAAATTATTTATTTCGAAATATATTTTGCATAATTATCGCACATTTTGATCATACGGATGAGTTTCTTGAGATAGATAATGAACGATAATAAGAAGGTAGGTGAAAATTCCAGTAGTGAGGTTGTTAATCAATTTCGAAGCTGTAGGGATGTGAGCGATATTGTACCACTGTATACACCACGTGCGCTTTATCTAAAACCACTTGCAAAAGTAAATGTGTCTGTTAATCTTCCCCAACTGAAGACGCCAGGTAAAATCTTCTAAGTCAGCAGCACCCTTCTCTCTTATATATTTTACCATCTTAAATATCTATCTTTTTTTGTCAGTTCTATGTCACGTAAGTTATTTCATTTTGTTGATCTACCATTGGATGACTCTAAAAACAAATTCAAATTACATTTTGTAAATAAATTTATTTGATATACTTTGCATAATTGTATTTCAAAAAAGAACATCAAAGTTTACTTGTTAAGAGACAACTATCTCGTTGTCTCTTATTTACAAGTTCATCGAGGTTTAATTTAAATATTTTTTTCTTTTTTTTCTATTTTCCGACTAATCAACTTTATATAACTTATTTATCTATGCACAGCTTCAATGGTTCTCCTTCGTGCACAATCTGCATTAATTTACATCGATAGGGAAAAAAAAAAAAAGAAAAGAAAAATATTGAAAGGAATCTTCATAAACAGAACTTTCATAAAAATCTATTATATGTGGCCTTTTTAGTACAGCAGGTTTTTATAGAAAGTTAACTGCGATATAAACAGGAAAAACTATATCAACATGGGAGGTAATGGAGAAAATACGAACACTCATACTACCAGACGAGTTTGCTTCTCTGAAAGTAGCCAAAAGCACTTTGGAATTCATCAGACTGGAAGGAGATCTACGAGACAGATGCAGACTCCAACGCGTATTAGCAAGATTGGATTCTCAGCGTTTGAATTTGGCTGGATTTCCCAACGTGCTCAAAATTCGAGCAGCAGAAGCAAAGGATGATTTTCCTACCAGACATAGTTGGGACTCATACTTCAGAGATGCCAAACATATGAACGAATTAAAGCCTGGAGAAAGGCCAGATACCATACATATTTCAGGACTACCGGTTAAATGGTTTACCGAAGATGGAGGAAATGTACCTAGTGAATCACTTATCAGTAAAATTTTCAAGAAATGGGGCCCTCTTAGGCGCATCGATGTACCTGCTGCTGATCGATACAGGCCAAGAATGCGTCTTGGTACAAATATACATAAATTCAGTTACGAAGATGGAATTTTCTTTGACGCTTATATTCAGTATATTGAATATATGGATTTTGTTAGAGCGATGGATGCTTTGCGTGGTATGAAACTTCTTAAAAAAGAGGGACAAAATGCTCTTACTGCTGTGATAAAGGTTTGAGAGATATTGCACTTGTCGTTGTATTAAAATTCATATTAAATATTACCGTATAACTAATTTTCATTGAACCATGGATTTAGGTTGATTTTGATAAAACAAAGCATATGAGCGATAGTACTGTTGCCCACAGAGAATTTGAAAGGAAACGTCTTATAGCGCAGGATAATTTGGCTGTAGAAAAACTACGTAGGAAGGAAGAAGTGGAAGAGAAACGTAGAGAGGAACAAAAGTTAGTACAGATGTTCCCTTTCTCATATAATTATTTTTAAATATCGTTTATTCATACTCGAATTTTTGCAGAAAGAAAGAAGAAGCCGATTCAGTGGCTAAAGCGAGTAGACGACAAAAACGAGAGGAGAAACGTAAACGAAAAGCACTTACGATATTTCGTAAACAGGAAGAAGATAAAGTCTCAATGAAAATAGCTAGAGAAGAACAGAAATTAATAAAAGCACAAAGGCAGCTCGAAAGTATCCGTCTGTTAGACGAATTATTTGATAGGATAAAGGTAAAATATTTAAAAAATAAAAAGAAAAGTAAGTGTAATAAAAAATTAAAAACTAAAGATTATATTCTTTTTACATATCAACAGATAAAAGTAGAAAGAAACGAAATTAAATTAGATCAAATATCCAACTCTGATATTAAGAAGGATGATAAGAAAAACGAAAAGATCAATGAAATTGGCGCCAAATCTGAGTCGGGAGATGAAAAGAAGAATAAAAAAATGAAAAAGTTAAAAAAGAAGAAAATAAAGAAAGAAAAAAAGAAGAAGGTAAATTTCTATCCTGAAATCTTATCAAATAAAATATAATATAAAATAAATGCAAAAGAGTAATTTTAATATTCTGGATATATGTTTAAACAGAGAAAACATAAGAAGGATAAAGGATCTGGTTCTGGTAGTGAAACAGATGCTACAGATGCTGATAATTCTAAAAAGAAAATAAAAAGTGTCTTAACAAAAACGGTCACGTATCCATCAGCAAATACAGGTATAAGAGACGAGTATTAATTATTTAATTATTTAATATTTTTCATATTTAATTTTTCATTATTTATTAACATAACAGGTCCAGTTCCCGCTGCTCCAGCAATTCCATATCCACCAATTTATTCAAGATTTCCCCAACATTGGTATTACGAAGCAGCATTACCAATGATGTATCCTCCGATAACAAGAGGCAATGGTAGAGGAAGTTCGCGTTTCTTACGTGGTAGAAATCGAGGATTTCTATCTTGGCGTGGTGGCGGAAATACTCATAATTTGCGAGCATTTAATCCTCACTTGTACAACGAGCAATATTACAAATACTTTGCTCATTTAGCTGGTCAAGATTATCATGATTTTGAAAGCGATTATGAGAGAAGTTCTCGATCTCGTAGTCGTAAAAGATCAATCTCTCGATCCAAATCTCGATCAAAGTCAAGATCCACGTCGAGATCGAGATCTAAATCTCATCCTAAATCCAGATCTAGATCTAGATCGAGATCGAGATCGAGATCGAGATCGAAATCTAAATCTTATACAAAGTCAAGAGGTGGAAGATCACGGAGTCAAAAACGTAGTAGAAGCAAAAGTAGATCTCATTCGAGGAAAAGTAACAGAAGATCCAAAACGAAATCTAAATCACCACCATCGAGAAAGAGATCGCGTTCGCGTCGATCAAGATCAAGAAAAAAGTTTCGTTCGAGAAGCCGTTCCAGATCTCGTAGTAATAATTCTAGAAGTCGATACAGTAGACGTAGACGTAATGTAAGATCACCTTCCAGAGTGAAAATCACTCGAGCGAAATCACGTTCAGTATCACCTAAAAGAAGATCGCGTAGCAGTACGTGGTCTATGCCAAAGTCTTTGGATAGAAGAAGTTGTTCTTGGTCGAAAACTATCGATAATACTAATTCTATTGGAGATACTCAAGAGTCTAAGGAAAAGGAGAAGGAAAAAGAGAATAAAAGCCAAGAAACACCCAATAAAGAAGAACGATCTTCGCATACAGCAACAATGTCGGAAAAGTAGCCTAAAACACATTTCTTTTATCCATGTTTTCTTTTTTTTTTTTAATATAATATATATATTATATAATTAATTCATAATATATGTATTATATAATTTAATCATATTTTATGTCGCGTATTTTCATTTCAAATAATTTCTTTCTTTTTTGTGATGATGGTATAAAATAATTTGTATTTATATATTATATATTATCGTTAAAATGTGTATTTATAAATTTATAATTTATAAGATGTTAACAGGATTGACTTCTTAAAAATGAATTTATTTTCATAGGCATATAAAGAAAACATCTTAAAAATCTTTAATGCGAATTATGTCGCGGTCGATGTTGATAATATTGCTATGTCTCCCCTTACTGATGAATATACTTTGTACATATACACATACATACTCATTAAAAAGTAAATTACTACTTACTTATTAAAATACAAATACCGATTTGCCGATAACACACATTTCTCTTGTGTTGTTGCGTTGTAATGTAGTAGTTTTTAAACACTCGTTGCCTTTCGTACGCGAGATTCTCGGTATGAGAAAAAATATAAATGAAAGGAAATCGATCGATTAGGATCTTTGTTTATTTTCGAACGAACGAATTCATCTTTCAATAATGGATTAAAAAAAAGACAGACATGGGGCAGTATAATAATAATAATAATAATAATAATAATAATAATAATAATAATAATAATAATAATAATGATGATGATGATGATGATGATGATGATGATAATGATTAAAGGAATAAAGAAAGAGATATCTCACCGATTTCATCCGACTTGCAAATTTATTTGTTCTTGGCATGAAAATGCGTTGGTTGGTTCATAAACACTGGTTTTTTCTTTTTCTTAAATCGTGTACTCACAAACATTCTCTTTCTTATATAAGATTCAATATTAAGTAATTATTAATTCGAGACATATACCATGTATGATCATCGAACTATTATATTTTCGCTATTATTTTATTTATAGATCATCGGGTTCGCTTAGTGCCATTTTCTTTTTAAATGATTCGCAGTCACCCAACGTTTCTTCTTTATTTTTTTTTATTCCTCTTCTTCTCGACATTTGTTTTTTTTTTTCTTTAAAAATATCTGCTACATTTCTCATAGCTATTTTTAATATATGTATATATACACGCGTTTTTCGCATAATCGTCACCTCGTATGTTTCGGTTTAAACTATCATATTCAATGCTCCATAATGATCTCAATCTCTAATGGAAGATTTTTACCATTCTGAACATTTTTCAGTTACAAATTTAACGTTATTGGCATTACTCTTTTTTATTATTATTATTATTTATTATTTATTATTATTATTATTATTTTCTCCTCTACTATATAACTACGGTATATTCGGAATTGGTTAAATATTGACTACTTTCAAGATTCGTTGCGTGGGAATTGTTTGTTTAGATCAAACCGATAGCGTTTCTCCCGTATTCTCGTTTATAATAATCATTTATTATTTATAGCCGATGTATTTTTTCTCTATTTAAAAAGAAAAAAAAAAAAACGAACATTCAACAAACGAACAAAAATATAATAGAGAAAATAGGAAAAAAAATAAAATCAAGAAAATACAAGGTCCCCAACTTGTACATGCACATATACGTGCATATATATGCATAAGTATTTATATATACATTATTATTATTATTTTTATTTGTCTAAACGTATCGTTCTAAAATAAATAATTCCTTTTATACGAGACGAGCGCTATTATTCGCGAATAGTTTGTCTTTTTTATGAATTTCTTTTTTATTTGGAGAAAGAAAGATAGAGAGAAAGAGAGAGAGAGAGAAAGAGAGATAGAGAGAGAGAGAGATAGAAACTAGAAATCTTTATAATATACAATATACTCGAACTTATTAAATGTCTTTTTCTTTTTTCTAAAAAGAGAATTTCTTTCGCCGATCGTTGATCTGGACGCAATTGGAAAACTACAATAATCGTTTTATTTAAATTTAAACAACGTACAATACGTCTTAACGCACATGACATCATCATCATCTTCCCACGGTTGCACGACAGCCATCGCAAGACTTAAGACACCCTGTTGTAAGTTGCTTTTTATTTTTCTTCTCTTTTTTTAACGCAAGTATTTTCCAAAGGTTTTTGTATTGTTTTTTTTTCCTTTTTTCTTTTTTCTTTTAATAATGCCGAAAGTATATATATATTTTTTATACGATAAATTCCACAATCTTGAATAAGAATTTGAATCATTTTAACGAAGATTTTCGAAAGTTTTAAATTAAGCATCTTTCGTATTCGATTTCTGTTTTGTCGTTCCTCCTTTCCTTTTATTTATTTATTTATTTATTAATTTATTTATCTTTTCTTTTCTTTTGTTTGTGTGTGTGTGTGCGTGTGTGTATTTTGGTTCCAGCGTAAAAGTCAGTGCGATCTTGAAAGAATCGATCGAGACGAAGTCTAAGGAGAGAAAGATAAAGAGAGAAAGAGTTGTGGTTAAAGACGCGCTTTTTCTTTTTTTTCTTTTGGTTTAAGAAAGGAACTTAATCGGCGTAGAAAAGTACGTCGGATATTATATATGCATTATTTATTTTTCCGAACGTTTATTATTATTATCATTATTATTATTATTATTATTATTATTATTATTATTATTATTATTATTATTATTATTATTTGTGTTTTCTCTCTCTCTATATATGTATATATATATATATATATTTTTTTTTTTAACTTTTTTTTCCTTAATCTTTTTTTCATTTCCCTTTTATTTTGGCTGCAAAAAGATTTGCGACAGCAGTAACGGATTAATAAAGTATTATATATATATCAAAGACAATATAACGTCGTTCAAATATTCCTCGCGAAATTTGCTCTCTTCTATTTTATTTAATTTTATTTAATTTAATTTAATTTTATTTTTTAAATTTAAATCGCGAATGTGAAAATCACTGGGTCAATGTGATAGAAACATAGGATTATTTATGTAATTGTATTGTTCTTTTTGACTGGCTTGTATATACGTGGTAAATTACAGTTGAATCTTTTCTCTTGTTTTGCATTTATTTGTTTTTCCGTTTTTTTTTTTTTAATATGAAACAAGTGTGCTATCATGTGTGTGGATGGGTATGTATGTATGAGGTAACAAACCCTTGAATTTCTCTTCCATTCGATGATCTTATTATAAGTATTATTTTAAAAGTTTCTGCCTATTGTATTTCATTTCTCTGCAAATTCCTGTTCATTTATTTCTTCAGGTTTTTCTTTTCACATCTTGTAAGTATTATTAATAATAATAATCATAATAATAATAATTATTATTAATATTTTGTTCTCTACGAGTTTTCGTTAGATCGTGCGAAAACAACGATGATGATTTTCCTTTTCCGATCGTTAACGGTTCATACTACGTAGTTTTATTTTTAATTACGTTACGTTTGTGTTCGCCAGGACAAACGTTTCCCCTTTTCTTTCTTTCGTTTGTTTTATTTCTAAAAATTGTACGTTTCCACTGAAACAACAGCTTTTTTCCGTAGATACGCATACTTTTATAAACGTCCACGTAAAATTATTTTCTTAATTATGTACCTGCTCTTCCTATATATATATATATATATATTTATTTTGCGTGAACGTGAGTTCACGTGTATGTGTGTACGCGTGTGGGGTGGGTGGTAGTGGTGGGAATACATATCTATGATTTTCTGTAAAAGAAGAATTTCTTCAAACTGGGAATGTGCTTTCTCAATGGTTCTGAATCGACAGGCAGTATCTTGTACTTACGTTCATACGAAATTTACTCTTTTTTTTTTTTTTTACTTTCTTTTCTTTGCTTTTCATTTTTTTTTTTTTTATTTTTGATATATTCTTTTTAATTTAAATTTTTGTTCTCGTCGAAATCTTTAGTAAGACGAATCTTGTGACTTTTCTTTTCTATTTTTTTTTTTTTTTGAAATTAAATAAGTAGTCTCCTTTTTCGTCTCGAGTACTCGCTTCTAATCGTACGGTCTCTCTCACATTGTATAATAATTAATACTAATAATAATCATAATTATATTAACATTAATATATCAAGGAAATGCTACAAAACGCTGATACAAGGGTTAAAGCATCGATAAGAAATTTTTTTTACTCTTTTTCAATATCGTTTCTATTTTTAATTAGTCGAGAGTGCGCTTTTTATTTATTTATTTCTTTTTTTTTCTTCTTTTCTTATTTTTTAATTCAACTAAAAATTAAAAGTCATTTTCTAATTTTGTCACAACGCGTGACGATTATTTTATTATTAATAATATACGATCGAACGAAACGAGGTGGGGGGGAGAGGGGAAGGATTGTTACGTGAAAAAATGTAAAAGAGGAGAGAGGAACGATATGTTTACGGTCGTTCGAAACTTTCTTTTCTTATATTTTTCTTTTTCTTTTTAATCAACGGGCGGCTTGTTAGACGAAATGTTAGATTAATAGGAAATATTAGAGGGAAAACTTACTTACGCATGCTTTATCTAAATCAATTCTAATTGATTCTTATTTATTCGTGCTGGTTGGTCGTAGAAGAGGACGCAGGATTATTGGGATCGGACGAAATACCATTTTTTATTTGTTTCTTTTTCATTATTTCGCTTTTTTTTCTCTCTCTCTCTCGTTAATTTGAGAAAACAAATTTTTAAGTTCAACGAAAACGTTTGGAGAGAAAATTCTTCGAGTACAAATTATTTTCACACGATATTTAATAATAATACAAACTTTTTAAGAATCTTATTTTTGTTTTTATTCATTTCTTAGATTAAAAAAAAATATACCTAAGCGAAAATTTCAAGTTGATCATATTTTAAAAACTTCTTAAGATTAATTCGTTTGATAACATCGAATAATATTTATCAGTACTTCATCCGACACCCCTCTCGCGATGTCAAGGAAGGACAAAAAGGAATATTTTATAAGGGAAATTTTCTTTATATTCTGATCTTCTCCGACACACATATACACAAATAAATCGATCCACCCTTATATTCGACAAACAACATTTCGTTCATCGCGAAGAATTAAAAAATATATTCTCGACGAGTTCCGTGTTAATAAAAAAATTTCTCGATTGGTGTTTCGTAGTATAAAAACCGTTTTATTGTGTTACTATTATTAATATTAATATTACTATTAATATCATTATTATTATTATTATTGTTATTATTATTTATTATTATTATTATTATTATTATTATTATTTGTATTTTTATTATTAATTTTTAAAGAGATCATGCCAAGATAATAAATAATAATAATAACAATAATCTATTATGCACGCTAAGATTTTTTTAATTATTATATGGTTCCTCTTCGTTCTTGGATTTTTTTTTTTTTTCTAAATTACACGTGTACAAGTTTAATTTGTGCCTCGTTCTAAATTCATTCGTAAGAAAGTAATATCAGATATTAGCTTTTATTCTTACAGATCTTTTAATATAAATTCCTTTTAGGTATTTTTTTTGTTCACCTTTTAGTATTATTATAATCATCGAATAAAGTTAACTTTGCATAGCTATAGTTAATTTATATTTTATGTATATAATTATTGTATAGGTGAATATGTGTTTTAGGTATGCCTAGTCTTCCGATGCTCGTTGTCCTCGGAAGAAATTTATGTTTATCTAAAGCCATTTTTATATTTCTTCTTTTTTATTTATTTTTCTTTTGAAGATTTCAATAAACGAAAAGATATTTCTTCACGATGGACGATGGACGTTCATAAAATTAATTTTGGAATTAATTATTCAACTGATAGAGACTGATTGATTGATTGTTTCTTGAATAACAGTGAATATTTATAGCGAGTGACCGTTCCCGAATATTACCTGCGTCTTCTAAACTTCTACCAAACCGTTCGAACGGATATGAAGCGAAGAGTAACTAAATTTAGGCGTGTGCATGTATTTTCGTGTCTGTTCGTATGTAGAGGATTACGTATAAAAGTATCACAAAATTATAGATCTATTCGTGCGCGTTAGTACGTACGGCCAATCAAAGAAATTTCAAACGGAAATAATCTTCGAAAGTGAATTCTATCTAAAATGATTATAAGAAAATTTTTACAACATTTTCATCCATTTTATTTTTCCGTTGTAGCAAAAATTTATTTCCGTCGAATACAATATTAAAAAACAAATGAAATTAATGTGTCCGAATATAATTTAATTTTCTATTTTTTTTATCTGCAAAAGATCAATTTTAATTACCTTATATTGTATATTAATCTCTCTACGTCTAGTCAAATTGTGAAAGTAACATTTCGTCCTGTTAAAAATAAAAAAATAAAAGAAAAAAAAGAAGTATTTCCACTTGAAAATATAAATCCGATAAAAATTTCTTTGACTAACCATATTCATACACGTATATACTACACAAGTAAATACGCATAAATCTGCTGGAGTATATCACTTATAAACTTACAAACTTTTATTCCGTAAAAATAAAAGACCTATGAAATCCGTAAATCTTATGGAGAACCAGCACGAGATAAGCCACGTTTCGTCGTAATGCCGATGTCAATGAACGAATCGTCAAAACGTCTAATCGCGTTTTAGAAACGATCATCTCGATGATCATTTTAATAACCGGTTACAAGTAGTAAATAATTATATATATACTTACTACGTTCTTTTAAGTAAGTAAGTAAGTAAGTAATTAAGTAATTAAGTAATTAAGTAAGTAAATACATATTTCATTGAGTCGCGATTTTGGCATGACGCGTGTTCGTGTCATTTTTAATAGAATTGTTTATAATATAGAAGGTAGTATATATATGTATGTATATATATTTATATTAGAGAAATGTATAGAGAGCCGCTTAAAAAAAAGAGTCTCGTTATTAAACTCGTGGTCGACTAAATCATCACACTATTAGAGATAATTAGATTATATGTATAACGTTATTTAGTTAAATTCTCTTTGGTCATTTTACGTAATAAGTTAAGATGACGGCGATTCAGCCGAACTAGAATAATAAATATATTATATTTCTGGTAAAGATTCTCTCTTTTATAAGAAGAAGATGTCGTATTTCAAGATTTATAAATTAGCTTCGTTATCATTCGGCTTGATCACTTTTATTTCTTCCTTTATATTCTTCTTCTTCTTCTCTCCTCTTTTCCGTAATCAAACTTTTTACATATTTTTCCTTTTCTCCTTCTCTCTAACTTTTTCTTCTCGTTCTGCTTATTTTATTCTTTTCCTTTTTTTAAGACCGTTGTTTCTTGTTTCTTTTTTAAATGTTTCTAATTCCCTAGATTTAGTAAGTAGTAGTTATTAGATAAATCGTAGACGTTAATGAATAATCATATAATAATGTGATAATAACAACAACAACAACAACAACAATAATATAATAAATTATCAATTACGCAATAATATAATAATCATAATTTGCGCTCCTATTGAAATTTCCGCTCGAGACGGTTTTCTCGTTTCCCATTTTTTTTTCTTTTGTCTTCTATTCTTTCTTTTCTTCTTTTTTTTCTTTTTCTTTTTTTTGCAATAAGCTTTACCCCGTATTTTATTTTTCTTTATATTTGCGCGATTACTTTATCTCGTGTGAAACTAAACGACTACGAAAGGGGCATCCTCTAACGTCAATTCTAAATTGTCGCTTTCCGAGGTCTCTGATTATGATGAATCGATTTATTAACAGGATAAGAAGAAGAAATAATATTTTCGAATAGATATCGGATACGATGAAAGGACTAATGGCCGAAGTGGTGTTGGGGGGGGGGAGAATGGGGTGGTATAGTTCGAAAGGGAAATAGGAAGAGAGTGGAACGTGCGTTTCTAAGTCCTGTATAAAGTTAACTTTTAATCGTTTTTCTCGTTCTATCCTACAATAAATGGTTATGTTCTTTTTTGTCGGTTTAACATTATATATTTTCTCGTATTCTTTTCTTTCTTTTTTTTCATTTTTTCCTCTTTTCCTTTTTTTATTTCTTCTACATCTTATTATTCCCTTTTTCTCGTCGTTGGACGTTTATTTTTATTACCGAAAGTTTAAGTAACAACAAACTTTCGATTATTTTTCGTTCCTCCCTTAGTCCCTCTTAAAAATTGTCCTATTCTTTCGCGTCGTGTCCATTCGTAACGACAACGTGACCGAAAAGAAACGCATTTTTATGTATTTGAAATTCGTTTATAGATTCGAAGGCCGTAAAGTGTAATATAAACGCGAGTGCGTCTCGTCGCGCGATGGGAGATCTTATTTATTTATTTATCTTTTTTTTTTTCGTAATTAATAAATATTTTCCCTTTTCCTTTCGAAGAATTTTTCCGTCTCTCTTTTTTGTTTTCTTTTTTTTTTGCTTCTTTTTTTTTCCTTTTTTTATTCTTTTTATATTATTTTCTTCTCAAATTTTGAAACATTATCTTCCTTGATATTCGCTCTCGACGCTCTCTCGTTCCGCGAAAATACATTACATATTTAATATCCTAAATAAACGATCTAAACTGGCTCTGGCAGATACTTCGGTAACGACCGCTACCGCGTCCAGATTCGCTTCTAAGTTTCCCTAAGTGGTCGTGGCTAAACTTTCAACCAGCTTACGAGTACGACGAATAATCGCTAAATCCCTCTAATTGCGATAAATCCTTGTTATGTTTAGTTTCGTTTAGTTTGCCTCTTCGATTAGGATTCCACGTTTAATACTCGTTCCATCGGTTCATTAACTTTTCATTATCATTATTATCATACTATATCATGCTAAAGTATATTCTTCTTGAAATATAATTTAATTTAATTGAACGTTTGGAAACAAAAAATTATTCCTTTGATCATTTCGTTTGTACAAAATTCATACTTTAAAACAATTATATTTTAATCTTTCGCGAAGAAGAAGAAGAAGAAAAAAAAGGAAGCAGCGATTATTCCCCGTTCATACCGTACGATTTTCTGGTTATTACCTCTATTATCGTGTATTTTTTTTTATACATTATATAATTATCATAATAGAATCAGTGTCTATCGTCTAATGTTCCAATATTGAGATTGTTACTTTTTCTTTTCTTGCTTTTTTATTCTCATATATATATTTATTTATTTATTTATTTTTATTTTTTTTTCTCTTCTCGTTTAATTAATTATTTATTTATTTATTTATTTAGTTATTTAGTTTAACTCGGCGTGGTCTTCCTGGCACTATAATGCACTTTTAAGAAATCTATATAAAAATATCGTGGAGTTGTCGTGTCCAGCGCGTTGAGTCGCGGAAAGAAAGAGAGAAAGAGAGAGACAGACAGACAGGCGGATGAAATATGGAATCAGATTGATATGAGATAGAGAGAGAGAGAAAGAGACAGATAAAGAGAATAGAAGGAAAAAAAAAAAAAAATATATATATTAAAAGAAAAAGAAAAGAATTATTTATTCAAAAGGAAATATCAATTTTCGTATTAATCGAAATAGAACGACGTGCGCGAAATGAAAAGGAAAAAAGAAAAAAAAAGGAAAAATATAGGATTAAAAAAGTATAAAGATACAGAGAGATAAGAAGATAGTATATATATAAATAGTATGAGAAAATCGTGACAAACGTGTGTCTTTTTTTGGTCCCGTTTCGCGTTTCGAAACAGCCGCGAAACTGCGCTTTTCAAAAATGAAAATGAATTCGTCGGACATGACAAACCAGGTCCCAAACTTTCGTCTCGCAAATAAACGAATAAGACGAGTTGCGCGAGGGCGAGACAACCCTGTTACGTTCGTTATTTTTTATTTTATTTTATTTCCCATCCTTTTTTTCTTTCTTTCTTTCCTTCTTTCTTTATTTTTTTCCTCCTTTCCTCCTTTTTTTTTGCCCTCTTAATTTTTTTCTCTTTCACTTTCCTTTTCGAACTTTTTCTCGCGCAATTGTCTCGCCCTCGCGTGAAAGATTGCGCATTCATTGTCGATCTCCAATTGCGCACGCAGAAAGTCTTGGCTACGTTGCACGTTTCTCTTACATTTGTTCATTTATTTATTTATTTATTTATTTAATTAATTTATTTTTATTTATTTATATATTTTTTAGGCGGTGAACGTATCGATGCAACGAACGTTAAAGTCGGGGTCCGCCGACGGGGCTCCGATTTATTTCCGTATAATCATCCTATGTCCTTCCACGCTTCTTCTTTTTCTTTCTTCTTTCCCCCTGACCACCTCCCCTTCCTACCCTTTTAATTGTTTCCTTGCTTTTCCCCCCTTCCCCATTTTACTTTACCTTACTTCGCTTTACTTTTCGTTTCTTCTTTTTTTTTTTTTTCTTTTTTCTTTTTCTTTCTTTCGAGAAAACAACGAACGCGCACGTACGCCATTGCCTTTCTTTCCTTGACTTTTCTTTGCGTTCTTTTCCTACACTTTCCCATTTACCCTGTGGCACGTTTCCTTCCTGAATTCCCAACCCCGATCTTCACCCCCCCCGATTCCCTCCTCATCATCCTCATCCTCCTTCTTCCCAAGTTTGTTTTTTTCTGTTGTTTCTTATCCCCTTTTTCTCGCTCGTTCTTTTTCCTTTTTTCTTTTTCCCCATCTCCCTCCTTTTTCTCCCCTTTTCCTCTTACCAATCGCCTTCTCTCAATATAGATACGCATTATATCGATACACGTCGAAACTTAAAGTCCTTGAGGGATAATTACTAGATCTTGTATTATTATTATTATAATAATAGCTTTGGCCGATTCAATTTTACTTTTTCTTATACTCCTTTTTCAAATCTGTTTATGTATTTGTATACTTACACGCGCGTGCAGAGAGAGAGAGTTTATGTTATTCTTCTTGAAATTAATTAATTAATTAATTAGGATTTAGATACGTGCCGAGTTTCTCTTAGTTTAAAAAAGTGTCTTTCTTTTTCGATTAGAAACGTGACCTTTTCTTTTTTATTATCTTATTCCTTTTCTAAAAATCTTTTTTACCCGTCCGCCATGTACATGTATGTATATATATATATATGTGTGTATGTGTGTTTATGTGTAGGTATTTATGTATATATTTATGTATACGCTAATAATATTAAATATGCTTCGTACTCCTACGGACGTTAAAGCGGATAAGATAAATAAATTTATCGAGAGCATCGAACCAGAAGTAGAAATATTTTCTCTCAACAGTATTTTGATTCGTCTCCGATCTCCAGGAATCCCTTCGAGTAACTCGAAATGGCTCGCTCTCGTCGTACGAATCGCGTTCGTACGAAGTATGACGAGATGTCGGCGGAATCGAATACGAAAAGTTTTTCTTCATTCTTTTTAATCTACTTCTTTTTAAACATCGAAGATACGAGCGGCGACGAAAGGTGCAAAAAAAGATATTCCCTTTTCCCTTCTTTTTTTTCATTTTTCTTTTTTTTTTTTGCTAACAACCTCTTCGCGAACGACTCCCAACATCGATCACGTCAATTTCACGCATTCGTATTTGTCAACGAGAGATGCGCAAACTATATATAAATATTATAATCTTCTTTCTTTACGCGTGTGTGTGTGCACTTATTATCTGAATTCTCTAAAATGTTTTTCTTTATTATATGAATAGTTATATATAATATCGTTCTAATTTTTAATTGTAGGTAATAAGATAAAAAAAGATCGGCTACCTTTCTTTTTTTTTTTTTAGTTGCTCGTTATGCGTACAATCGTATATATAATATAATATATAATATAATTATATATATATTTTGTCTTTTTATTTCATTAATAGTTTGCGCATCGATTTGAGTTGTATCTTATCGAAAGTAGATTTAATTATTAGGATTATCAAATAATTAGAAGAAAAAATTATTTCATGACAAATATTTGAAAAAAAAAACAAGAAAATGATAAAAAATGAATGAATGATCCTATTACGAATGAGAAAAATTGTGTGAATTGGTCGAGCATAGAGCGAGTTTATCTCGAAAGGATACGATTCCTTGAACGCAATATTTAGCACATCCCATTGGAGCTAATAACGCACACGCAGCATCGTGCCCGTCCGCGCGTACTAGACTCAAGGTATTTTTTATTTCATTAATAGTTTGCGCATCGATTTGAGTTGTATTATCGAAAAGTAGATTTTAATTATTAGGATTATCAAATACTTAGAAGAAAATATTTCATGACAAATATTTGAAAAAAAAAAAAGAATGATAAAAATGATGAATGCTGATCCTATTACGAATGAGAAAAATTTGTGAATTGTCGAGCATAGAGCGAGTTTATCTCGAAAGGATACGATTCCTTGAACGCATATTTAGCACATCCCATTGGAGCTAACACGCACACGCAGCATCGTGCCCGTCCGCGCGTACTAGACTCAAGGTATTAGAGAGATATCAGGTGGAGCTTTTCCGTGTTGTCGAATCTATATTTAATCGATAAGAAAAAAGTTTTCAGGCACGCAAGTTGGGCAGGGTAACAGCAGCACGCAGCAACGATTGGAAGAAACCGGCCTCGAGTATCCTCCCTTCTCTTTCTCGGTTCGCACAGAACCGATATAATTGTACCCTCGTCTCTCGCAAGGTCGGTTGGTCGATCGATCGATCCGAATCAATTAATCGATAATAACATTTCCGTCCTTTGCATTATTTAGGCGAATAGGCAACGTCAATCGGTAAAAGGATTGGACCCATCGTGAAGGAGGAGGAGGGAGAGGAGGAGGATTGTTTCGTCGAGGTGTGCTGGTTGGGAATTGTGTAGCGGTTTTCTCTCTCATAGAAGAAATAGGCGATGGGATCGTCGTTTGGTAGAAAGGATAAGAGAGAGAGAGATATTTAGCGAGAGAAAGGGAGGCGGTCTCGAAGGATCCCCGTTTAGTAAGAATGCTGCGGCTGCAGTGATGAAACTCAGCTGTGCGCGGACGTATCCGAGCCTTGGCTGTTGCCGAGTCCACCCATGCCGGCTTGGGAGGTCAGCCTGGTGGTCGACTGCGAGGTTGTGCTCATCATCGACGTCATCGTTGTCGTCGTCGTCGTCGTCGTCGTCGTAGCAGCCGTCGGCGCGGCCGTATGCGTGCTGCTCGAGATGGTAGCAACGACGGTTGAGTGACCGTGATGTCGACCAGTCTCCGGGACGAGGTGAGGCGTACGACTAGAGACAGGTGGTAGGACCGGACTCACCGGCCAAGGATGAAGGGACATCGTGCTGGGTGCGCTCGGGCCACTAGGCACGCTTCTCGAGTGCGGCAGGAGGGAAGGCGAGTTTGCCAAACTCGCCAAGGGATGATGACCGGAGGCGTTGCCGCCAGCCAACACGCCATGGGACATGCCCAAACCGAGGCTGTTACCGGCGGAGACGCCACCACCGGCACCACCGGAAGACGCCATCGCCACCGCCGTGTCCGGGTGCAGGAAGTTGCGTCTCTGCTCCATACGCTCGGCATGTTGCGCTAGGCACCGCGTCAGCTCCTCCGGCAGCATCTCCAGTTGGCTCTGCAACGTGCTCAGTTTCTCCTCTAGGTTTACCAACCGGTCCTCCACGCTCACGAGCCTTTCCTCTAGCCCGTCCTGTCGCGTGCTCATATCCGAGACTATCTCGTAGACCGTGTTCTGCGTCTAGTAGGTTTACACCGGCAACAATAATAACAATGCAAACGCACGCCCCCAACCATTCCTCGTTAATCCAATGAATTGTTTTTATTCCAGAATTTTCATCAGATTCGTATCGCGTCGTCGCTTCGATCGTAGCAAAAGGCGAAATATCTATATATATGTGTGTGTGTGTATATATATGCATCTAATACCTTGCGTTTATTCTTATAATCACTCACGGCCAATTCCACTTTCGCTTTTTACCACGATCGATGGACGCTATCTTTTCCTTTACTACCTTGGCCATGTCCGTTATCGTATTAGCGTTGTCCATTAGCTTCCGTTGATCCATTTTTACTTTTCTCAGTCTGCAATCAAATTTTATTTTAAATAGTACATATGCGAGGACGCTAATTAACTTACGTTCTCTTATCATTAAACGTTACAAACAATCGACTTTTATCGAACTTTCAACTAATTTCAAAATCAACTTACGCGTATATCGCCAGTAGGAATTTTCGTTGATGCGTTCGAACACGGCCAGGATTGACGCGTTTCACTAAGCGTGTGTGCTTATAGATCAACCACGTTTCTCTTAACACGTTTGCTGCGGCATTTTTCAGCTGAAATCGTAAATTCATTTCAATGCACTTTCCATCATTTAATTAATGTATAGACGTTCAAACATTTTCTTTTTTTCCGTAAGACGAATGTCTCTCTGGTCGAAAAGTTGAGAAATATATACGCGACTTTGTAATGCTCGTCGATAAAACACGGCACGTAGGCAACTATATCAAATCACTCCTTGATATTTGCAGGGTTTATAAATATCAGAGGCTAGTGATTATTTCAGTAGTCGCTCGCTAAAGGCTTTCTTGCTTCGATCCGGATGTACAGTCGAGAAAAATGCCCTACGTAGCGCGGCCGTACGAACTTATCGTAACGAACGACTTTCAACGACCCAGTAGAACCTGCCGATCGATACGCTTATATTCTGATCGAAAATTAAACAAGTCCGACTTAAAAGTTAGTTCCGTTGTTTTAGCAAACAATGAAGTTATTAAACTAATTAAGGAATATCCGATAATCGTTTGTCGTTACCTTTCGTCACGATTCTAATCTAAAATTGTTACCGACGAGACTCGCGCCAAACAGTTGACAATTTATTTTTATTTAAATGAATTTTTTAATAGAACCAAGTTCACCTCGTATTTCAACTC
Source organism: Polistes fuscatus (assembly GCF_010416935.1). NCBI lineage: Eukaryota > Metazoa > Arthropoda > Insecta > Hymenoptera > Vespidae > Polistes > Polistes fuscatus. The sequence goes on along the minus strand of NW_025113107.1, from coordinate 15,407,285 downwards.
TTTCATCGCATTTTTCTTCCTATTCTTATCATACTTTTTTCTTCTTTATTTTCCATCCTTAATGGTATACTTTTCTGTACTCCCGCGACTACGAAATATTCGTTTCATATTTCAAGGTGGTAACAAGTAAACGAGCTCTTACCCTTTTTGTTAGCTGCGTGTCCATCATGAAGTTGTGAACGTGCTTCTCCGCCCTTGTAAGTTCCAGTTTCCTGGAAACAACAGCGACGAGCAAAGCCGTACAACCTGCCCCCTGAAAAACAAAAAATAAGAAGGATTTCCTTTTTTAAAATATTTCTCTTTTCTCACAAATAAAATATAGAAGAAAAAGAACGCGAGAAAAGAAACTAATGGTAAATTTTTGTATTAATTCCTTTCAATGGTAAAAAATATGGGAATTTATAAATTGGAGGCATAGGCAAGACGTATGATTATTATCGAATCGATAATACTAGATTATTCTATCTTTTATTCTTTCGATCTCTTATTCTTATGCATACGTAAGCAAATCTTCAGATTAAGTTCTTAAACGATTCGATCCAGAAGACGAAAAAAAATGGAAACAATAAAATGATCGACGCGTGGATTAAAATGCATCCCATTTATAGATGAGAAAGATAAGTCTAAATCATAAAAATGTAATTTTTTAAGATCAACTATTTTTTACCAAGTGTTGTAATAAATCTAAACATTATATTTGTTAATGTCGACAATGGGGTGAGAATCAAAATGATCTAATCGTAAGTTAAGATTTTAAATGAAATGATTTGTACCTTTCTTCGGTTGAAATTTTCAATTATTCGAGTGATCTACAATGATCTAGTCACTTTTAATGACTTTAAGTTATTTTGGTTTTCACGCTCTCATATATATTATGCATTCATCTAATTGAACTTTAACGGGAAATTAGCTTCTTGCAACGTAATCCTTCTGGCTAAATTGTTTAATGCTTCTTCGCGGTGTTGCCTTGAAAATTTGTGCCACTGAATTAGCAGTTGGAGCATGGTAAAACAATAACGATAAGTAACTGGTATATTCTCTCACGGCGAGGAAGATTAGACTCGGCATGAGTACAGTTTGTTATGGCCCGGCTGGTTGCCCCCCTTTAAAACGTTTTCGCCGACTCTACTTGACTCTACACTGCTGTTACTATCGTAAACCCTCTTCGATATATCTAAGAACGCCTAGGATTGCTGTTTTCGTGCCAGCAAAATCCTATACTCGAGATATAAACTACACCCAAAGTTATTCTGCTTTTTCAATTAAAACTATTTTTATTATTTGCGATATATATATTTATATTAAATGTTAGAAATACGAAAAAAAAATACTTCGTCAATAATTTATGACATCTTTTCAATAAATTAACAAAATTTAAATAATTTTAAAATGTGTCTATAACAATAATTGAATCGTATTATAATTTTCTTCTTCTAGCAAATATACAAAATATATTATAAATAAAGAAATAATTAATAAAATAATATAAAAAGTGATAAAAAAAATTTGTTGTCAAGAGCGCAGTCACATTAACGTACTTGCTTCGTTGCACAACTGCATCGTTAAACAATGCAAAATTTTCATCTAAAATTTCTTTTTCTTATCCGCGCACAAGGAACGAAGTTATAGTCCGGCTCAGTTACAACTTGTATAGACGATACACTCGTTTCTTTTTGTTCTTTTATAGATGTGTCATAAATCATGGACGAACTATACTTGGGGTAGGTTTATTAATTCACTTCGCTTATCATTTGAATTCACTTTGAAATAGTAATAACATAATAAGTAAAATTGAGTGCATCAATGAAATATTGCAATTGAAATCGTTAATCTTGAATTGAATTAATTAGTGCCACATGCACCGGCGTAGATATACCTAATCTATATCTATTTTTCATTTTCCCTGGGTATCGATAATGCATCAGGATGAAGATTAATGAACGGTAAAGCGGAATTCACGATGTCGTCATTGAAGCCTATTAGATATCCTTCTGGAGAGATCAAATGGATCATGGTAAACGACTTGGAAACGAAAATTCGTGTCTGGCCTCCGGCTTATATCAATCAATCATGTCCTCGCCAAGCTGTTTATTTATTTTGACGATTACGCGGGGAAGTGGTATCTTCCTCAATTTCACGATATCATTATTTGTTTTTTCAAACGGTATATCTGTTCAAACGCGTATGAATTTCTGTTTCATCTCGTTTCGCTTAAAAATATCACGAAATTGACAAAAAAAAGCTTTACTTCAACTAGACTTCAAACGAATCTATAATTACATTTATCACATATTTTCTAACACGCTATTAATAATAATATTAATATAATATAAATATAATATATATATATTTTAATATTCAAATTTGAATAGAGATTACTTTATTCCTAGATTATTTGATTATAATTAAACAATTATTTTCAACGACAAGATTATAATAATATTATGCATAGCTTCAAAGGCTAAACATCGACTTTAATTAAGTTGCAACGGTTTACCATCGATTTTACTTTCATGAATGCATATACAACGTGCATATTAATTTTTATTAAAAATCAGAATAATTGATTAGAAAAAATATGAAATTAAATTAGAACGTTCTTTCGGAAAATTTCAAATTAAGGCACGCTGCGTTATCACGAGGAATCATTTGAATAAGATAAAAATGTAAAAGTAAAATCTTACCATCATTCCGGTGGAAACCGCTATCCCACGACCGCAATACGTGTTCGGTACGATGTCACCGAAACCAACGCTGAGAAACGTGATGGCGATCAACCACATGGCATTAAGAAGATTCGCATGTTCTTCGTCGTGGAACCTACATTGGCAAATATTGAAACGTGATATGATTGCCAATACAATAGATCATTCGCATAAACAAACGAATCATTTTATTATCATATTTTTTTTCAATTCGTTCAGATTTGCCGCATTATGTACGATACGGTATATTAAAAAATAGAAGAAAAAAGAAAAGTAACATAAATACTCGCTCGATTTTGAAATTTGAAATGAGCATTTATGAAAAGAGTATTTCCCAGCAACCCTGAGACAAATATATTTTTTCTAATGATTTTCAAACACCCATAATTATATTTCTAATGCAAAATTTTTGTTAAATTATGATTTATGAATGTGAACTTACGAATAATATATAATTGATATTAAATAATAAATATTGAAATATTATATATAGTGTTTTCTTATATTGTTTCACGCGTGACATTTTGCGAAATGCGATGTTACTGAGAAACACCCACATACACGTAGTACATAGAGACACACAAAGCAAAGAAACTTATCGATCGTATCGGGCACAGCTTATCCGTTTTCCTCGGGAGCCCTTTCCCTTCTATTTACGATTTACATGTCTAACACGATTCTCGGATTAGAATACGCGGATTCGATTCCATTCAAGATTCGTAGAATCGAAATATGTCGAGCATCGTTGGTCTGATGGGGTCCAAGGGTTGATAGGAATTGCTACCCTAGCAGAATGTTAATGTTATTTATTATTATATGGTTTGAAGAATCCTAAACTATCCCTTTTTATTTATACAAATGTTTATCTTATATTTATAGAGTAGGTAAAGTTATCATTTTATTTGATTTCCCTATCAATGAACTACTACTTGCGTATATTTTCTCGAATAATCTAATTTGTTCTTTAAATTTTTGTAACCTTTTCAAATCAGAGCCAACGATAAAACGAAGAATTAAATTAAATTCTCATTAACATATCACATAAAGTTCGACCTCGCTGGATGATAGATATAAAATCATGGAAAATGATATAAAAGCTATTAATTGCCCTATTCAGCTTGTAAGTTAATTTCATCGAGTACAGACTTTCAAACGTGTAATTATATTTGTTAATTATCGTGTATATATATATAGGTACGTACGTGTTCTTATTTATATGATTATACATATACATGCATGTTTTGATATGTTTAAACGATAGATTGAAATTCGTGATAATTATTAACATTATTTACTACGTAATAAACTTACAATTAAACATTTTGTTTGTAATGTTATATTAGTTATTAATACAAAATCTATATTATGTAAAAATTTACGAATGCCATTATTAAAATGTTTTATGTTAACTTAGAAATATGTTAAATCTTTGGAAAAGGATCACCGTTCGAAATACGATCTAACGTAAAGCGAACATTTTCTTCGAAAGGGAAATAACGAAGAAAGCTAAAGTTCTCCAGAGACACGTTTTCCCAAAGTTTCTTGAAAAGGAACAATGGAAACTTTTGTATACCTACATCTGCGTTCAGCTTCTCTCGTTTTACAAGAGAGCAATTCTCAAGGGGTTGCAAGGATATCCAAAAATGAAGAAGAGGGAAGACTCGTTCCGTTCGGTCTTGCATACCTTGCCATATCACTCGACTATTAAACTTTATTAGCAGATTTGCCTAAATGCTTTTTATACTATAAACAAAAAGAAAGAAGAACAATTGAATAAACTAAAAGAAAGAAAAAAGAACAACCTAATTGATCTCTCAAAGGTATTTTTCATTCGATCAAATATATATATATATAATATTTTGTTTTTTTATCAACAAATCAATTGATCTTAAACGAACACCCTGGGAATTCCTATTCGATTCTGATAATCAAATGACCTTCGACCGGAGAAAATGTGGAAATCGATACAACGAGGTTATCGATTTTTCTCTGATTGATTTCATTAAATCTTAACAGCGATGTAAATTCTCTTAGAATTCAATCGTATTTTCGTGCACGAGATAAACACGAAGCAGCATTGGGTACAGGGGCTATTCCTATTGATTCTAAATTACATAAAATTCTATATTTATAGGATTCAATTAAGATTAGGAAGTTTAAGATTAGTTTCCCAGTTTAACCAGGGACCACCGACAGTAAAACGTGGAAGATTAATGAAGTAGAAGAATTTATGTTTTCAAGAAATTCGAATCGTTTGTTAGAAAGAAATGGCATATCGGTCAGGGACGTGTCTAGCGTATTACGAGACGTCGTTTTCCTGATTTCATAAGGGTGAATATCGAATTAGGTTGAGGAACGATGTACCGAATATATAGATAAATTTTCTGCTTTTTATCTTACTTTTTTTTTTTTTTTTTTTAATCTATGTGAGGTGAATTTTTGTTATCCTTGGTGATCGTCCAGAAGATTTATCGGAAAGTTCTAAGTAGTTACGTACCAACTATAAATATTCCAAGGGTGATAAATATTTCAGTTTAAGGGAAAAAAGCGGAAGAAGTTTCGTCCATTAAGTAGGCCAAAGAGAGAAAAGGAAGGAATAAACGAAGGAATAAGAAGAGAAGAAAAGGGATAAAAGGGAAAAGGATGAGAAGGGAAAATAAGGGAAATATAAGAACAAAGAGAAATGTAACGAGAGAAAGAGGAAGAAAGAAAGAAAGAAAGGAAGAATGAAAGACAGTGAAACAGAGAAAAAGGAACAGGCCGGAAGGTTTTATCGAGCCGGTAGAAAACGTCACTTGAAAATGGGTAGCAGAAAAGGAGCAAACATTTTTGCTTATACATGCGAGTAAAATCTTAAAGTTATAGGGGGTACTACCGGAATTGCGAAACTAACGAAATGGAAATAATTTATTTACCGGAAACAAATCGAATAGATCGAAATGATTTATTTTTGTTTCTTTAACGATTATTGTTAATTGAACTAAGAGAAAACGAAACAAAAGAAAAAAAAAAAGGAAAGTTAATAAAAAATTGTTCGTACCCCATCGGTATCTTATTTCTTGTTTAAACAATTAAATCGAATAAATTGAAATAATAATCTACTTTTTCAATTATCACCGATCGTAAAAGAAAACAGTAATAAAAACGTAAATTGAACGGATTGAAATCGTATTTTAATTTATTTTGATTAAAACGTATGACATTTATAAGATCGATTATTTCTTTTCCTTCCAGGACTCTGCCATTTACGTAAGAATTTAATTACGCCGATTGGAATCTCGAGAGATTCACTATCGATACCGAGCGATCATTTTAACGGTACAATGTCGAAATTTCCGATTTAATTCCTCGTTATCGGCCGACTAAGTAAGACGAACTCTGCGAAACTTCTTGAATTAATACCTCGTAAAGACGATTCGTGTCTGTTAGGTATTTTCTCTTATGGCCAAACGATTCGTTCGTGTTTACTTATTTCGATTCGCGAAAAAAAGGAAACAAGTATCTTTTACTTATATTCGACGGCACGAAATCAAAATTACCCAACGAATACCGTAATTTCGACAGCTTCGGATTTTATAATCTTCGTGTTTAGAAGTACTTTCGAGATATATATTCTGTAAAAAAAAAATCAGAAAAAATATTCTAGACGGTTTGATAGATTATAATTTATGATACATACCCACGTGTATCGTATTAAATAAGACTTAATCTTAAATCAACTTCAATATCAAATGTCAAATTTATATCAGAAGTTGAGAATATTCTGGAAAATATATTATGTTCTTGCTATAATTCATATAATTAGGCCAAGTTATACAAAAATCTACAAATCTTCGAAATTAAGATATAATTCATTAAACGCAACCTATTAAAACTTTTACATTATATTAGATGCAACAATTAATTCTGTGCCTTGATATTAAATTCATTGTATTAAAATTGCAGTTCGTTTTTCGTCAAATAATTTGGCAGTTGTCTGAAAAATATGTACCAAAGTAATTTCATAATAATGGTAAACCATTTCGAAGAATAACAGAGAATATATGATCACTTTATAAATAAATATTACATTATTTAAAAATAAGACATCGAATTAATTGCTAAAATTATTTAAGATTCAATACAATTATAAGCTACAGTCATACATATTTTATGCATATAAATTACAATTAAAAATAATAGAAAAATGTATTAACTATACGTTACAATTTAGCCTAATTAACTTTCTACTCTAATAATAATTATCTCTGTAATAAAATTAAAAATAAACAAGAAAGTAAGACAGAAATGATTTACCTTTCGCATTGTCGTAACGTCCACGAAGCAATGATCCACAATGAGACCATGAAGACCAATAAGACGGTACCCGGGCAAATGGTCATCAGGGTCTTCAAGACGAAACGTGTGTTGAAGTTAATACGATTCAAGGCCCCGATGCTGCGAGAGGATGCATCGGTGAAAAGCTTCGAATGTAGCAACATCACCCGACAGATGAGGTAGAGTCTAAGGAACATCGGTAGCGAAAGGGTTACGTCATATGGCACCCACTTGGAGCCTATATCACCGCCCTTGTTCGCCAACTTGGTCGTCCATAGGAAATAATACTCCCCGGGTATCGGATGGATCGCGCAGATCAACAACTCCACCGAAATCTGGGAGATCCTTTGCCAGGTCATCGCGATCCTCCAATCGTCCGCGCAGTTATCGATCATGAACAACTGCCAGTAACATGAAACAAAGAGAACGAGAGAGAGCAAGTATTACGGGAGATCTGACATATCAGCAATATTACGTTTGATCGATGTGTGTTATCTCTATCTATCTATCTATCTATGGTATCCTATCTACGTTCTATGCACGAAACTAACCGAATGTTTTTAATAACTATATTACATTTACCAGATCACCAAAAAACAATGATTTATACAACTCGGTATGTTTCTTTCTTCTTTCTTCCTTTCTTTTTCAAATAATTTCAGTTTTATTTTTGAAATAGTATATAAGAGGAGTGCATTAGTGGATTAAAAAAATTGTTGATTAGGCGATGGAAATATAGAATGTAACATAAAAATATGAATGTACCTTTCGATGTACTTTCCTTTTTGAAATCTTCTGTTAGACTCATACATTGTCATATAAACAAGATTTTTTATTAAAATTTAAGTATTTTTATCGTTTTTATGCAATTATTTAACCGCTCATGCGCAGTGGTGAATTCGAAGGTAAAATACTAAAATCAGAACGTTACAATTTTGAATTTTATGTATTAGATGTATGACACCCTTTATATACACGCGTAACGTTCGGAAAGTCATATAAACAACTTTCAATAAAAGTACTTTCATAGAGGACAACGTCTCATTTCAACGGTGGATTTCGAAGGGGACGGTACATAGATCGTATACACCTAGCTTTTAAACAACAACAGACACTTCTATCGATTAATTAACAATTATTTTAATATTCTAATGTACTTTACTTACATTAAGGGGTTATAGGACTACCTAATATATTTTGGACAATCAATCATTTCAAAATAAGAGGTATTTATAGGTAAATATATCATGAAATTAATCTAACGTTCGCGGTCGATTTTTTGGAGTATAACAAAAAGATTTATAAAAATTGGTTATTTTATTTATACCTTTGGTTAATCTGTTTTAAAAATAAATAATCAATATATAGAGTTAAATATCCAGTACGTAGCATTGATATTTAATCCTATAATGCAATTCTGATACTTTTATATAAATACTGACCATTTATTTAAAGTATTGATAAATTCTTTTTTTTTTTGCTTTTTATTTAACCAAATATTTTTTATTATAATGATCATTGTTTCTTTTATAAAATAATGATAATAACGTTGCATCAAAATACTAATCGTATATTTTTGATTTCTCTCATTCTAATTTATATTGATTTTTTAATATCTCCTTTTAAAAATTTCTATTGTTTTTTAATTTTTTTTTATTTATAGAATAATGTAAATAATGATTTGATTTTAAATATTATTCGAATAATTTTGCGATACACCATAGCACATGTTAAATTGTTCTGTTTCGTTGAACTGTAAAGATTTTTTGTTTCAGTTTTTTTTCTATACCGTTGTTTTTTTTTCTCCATTTGTAAACTTATTCTCTCGAATATTGTTCACACACGAACGAGTAAACGATACATAATACGTACTGCGAAGCTCGCTTATATTCGATGAGAGAAAACGGTGTGTTCGTGCTCGCGCGATTTAATATATCCGTGTTGGTCGTCGATATTTGTCCGCAGAAAATGCCGCATCACGAAGAGTGTGACGACGCGATCCTCTTGTGCCAACTTGGCGCATCCCCCTTTTTCTTTATCTCGAGCGAGGAATTGGTGATAACATATAATACGTGTAAAGTATTATCGAATCATGGAACAATTTTTCTAAATTACCTATTCCTCCTTAAAATCATTTTCTTCTTCCTCGCTCGATCTCTACATTTATTTATATAATAAAATAAATTTATACGTGCTGATAATTATGACACTGGACTGAATTAACGAAACAAATTGGAACAATGAATTTTTATGATTTATTTTCTATACAAATTATTTTCAATTATAAAATAAATGATGAAATTCATTTGTATAATTTTGTTTGACTTATGTTAAATTAACTGTAATAATTATACGTAAGAAGAAAAATGTAAATGCTATCAACCATTTCATTTATCATGATACTCGATAACGATCGATATGACGTATCAGCAAGAAATCAGAACTGACTTAACGATGATGTTTTTCCAAATGCTTTTTGTGAAATGGTTGGCTCATCTATCAGAACCATTTCTAGGATAACACAAGGCTACGAATACTTTTCGTGATTCTTGAAAGATGCGTTTTCTCGTATTTTGCATATGATTATCATAATACACCGTGGATGCTCCATTCTTCGTGAAGTTGCATGGCAAGCGTAGATAAGTACCAATATTTATACACTCACGCATATGCATATACACACACACACACACACACACGTTCTCTCTCTCTTTCTCTGTCCCTCTCTTATCTTTTTCTTTTATATTATTTTTTCTTCTGCTTTTCTTCTTTTCCGACATTTCTCGAGAAATTTCCGCGAGTAGGTACGTACCTATATACGAGTGGAAAAGAAGAAATGATAAAGTAAGAGATAGGAAGATAAAAAGAAAAGAAAACACAAAATAGAAAAAAGTTAGAAAGAAAGAAAGAAAGAAAGAAATATGGAACGAAGAAAGATCGGTCGAAAAATTGTACCGATATTTTATGCGACAACCTTGATGGATTTATCGTGCAACACTACGCACGAATTTCCTTTTATCTACGTCGCGTATCGTACAATAATTTTCTATAAAATCGCAAAAAGGGAACCCGTGTTTCCATCGTGATTCCTTTTTAATTGGACAAAAATATATAAATGCTTACGCGCTGTTATCTTTTTTTTTCTTTTCTTTTCTTTGAAAAAAAAAATTAATTACAAAGGTTACCGATTACGAATAAACAAGAAAAGGGGAAGTGTTCATGGAAAAAGAGAAGAATAAAGAAAAAAGAAGAGAAGTGATGGATCAAAGTTTATTGCACTACGGTAAGAGTTCCGTCATCACAAAGGTAAAGTAAACACGTTTCAAGATCTGAAGAGGAGAGAGAGAGAGAGAGATAGAGAGAGAAATAGCTAATACAAAGCAATTGAATGCGGAGGAATTCCCGATGCAACAGTCAAAGGATTCAACATTCGAAATTGAAGGAGATAGACACGCTCGAGAATCATAGTAGAGTTAGAAAAATGAACTTAAACGAGAGTAAAAATTTCTTTTCGAATGTTCTAAAAAGTAAATAAATCAAGTTTCAATTACTCGTCAAAGAGTAATAAACTTTTCAAAAGTATTGAAATTAGATATTTCAGGATTTAGCTGGTCATTTCATGAATTAACGTTTTCTCGCAAAGTAACAACGCTGACATATATAGATGCAAATACATATTCGAAATGGGAATAATAAGTAGAGGCTTTAAAATGTTGAGTTGGTCAAATCTCGAGGGATAACAATTTTCGAGTTTTCTCATTAACAACTACGGTTGAATATCAAGTCGGGGGGCCTTTGTCTACGGGAGATGTTAACTCATACGATATTAAAACGCGAGCTCTCTTTTTCTCTCTCCCTCTCTCTCTTTTTGTTCGTATTAAAATATAATCGCAAATGTCTCATCCACAAATGTACAAGGAATATTGCTATGCGATAGGAAGAAGACTAGTTTCAGGTATCCAGTTTACACGTAATAGTGGTTGTATTTGTAACTATAGTTGTAGGTAGTGGTAGTGGTTGTATTAGTGATGGTGGTGCTGGTAATAGCAGTTCGGCGTACGTCGCAGTAGAAATCCAGTGCTTTTAATTAGAAGCGAAATAGAACCCCGTTTATTTCAAGGGAGAGAGAAAGAGAAAGAAGGTGAGACAGGCCAATAGAAAGAAAGAAAGATAAAGAGAGAGAGAATTAGTGGGTTGTAGAGAATACAGAGAGAAGTGGTCGCCTGCAAGTTCTATAACGACCTATCGTAAAATCTCTACAATGACCTATACTGGCATATGCCATACCATTGTCAGGTAACACATTGCAAATATGTCATATAGTGAATTTTATGACATATAATTCGTTCGGAGGTAACGTGTCACTGCAATATCGGTGATAGTATCATTCGATTTGTTCTTTATTGCGAGACGCATTGTTTAGTTTGGATCAATCTTCTTTCTCTATCTCTCTCAATTTATTTTTGTCATACAATATCTTTTATACCTGTGTATTCCAAATTCCTTCTATTAACACCTTAACGATCGCATCATTATTTTGATTTATTATTTGGAAAATGGGAAAGGGAAAATATAATGACTTCGTAATAAAACAAATGTGATCAATTTAACGATAGATCGAATAATGCGTAAGAAAAAAAAGTAATATTTGATTTGTCGTAAATTTCTTGATTAGGTATTAAAAATCGATAGAATTTATATATATATGTAAATATTTTTAATCGTATAATAATAATAAGAGCATCGTTTTTACTAATTTGTTTTTTCTTTTGAATTTATATTAAATACGTAAAAAAGAAAAAGATAAATATCATTTAATAATCAAATTTGTTGGGATTAATTTACGAGAACAATTGTCTCATTAAAAATATAAATGTATAAAAGATACAAATTTTATTCGTAGCTGAAGTTACCATCGAATAATTTCTTTTCTCTTTTTATTTTCTTTCGAAATTAGACTTATACGTACTGGGTAATTTAGAAAAAAAAGAAAAAAGAAATAAAAGAAAGTAAGTAGCTCATTTATTCTCGAACGATAAAATTTACATGTCTCTGTACCAGATATGTAAATGCGTAAATAAGTAGACAATTTCGTTTCTTATCCTAATAAGTATCTTACCGATTATCTAAAATACATCTCTTCTTCCCTTTTAGCATTTTTAGTCTTTCTAATTTATCCTTGGTCGTATATATAATCAATATGTAAATTACGCAAAAGATAAGATGATTTTTTAACTGGGAATAAAGATCGTCGTCGTCGTTCGTAACTAATAAATGTAAATAAAACGCGTAACGTGTATTAGAACGTATCCCATGAGAATGGAGAGAAAAAAAAGAACAAACCAAAAAAGTAAGGGAAAGAATACTCCCACGAGGATGATTTTAAACTTCGCGCTATACTCGCTTGATTTGTTGCGATGTCTCTAATCCTCCCTTACGTTCCCCTACATCCCCTCCCACCCCCCTGTCCCTTCCCTTTCCCCATATCTTCTGTAAATGCTAAACGGGGGTACAACCCTCCGAAACCAAATCATTCTAATAAAGTATCACCCCACCCCACGGTTTTTTTCTTTCTTTCTTTCTTTATTTTTCGGCTGTTCGTTCATTCGACGAAAACATTTGAGCATCGTGAAAATTTTTATCGTCGAATTAAGTCGAGTCGTTAACGCTCGTTTTAAAATTCTTCCTATTATTCTAATTAAGATTTGTCTCTCGAATATACATAATTCTAAATTTTGAAATAATTCAACCATTTTATTGTACGTGCAAAGGATTGTATAATTGTAATAAGAAAACATTATTTCAATTATTCATTTTCGTGAGATGAGTCGGAAAATTTATTAGAAAAATTATAAATGTATTATTCTTATAATTTGTTTTCTTTTTATTTGGAATCAATTTTTGTTCTATTTAAAGGAAGCATCTTTGACGTTAAAATATTCAATCGAGATTAGAACGTTTAAGTTTCATTTCTTTTGTATTTTTTTTTTTTTTATTATTCTAGACCGAACAACATATATTTAATATCTGAAGCATCAAATGAAAACTCTTTTATTTGTTATACTTTATATTCTATTATAAAAAGATAAAACAGTGCTATAACGTTAAGGACTCATCGGTAGAGTGTCTTTGTTATTGAAATTTATATGAACATCGTTATATTTAAAACTCCATCGAAATATCGAAGAGCAGTGAAATATGTTGACCCAGATTTTTAGAGAAGAGAGTAATCGAAAGATTTTTTTTACATGATAACGAACAAGTAAGCCGATAAAATTTTTGTCGAGGATTCGAAGGATCAAATCTTGCTTGCGTGTTTTGGGATTAATCGGTAAAAAAATTCTGCCCAATTGTTACGGCATATTCTTTAGATTTTTTTTCTTTTTTGTTTAGAGAGAAAAAATCAAATTTTACTTTTGACGTGGCCGCTAGAATGTGTTTCGTTTTCATTTGAACTAATCGCAAGTACATCGTGTGACTCCATTAATAAGTCATATAGGTTATTTCGATAGATAGCTGGAGGATATTCAATATTTTATAGCGAATAATATTCGTATGATTTCGATATTCGAGTATTTCGAAGTACTCTTGAATTTTACAAAATAACAGTTAATCTATATATTATCTACGAATTGTTTATCGAATTTTTGTCTTTATAAATGATCCAATACTACGAGTGAAAATTTATACAAAAATTACACGCATACTCTTTCTCTCTCTCTTTTTAACGAAAACACATATTCGTTCGTTTCCAACGTACACGACATAACGAGCAATATCATAAGCTATAAGTTTCAACGATCGAACAATAATATCGTCAAAAACGATTCCAATCGTCTTCCAAAACACGTTCGAAATCCTTAATATTCTTTAACGACATTGCTATTCTCAAATGGAGAATATCTTCCATTTCCCCAAGGTATTTCTAGTAATTCCGAGAAATTATGATTCCACAGAGGTTCAACGTTTGTTCGTTAAAAGCGTCAGGAAGAAACGTTTAAGAGTGAATTAATGGGGGAACGAAGGTGCAAAGATAGAAAAAGATTCTCAATTTTTGTTTATTTATCATTCGTCATCTCAAATTAACGTTGAGAAAATGTCTAAAGGGAAAGAAAGAAAAAATGAACTTTTGCTTGTCATATACGTGTCAAAATTAACTTTTTTTTTTTTCAAATAAATATTAAAAATATAATACACCTAATATTATACTTTCGTTAATTTTAATTTAACACCTAACTACTTATTAATATTTCATTAATTATCAATCTTCTAATAATTATATATATATATTATAATAAAAAATATGATATGAAATTATTAACCCTAAGTACATCACCGTTTAAAGTTTAAGTAAATTTTATATTATACGAACAATTAAAAAAAAAATTGTATAACGTAACAATTTGGTTATTGTTTGGCTCTACTTGAAAAATATGTACTGCAATACTTGAGACGAGAAATGGTGAGTATACAAGCCAGAGGCGATCATCTCGGTGAATTAGAAATAGCTAGGAGAGAGAGAGAGAGAGAGAGACAGAGAGGGAGAGACAGTCAGACAAATCTCTAGAGAAACGGACAAGCTTTCATTTTACTTGGTCGACTATACCGATCCACGGGCAAATCTGCGCGTACAAATCGTTGATAAACGACAATCAACAGGTGCCGAAAGGTCAACGAGCCATTAGGCTCGAATCCAAGCAGTGTGTTGTTACTGAAAGATCATGCGGATGGATAGTTTCTCGTTAAATCGTTTTCTCCTCGTTAGAGATTAATCCATAAAAAAAAGAAAAAAAAAGAAGAAAAGAAAAGGGAGGAAAAAAACACACACACATACTCGAATAATTAAATTGGTGCATTTATTCGAAATCATAGGCGATTTTATTGGCAAATCCTTTTCGCGTGAGTGCACGTTACAAACGAGTATAGAACGTATTACGCCGTTTATTTATACGTACGAACACGATCGATCGTAAATAATAAGAGTAAAAACAATACGCGAAAAAGAAAAGCAGCGGTAAAAAATTCAATTCCAAGAAGGAAGCCCAAAGACAAGGAAAAGAAAGCAAGAAAAATATCGTTTGTTATTGACACGTGTGAATGATTGATCGATATCTTCGAGAGTATTATCATCCAGCGAATTGGTATTAGCGAGGTGATAAGAAAGTGCATTCGTTGAATAATGCATTAGCTTTCCTAACATGTGATTATCATGATCTGGAATAAAAGTCGTTCTTTTTTAACTTTCTCATCCCTTCTTATATTTCTGATATCTTCTTAGGTTTTCTTTTTAAAAAAAAAAAAGAAAAAGAAAAAATAAGATGGATGAATCCCTTTTTCAAAGTAGTGTTCTTCGTGACACACATAAATATATATATATATGTGTGTGTAGTAGTGTATGTAGAGCTATCGATCATACGACAAAACCTTCTTTTGTTCCATCAAACGATAAGATTTGTTTAGCTTGATGAAAGGCCGATGAGAATCGCGTAGCGAGTAAATTTTTGAAGAATCGAGTGATGCTAGAAAGAAAGATGAGTGGACAAGAACGAACGTCTTCGTGAGAGAATGACGATAAGATATCCGGGAAGTAGTAGGGGTGGGTTGGGGTGGAAAAACGAGACGAAGCTTTCAGTCAAAAGCGATTGTAAGACGTGTGTGCTTTCACGCTTTCTTTCTCTCTCTCTCTCTCTTTCTCTCTTCATATCTTTTTTTTTTCTCTCAACTTTGATTCTTGGATCGATCCAACTACGACAGCATCAATTTGTCTTTCGAATCGTCGGGAGAGTGAGAAAGATAAAAATGTCAGGGCCAAAATTGGAAGGGTAGATTTCTTCGACGATCTAAACGAACAATTTTTATTCTCCAATCATACTTATTTCGTTCTTTTTGAAACTTTTCGACGTTTCGATTAGGATTTCTTTTTCTTTTTTTTTTTTTTGAGGAAGGGTACCGAAAATTTTCAAGCGAAAAGTGAAAAGTGAAAGATAAAAAAGGGAGGTGTGTTATTTCAGTGAGAGAAACGGAAAATATCTTTGGGGAAATATTACTTTCAAGAGAGGGCCAGGGATAATTTAAGAAGTTTTACTTCAGTCGTGGGTTGGTTCCAATATCTTTATTTTTATAGAATCTTTCGTACGTTTAATTTGGCAAAAAAAAGATCTGATGAATTATAATCAATAATAAATAATTCTCATACCTATTTTTAGTTTTCATACAAAATTTTTCTAATTATATATATTTTTGCGATAACATTCGCGAATTAAATTCAATGAGAAAAAGATCAAATGAAATAATTCAATTATATATTTGATTCTCGTTCGTTTGAAAAATTATTTTACGTTTTTATATAAAAATTTGTTCAATTTTAAATATCGCGACGATCTCCCGTAAGATATAAACGAAAAAAATAAAATGGAAAGATTTTAAATAAATAATTCGATAATACGTAATTCGTTTTTTTTTTTTCTTTTTTTTTATATCAATGCAATTTTCATTTGCATTTATACGAATATCAAGTTCCAGGCATCATTGGAATACGTGCATAAGCTCGATTAATTTGAAAAACGTGCTTCGCTTATAATTATGTATATATATATATATACACAGATAATTCATCGTACACGTGCTCGTATAATAAAAAAAAAAGAAAAGAATCTCGGTAAACGGATGTTTCTAATTACAAATGGATATTAAAGTCTACAATTAAACATTGGCTTTTAATTAAACGCAAAGCATACAATTTTCATTGCTTTTTCTTTTTTTTTATTTCTTTGTTTCTTTTTCTTCTTTCTATATTTAAAACGATTAACACGAAATCTCTACATTATTTCTTTTAATTTGAAATTTTCTTTTTCAAAAATATTTCATTACTTATCGTAATACGTTAATATATTATTTTTAATCTTCGCACTTATTCCCTTTTTTTTCTTTCATCTTTTTCATCTTCCTCATCGTCAACGAACCCGATAAAGAGATAAAAAAAAAAGAAAAAAAAAAAAGTTACAGAAAAGGGAAAAAGAATTTGAACCAGAAAATAATCCGCTGAACGTGTGATTTATGAGACGGAAGAAAATGTACTCTTGTTGGACGAATTAGAACGATTTATACCTACCGATCTATGCTTTCTCTTTTTTTTATTTTTTTTATCCTTCTTCTTCTCTATTTTTTCTTGTTCTCTTTTAGATTTCCGACATCTGTTAATGAAATTTTCTACTTGACCATTAATTACATCCTATCCATTGTTTCTTCTTTTCATATTTTTTTCCTTCTTTATTTCATTTCATTAACAGACCATTTCTCGTAATATTAAACAGTTATTTATTTACGTTAACGTGAGTTATTAACCATTATTATCTTTGTACGATATAATAAAACGTCGGAATTTATTAAAACTAATGATGTTAATAATAAAAGGTAAAAATTTTAGCTTTGTTGAAACATTTAACAAGAGGATATAACAAAGAAAAAGAAAAAGAAAAGAAAAGAGAGAGAGAGAGAGACCGTTTTTCAGAAACAGAGCATACATTAAATGCATTAAAATAAGTTTTAAAACGTTTCTCTGAAATGCACAGCTGTTCGAAGTACCGTGAATTATTAGATTAATTCTTAATTAACTTGTATCGTGATTTAAGAACTAAAAAATAATTATTCAACGAAGTGTGCAAAGTATACCTGCTCGTACTCCTTTCATACACACACATACACACACACACACATGTATATACACGTGAATTCGTTTATACTCAAGTAAATTTATACATATTTAAATGTAATATACATTGTCGTAGTAAAACGTGGAGTGCACGTAAGCATGATTGTTAAAATTTTGGCTAGAGTGCAACGTTACATGTATTCTCATTGTTTGTTTCAACTGCGTTAATAATCGTTGACAATGTTACTCATACTTATAGGTTGTATAGGGTCAGAGTGCAATTTTTCAAGTGTTATTTTTTATTAAAGTTTTTTGCCGGTCACGTATGAACGTTTACATCGTAAATGTAAAAAAAAAAAAATGAAAAAGAGAGAGAGAAAAAAAAATAGATAGAAAGAGGATTAGTGCAATCATTTTCAGTATCATTTCACCAAAACTACTTACTTACATACTGTGGTAGATTTGTACGCACAGATTATCTTAAAACGATACGAAACTATCTAAGAAACTCCGATGCATTTAAATTTGCATGCATTGCTTCGAACCTCTAATGTTTATCGATTTTTCTATCCTTTCTTATCTCGTACGAAAGAAAAATTTCCCAACGCTAATCCTTTATAACGTAATTTAACTTTGAAATTGCAATATCGTACTTTTTGTTAGAAAATTACTTATCGATTTTTATCTGATAATAGAGTTTAAAGAATTTTTACGAAAATTTCATTCCGACGTTAGAAAGTTACAATTCATTTCGTATTATTGACGATCGGTCGCAGTTGGCGCTGCAATTCTAGCTGCAGTTGATGCTAAAATGAGAAAGCATATGAAACTACCATAACTTCGTCGAACATTGGCGCGTTTGGTAATAAAGTATCGTAAGTATAAGGTGATCGTAGAAAATCGAGCCAAGCTCTCTTACAGTCGTATTCGGTAATTCGAAAATTCGCACACTGTTCGTTCTTTCCTTTCTTCAAATTGATACTCTCGGAGGGATATCAATTTTCCAAGGTTTTGTTTGATAGTTTTATCCTTTTCCAAACTATTTTTTCTTTTTCTATTCGGTTTATATAATTGTATCGAAATTTTATTAAATTTCGTTCTTAAAACAACCATCTTTTATTTTGTTTCGATATTTTTATCATTTATTTATAGTAGGAATTCCGATATACAAATATTAACGTATATATTTATTTAGAATATTAAATATTATTGTTTATACTCTTTCGTTACTAGCCACCCATATATAGGTCGTCATATATATTATATTTTATATAATATGTAATAAAAATGCATATGTAATTTAGTTGTTTTTTAGTCCAAGTATATTTTATGTTTCGTTAGTGTATTCGAAGATAAAGAAGATCGTTAGCTCGATGAAAATATCGAATAAAAAGATTTGAAAAATCCGTACGACAAAGGAATGAAATGCTTTGTTATCGAACAATAGCGTTGTTATCAGGAAAAATAAATTTAATCCGTACTCAATGATCAAGCACGCAAACGAAGAAACGTAATCATTTTTATTTTCTTTATTATTCGTCATGCAAAAAATACGTGCTTCTTGAATATGATAATTATCTATAATATATCTTTCGATCAATTAATAATAATGAATTTGTATTACCTCTGGCATAGGTATATCTTTTTATTAAATAATACCCGGAATTGGATATTAAAAAAAGTTTCGAAAAGGTTTAAAGTTTGAATAAAAAGTTTAGGTAATAAAAAAGTTAGGCAAATTTATTAATAAAAATAAGGAAATACTCTCCGCGTGTTCGTTTACTTTGATACGATCGAATCATTATCTAATATCAAAGAGCTTTCCTTATTGATAAAAGCGTAAAACTTTTGAAGATTTTATTCACGAAGAAGAGAGTCGCACGTGTTACGCATCAACTCGTCGTCGTCGTCGTCGTCGTCGATGAGATCCAAAGTGCACTTTACGAGGGTTACTTTGATAGCGGTGGTAACGTTTTGCAAACAGAGGGTGGAATATATTGAATCTCGTGTGAAAAACTTGAGACACTCGTGGATAAACAAAAACATTGTTTATTTAGTCCTTCAGAGTCATGGGAAATGATCAAGTTTGTCGTCTCTGACAACCCCCTTTACATTTAATTATATTAATGCACTTGATACAAAGTTAGAAATACGAGAAAATAATAGTGACAAATTCTACGATTAATAAATTAATAGTTACAATAAAAGTAAAAAACATTCGTCCGATATAATTCGATAGTCCCATTCGAACGAGTTGTTTTATGTAAAATGTAATTATTATATTGAAATAATGAATATTAAAACGAAGTATTGAAATGGACGCGAGATATTCGTTTAGGTAATGGAAAATGTTGATATTTTATTATCGTTCAAAGAATTTCAAAATATCCTGTAATACGTGTTCTCTCGTATATCATAAAATTAAATTTATTTTAACGTTAACTTGTACAAATAATCATACGACATTTTTTCTTAAACGATAAAGAAATTATTTTTCGAAATCTAATATTTTTTAGCAAAACAAATTAGAATTCGAATATATAGTATTAAGTTAAATAATAGTTGATAGAATTTGTCAAGTAGAAATTTCGGTAATCGTTTACCGAGGTAACAAATGAATGTAGTTTAATTGAACGAACGTGACTCGAAACGACATAATTGAAATGCATAATCAGCCGAAAATTCTCTACAGTTTCGTTAATTGGCGTATTTTTATCTTTAGAAAGTATCGACATATTAATAATTACGATTTATCGTTTGATTTCATTTTGGTTTTCAATTAATTAACGTGAATTCTATTTTGATTATTTAATTATTTGAATTGATTATTTGATCATATAATTAAATAAAAATAAATTATAGATAAAAATTCATCTCAGTTTTATGAAATGTAAATAAACGATTTGATGTTTTTAGAAAAATGATTTTATTGTCGATAATTTGAAGAAATGACGTAAGAGACTGAGTGTTTAGAAAACTATTTACGATTAGTAAATGTTACTCCCCCCTCGCGCGGCCAGTTTTTATATTCCAATGTTGTCAGAGATCTCATCGTCGCATTTGTATACACATTAACATTCATTGATTTGACTTTGGTCTAGTATACTGCGTAGTTTGTTACCTTCATAGTTATTGTCAGTCTTCTTCGAGCGTCGCGAGACGTAGGACCGATATTAGAAAAGTATGATGAATTCATTCGCGTATACGTCGCGTGTTTTGTTGCTATGCAAATAATATGCATATGTGCGTGAGTGTGTGCGTGTACTAGTGACGAGTGGTGACTCGCATACGTGTGTATATATATTAACATCGTGTATATAAGATAAAATACATCTAACGCGATTAATTATTGAAATTTTTATTATTTATTATATAATTAGAGTATCGTTGTGCTGATGCAGTGTTGTTGATGGTGTAGTGTAGTGTTGTATCTAGTGAGAGGATAAGTGAGATAAAAAAATGGATAATCTATCAAACAGGAATACATCTCAGCACGTTTTAATACGTCTGGTCAGAAGCTGAGAAGAATGACGATTGATAATAGAAGGGTGAGTGGAAATTAAGCCAATTTATAGAACGGTTTCTCGACTATTTTTTTAGTTTTTTTATGCATTCTCTTCACTTGTTAGCTATTGTCTGTATTATACAATGTTATCACTTACCATCGTATTTCACGAATTAATGGATTACACAAATTAATGTTAACGCATGCTTTCTCTTTTACGTATAAATATGTTGAAATAAAAAAACCAAAAAATGTAAAATTCGACGATAGGACAAAATAAGTAATCGGTTTCGTTAAGAAAGTTTTGCTACGTAAAATCTGTCAGAATGCAGCTGTTAAATTTTCGTGACTTGGCACATTTCCTCAGCTTCAACTTGTACAATTCCTTCTCTCAGTAGTCTCGGGAACTTTTTTTATGAAGTCACGTCCACGATACGATGGGCAAATAGAAATAAATGAAAGAGTTAAGGTGTCATTGTTTTTCTTGACTTTTTCTTTACTTTTCCTCTCTACTCGTCTATCTTAATTTTTCTCTCTTAATTTAGTGGGGTATCAAGTGCGTACAAAAAATTGGACCGAAACCAGAAAAAAACCTTCTCAAAGAAAGAACTTCTAATTGAACTTCGAAACTTTTTCGAAGTCTGACATTTCTTTCTACTTCTGTTGTTTTTTTCTTTTTTCTTCTTCTCCTTTTTCCAATATTTCATTCTTTTGCTACTTTTCTTTTATCGTTGAAAGCCCTGCTAAGATTTTTTAGTCAAATAATTTTATTTGGTTATTTGTTTTTTTTCTCGAGTAAAGCTTTCGAGGTAGAGATATTTCGGCTAAGATACAAATGTACAAATACACATACATGCACACATACATAACGATACGATCACGAAGAGAAAAGTTAAGGAGAGTTATGCTTTCCGCCGTCTTTCAGTTATTATAAGCCGCGAGTGCTCTTGAAAAGCTCAGAGAACCGTGGAAATATTCAATGAATACTATTGATTCGTACAACATACATACATACATACATACATGCATGCATGCATAAATCGCACATCGTCAAAAAGACGAAAAGTTTCTCCGGGCAAAAGGTTTTAGCATGTGCCAAGCTTTTATTCGCGCCGGTGATTCGCGTCGTCGCGTCGCTCGTGTGACTTCGAATAGACAAGGAAAAATTTGCATTTTAGATTTTCCCAGATAAAATCTTTGCATATATGTATCCTTATTTATCTTTTTTTTTTTTTATTTTTTTGTCTTCTTCTTTTTTTTTTTTTCCATAGGTCCGACGAGAAATCATTATTTTTTGTACTTTTTTCATTTGTTAGTAATTTTTTTCACATTGTCCGTTGCTAGATTTACCGTAAAATATTGTTGAGAAAGAAAAAACAATGCTTACGTCAATGATAAGATTGAAAAATAAAATCTTCGCGATTCGTAGGAACGCGAAACGTGTTTATCTTCAATTTAACTCGAATTTCATTAGTGTTGTTAATATTCACATTTTATTCGCAATACTCGATTTACCATTAATTATTACGGATTAAATCACTTTGATGAAGATGACGGGATTTCAAATAGAATTATGAGAGAGAAATTAAGAACGTAAATAAAGGCTTTTTAAGGAATATCGTGCAAGCACACGGAGTACAAGGCACGTCCCGTTTAAGACGGAAGTAATATTTAACTGCCATTGTAATCAAGCTGGTTCTACTTTGGCGAAGGGAAACTTGGAATTTACGTTTTACCGCAGAATCCTTACGGCGTTTATAATAAAACATGGGTGTGTCGCTTTAAACTAATTCGTAGAAAACGGGAAGCTCTCGTAGATAAATTAAAAAGAAGAAGTAGAATGGAAAGAAAAGGAAAAGAAATATATATCAAAGGAGAAGAAGAAGAAGCAGAAGAAGAAGAAGAAAATTCTTTGAGAGAATATTTTTAACGACGATTTATAAATTATTAGTCATTTCTATCTAATTCAACATATTGAAACTTTCCTTTAATAAAATAGGAAGCGATTGTGATAATAATAAACCGAGCCTCATAAAATACTTTGAAGCTCCTTTTACCAAAATCGTTTAAGCAGCAACTTAAATATTGATACTCGAGTTGATTTGCAGTATCTCTCTCCCTTTCAGTGATTCTCAATCTGATTCTCGATACTTTTGGAAAAGATTATACGAACGAGATTAATTACCGAAAAAGCTTATGTCAAATGAAATATTTATTCACTTTTAATTGATGACATCAAAAGTGTTTCAAGTATTAATTAGAATTGAAATTATTTGATAGGATTTAATATATATTTAATTGAATTATGTATTAATCATAAATGATTAGATATATATCGCATACTGGTATACAAACAGAGAGAAAGAGAGATTAGATCTACTTGTACATAATTTAGGAAGGACAAAGCATTCTCGTGATACCGATGTCCAGTTCAACTCGCAAAATGTCGTGCAATAGGAAAGGAGAATTCGGGAAGAGGGTGATAGACTAGTGTTATCGCTTCTCTATATTACTCGTAATTAGTATGGGATGAGGTAGATATCACGTAGTTATCGCAACGCACAAGTCCTGTCCCTTCTCTCAGAGACTCATGGATTTCATCGATAATACGTTGAGATTCCGACGAACTTAATTCCCCTTTGACAGTCTCTACGCATCCTACTGAAGTCACATACTGAGAGAGAGAGTACGAAAATTGCTAGCACGCAAAGGAAAATTAATTGCGAATTTAACTTCAAACGTAGAGTCACCGTGTCTCTAAGTTACAAGCTAAAGTGTTAACCAATAAAGCTGTCGAATTTAATTAACTTTCTAATTATTTTGTATCAAAGATATTAAATATATTAATGAATAATTATTACTGTTATTAGGAAAAAATTAATCGATTAATGTCAAATATTAAAAAAAAAAAAATAGACGTGTTTGAATTATTTTATTTTTTTGTATCGAGTCGAAAAGAGTTCGTATGAAAAATAATTGTCGAATAATTCAAATCTTTCGTGTCGTAAAAATATATAGGTACGATTTAAATTACTTTCACGATTGATTATCGGTTGAAAATTTGATTATTGGAAAAATTCGACGATATCGATTCGTCCTCGAAAGAAATATTATTTTCATAATAACAGTTTACGATATTATTAGGAATTTTTGTCCGATAGAATATATGAGAATGAGATATGTTAAACGAATACGATTTAGTCAATTCTCTCGTTAAATGTTATCGAGCTATTATCGAAAAATTGAAACGGAATCGATTCAACGGAAGCCATCAATAAAATTCAAGGTATTATCGTAGGTATGGAAATGCAGATAGAGCAAAGTTACGACCTACGAAAATGTTCAAGCCGTGACATCGGAGATACGAACTTGACTATCCATCTACACCCATATATATTTAGATATTATATACCTCTATCAGCCTTTGTATATTCATATATACATATATATATATGCATATATGCATATAACACATACGTGCATTGTTTTAACGCAATAGCCGTAAAATAGACGTACGGCCAATGTTATGTCCTCCATAATTATTCCTGTCATGTTACAAGAATATATGTATATGCATATACGAATATATATATATATATATATTTCGACAAATAATTTAACGTTTTAAACAAATATTTTTCAAATTTTCTAATCAACGCGTGTCACACAATTTTTTTGTTAAAGTTTAGTTTTCTCAAAGAATTTTAATGTTCGAAATGTTTCACTTTCTTTTTTTTCTTTTTTTTTTTTTTACTTTCGGAAGATAGGAAAAACCATATGAACGAATTCTCGTCGACTATTCGGACGGGTCTCGTTTAGTTCCAGTTGAAATTTTCTATCGTCGTGACGTTGCATCAACGACAGGCACACAATAACTCCAAGCTTCGAAGACAATTTAGAGGTAACCGGAATATCGATACTGTATTGTTAAAGGGTATTGAAAATCGAATAGTAATATAGAAAAAGATAGATAGAGAAAGAGGGAGAGGGAGGGAGATAGAGAGAGAGAGAGAGAGGGAACAAGTAAATAAAGATAGAATACAAAAAAAAGAAAAAGAAAATAAAAAATATAAAAATACTGATTCTCTTAAAGATTGCAATTCATTCAAAATTTGACGTATCCCAAAGTAACGAAATGTAATAATATCAAATTGATCGAATCGAAAATTATTAGTGATTATTACAAATGTTTTAAACAAAAAAGAAAACCATTTAACAAACAACAAATAGGTTTGTCGTTGGTCGAATAGGTTATCTAAGTTTGAGAACCTCTGATTCTAAAGTAGGTGTCTCGGTTTGATAGCTCTTTAATATTCCGCCGGAAACGAACGGAAGTTTGTCAAGTGCGATTCATGGAAAGGGTTTACTACTCGAACGAACATCATTACAGAAAGGTCGAATAGAGTCATCTTGAGAGAGTGAGAGAAAAAGAGAGAGAGAGAGAGAGAGACTCGTAAGTACTTAACTTTCGGTTCTGAACATTCTCGAGTTTAGTACTTTTCTTCTTTTTCTTTGTTTTTTTTTTCCTCCTTCGAGTTTTCAACAAAGGTTAAAAAAAGTGCAAATCTTTGATTAAATTCGGAAATAGGCTTAATTGTTTCGTACTTATTATTCATAATATATTCAAAGAGAATCTTAATCAAGATCTTACTTTTGTAAGAATAATTTTTGCCTATCGTGACGTCTCGAAGTAAAGTATCGTTATCGCGTATATTAAAATCTACTCACTCGAACGTAATCCTTTTACATGAGAGTTAGCTATACGCGAATACGTTCTACTAAACGTTGCATCGACGCAGATGCTCGTAATTCTAAACTGAGCACAAGCGTTCAACCTGCACGATTGTTTACGCGCACGCTATTATATACAAAAGAGAAGGAGAAGGAAAAAGAGAGAGAGAGAGAGAAAGATATTAGGATTAACCTAAGGTCGCCTTATATTTTTATACACACCTGAACTTCTAAGGCATGGTAAGCAAATATGAGGCCAAGCAGTATCACAGTAGACACGGAGATCAAGGTTTTCAGTGCAGTCGAGTAAAACGAGGCCTGAAACACATATAAATCCAAATATTTTATTAATTAATTATTATTCTCTCATTATAATATAAAAATGAATTCATACAAATATTTCTACGTACATGTATATATATATATATGTATGCAGAATGAGATATGTTAAACTGTTTCTATCATGTAAATATTCAATTGTAAATTTATTCTATCGATTATCACGAACGATTGAACCCTTGTAATAACTCGAAAGTGTAAACCCGTGATGGCGAGCGATTAAATATTCAAATGTTTCAGCTTTGCTTGATTATTATTATCTCATAGAAGTCAAACGCATAACAGACGCACTTACATCGTTGGCGTGTAAATTTATGTATAACGGGTTCTCGCTAGAAATTGCAGTAGTGTTGAAGAGAATGAGAGAGAAGTGAAATAGAGAAGGGATGTCGAGTTAACGACTTAGCGACGGTAATGTTTTTAGGGCTCGTAAAAAGCACAGCAAGCTTTTAGATAGATAGAACTTTCTTTCCCCCTCCCCCCACCACCTCCTCCCACACCTCCTCCTCCTCCTGCTCGATGTATCCTGTAATTTCGCACGCGCTTTATTTGAACATTTTAGCAATCTAGTTTAATAACGGGTAACAACGAGTAAAACCAAAACCATGGTTAGTTAAACTCATTTCGAGTTAGAGGCTCGAAATGGTCGATCAATGTTTTAATCTAAAACGTGATTGAAGTAAATAAGTATTTACTTTTTTGTACACAATATGTTTCATTTCAACTACGTTCGATAAGACCATTTTATTTCTCTAATCTCACTTCTTTCCTTTTCTATATTTTTTTTATATTTTTTTTCTTATTTTTATCGTTTCCGATAAAAAATACGACCTGGTAGAAAATAAAAATCATACTTCGTCATACTTTAGCGAGATTTAACGAACCCCTAAGTCTTCCTATCTACATATAAGTTACACGCGTATCTGTGTAGGTGTGCATATAGATATCCAGGTATACGTAGTCATCAATGGATCGTTGCGCGGCTCGGTTCTACGATAGAATTTCACCTACGTAATTCATTCGTCGCGATTGTAAGCTCAGATTAAGAGATTTCCGTGCAAGTGAATTGTGGCTCGCAATAACTTTGCCCTATACCCCGGTTTGCTTCGTAAGAGGAACAAAGAGAGAATAAACTGTTAGGAAAAGGAAAGAGAAAAAGAGAGAGAGAGAGGGAAGAAGAGAAGAAGGGTCGTTTTAGCCTGAAAAGCTGCCGGGCAAAACCCTTCTCGTTGTGTAAACAACCCCGGAGAAGGAGATGCCACGTCGGAAGCATATAACTCGAACGTCAGCCGAGGCTTTTTGCCTTTGCTCTTTACGAACTTTACGGTCGTTGCCGCGTTATTGGATATAACTACATACATGTATAGGTACGTGTATGTATATCGATGCACACACACACACATATGAGGAAAACGCAACAAATTGTTTCGCAGCTGTTAAATATAACAAAATGAAAAAATTTCTTTACTCCTACCATCCTATGTTTATTTCTTTTTTTATTGCAATATTTTTTTAATTTTTTTCTTTATTTTCTTTTTATATATATATATATATTTGTACAATACGTGATGCTTATCAATAGAGAAAAAAATAGTCGTAAATGTTATCGCACGTGTTAAGTTTATGGTATTAAAAAATTTAGAGTAACCGCAATTCGTTTAAAAGTGAAATTTGTATATATTGTTAATTAACATTATCGTTAGATATATAACACATTTTTAATAACGCGATAGAAGTACATTTACGTCGTTTACTTTGAAATCCGACTTTTTGCAATTAATATTTGGGTCGGGAGGGCGCGTTTTGGATTGCTTTAATGAACAATTTTTTTCCTCGGAAAAAAAAGTGGCATGAATGTTTAAAGAAGTTATAATCCATCGGAAGGTGACCTTATGAATATTCACGACGCGGAAGAGTTTCGTAATCATGTAATTTTTACATTTCGTAATTTTGTATACAAATTTGTTGCATTCGTATAGAAAACAAATTTTTTTACACGAATTTCATTTCGAGTTTGAATTTATTCGAATGAAAGGAAAAAGATCTTATAAGAAAGTTTATCTTAGAAATTAATTGCAGATAAGAAACAATTTATCGTAAATTTTTTAATTTGTACAAGATTATTTTGAATTAGAAACGAGAGTCGCGAATCTTTCCTTTTCGAAAAAGAAAAATTATTTTTCAAATGCAAACGAGTAATATAACAAACTACGTCTATATTTCGAGTAGATAGGTAAATTTAATAAAAAAGTAAGAAGAGTGGAAAAATTGTTTACATGAATAAAGTTAAAACGAAAGTAGGAAATGGTCGACCATCCGAAGTCGGTTTTGGATTATCGAAAACGTGACGAAACTTCTTCCTCAAAGTCCTTCGACGATTCCGGACTCTAATTGCATTGAGAAGTGTCTATAATGCGTTTACGAGCCAACCGTTTGCCACTACCACCTCTTCTTCTTCCACCCCCCCCCGTTCCCCCCATTCACCCTCAGTACCACCTCCTCCGTTTTCATCACCTCATCCCTCACACTTCGAATCGAACATCGTAAAGTGGTCTTTCAATTATCCTATCGATAAAACAGATTATTAAACTACATGAACTGAACAACTTCATCTCTTCAAAGTTCTCGACTATTCTAATAGAAAATAGTAACCGTTCTCTCTTCATTTTTTTGTTTCCTTTTTTTTCTTTTTTTTCTTTGGCTACTCTCAAAAACATGCAATAAGTATCCTCGCAACGTTTATAAAAAAACCGAATCCCGTGATCGTACGGAAGTAGAGGAAAAAATAAAAGAGAAAAAATTCATCGCGCGGCACGAGATATGTGAAAATTTCAAAAGGGGAGAAAATAAAAATAAAAGAAAGAAAAATAAAAAAAACGCTCTCGAATCAAAGTTACCGCATTTATCAAAGAAAATCAGATTTAACGAGTACGGTTTTATCTGTATTCTTTTTATTCTTTCTTTTTTTTTTTTTGTTTCATCGTTTTCCATCGCCATTATCGAAGTGAAACGATATTTTTGAACGACTTTTTTAAATTTTTATATCGATGAAAAATAATAACGCGTTTTCTTCCAGTGGAATTCGTGAAAATGTAAAGCGAATTATCTAAAATGAATTAGAAATGTTGCACCTGATACGTTTGATGTATTACGTGTGTGCGAATGGGAATGCTCATACGAGCATTTTAACGTTACCGTGGAGATTAGTTGGTATATTACGATACATGTGGGAAACTACGTTAATACTATTGTTAGAATTCGCTTAGGTGCAACGTTTGTCGACTTTATGTGCATACATATAATACACACGCACACGCAGTTAGATAGACACATACACGCACACGTATACGAGTAGGACGAGTTTGATAAAGGGGTGTTAGTAGTTGCTTGTGCAATATATAATGTTGATATAGTAAATGTGTTAATACAAGAGCACACGCATAAGCGAGAAACGTGAGATTATGTCGTATAGGATATACCTGTGGTCTATGCTATGACCAAACTTTACGATAGCCACATTTACCAACGTAAGTACCATTACTTGCTTATGCTTTTATATATATATATACATGTATATATGTATGAGTGTATTTAAGTATATAATCTTAAACGATAGAAACCGTAAGATCAAGTTTACGATGCACGCGAGATACCTATAGCAATTTGCTTTCGTATAATATTATATTTTCTAACAAATTTGATTTAGAAAATTGAAAGAATTTTATTGCTTTATATTACGAATCATGATTTATATATCGAAGAGTAATGAGAAGAAAATTCCTAATCGGTGCAACTCGAAAGAGATCGTGCACACATGTTTTATCGAATTATTTATTTATATGTTATTTTTGTTCGTACGTTTTAAGATTTTTTTATTGTTGGTATGGATTTATATTTTGGCATATGTATGCGAGTTTAGTGTGTGTTTGAGGTGTATGAGCAATAAGAGAACGAGAGAACGTTTCAATTTGGGCGTCCTTGAACGACACAGGATCCGTTAGGTAAAAGATAAACAAACGGTTCTATGTGGTCTTTCTTTGTCAGACGAACTTAGGCTAGAAACGCATAGAGATCGAACTTATGGAAATGTGCATGAGAATTACAGAGAATGGGAGTGTGAAGAAAGAAAAACATGAGTGTTTGAAAGAGAATAGAGAAAGGGTAGTGTTCGTTGGGATCCAGTTAAGTAAACATTATTTTAAATAAATTAAAAAGATAATATTTTAGATTATTAATTATTTAGACATTTTTATACGATTTTCAAAATTTTCATTGTTACAGTATTATATTGTTTTAATTTTTGTTCGTAATTTTTAAACACGCGTCATCAAAATTATGTACAACTTGTTCGCGCAATAGTTTAAACACGAAATTGAAATATTTATCGAAACTGTTCTATCTCCGTGTCTTTCTTTCCTATAATATTTTCCAGTTACGTGAAAAATAAAGTTAAAAAATACAACGTCCTTGTCTTAGCAATTACGTGCTATGGTAACGCAAATATGCCGGGGAGCGGTAAGGTACTTTTTAATACGATTCTAGAAGCAGTCCGTTGGTGTTTCTGCTCTCCAACGATTCACATTCGAGCTACTCTCGAAACCGAGGGTTTCTGTGCGTTGAAATATTTAAAAAGTTTCCTTGAAGTTTATCCTACCGCAGAAGGATTAAAGCCAATGAAATTTCTAGTTTAGTCATGCGTACCTGGTATACAGAGGCCTAAGAGAGGGAAAGGGCCGGAGAGGAGGAAAAATTTGGCTATCCTTTAATCGTACCTTTAGTCGATCATTTTTATTAATATTTAATATTTTAATAACAAATCGCCAAGACGATAAATAAAAAATAAATGAGACGAGGTGTACTGTAAAAAATAAATGTATGCGCCGCATACGAAATATAATGCATGCAAAAAATATTCCGAGGAATTTTAATGCCTAATTTTTATAATCGATGATAAAAAGTTTAGTATAAAACGTTTTATAAATATTTACAAGGCAAAACAAAAATAAAAAAAAAAAAAGAGAAACGAGAAACGTCGAGATTATATAGGTAATAAATCAAATTTTATAACGTACGATAAAAGTTTGCAGATAAAGATTTTGTATTTTAACCGATTGCATTAACCAGCTTGAAAATCATATGTATATTTTTTCATTTAACGTTAATCATATTGTTAATTAATGACATTAGCAAAATATTATCAATATTTGTTGATGTTTAACGTGTGCATCCAAATGGATAGAAATATTTGATAGAGCATCAAATCGTTTTTGCATAACTATACTTTTTGTTTCTTTTTTTTAAAGCTTTCAGAGATTCGAAAGGATGAACTTTGGACGATGAACAATCTGTTAAAATTTCATCAACGTTGAAAGAGAAAAAGAGACAAATTGAACGAAACGTGTATTGAACTGTGTATTCGAACCGAGTATACGCGTTATTTATATTTTTTTGTTGTTCTTTCCTATTTTTATTATTTTTAGTTTTATTATCTGTACGTGTTGCGCTATATCGACGAGTAAGCAATGTCGCAGTATCGAGGAAAGTATCGATTTAAAAATTATATAAGTATATGGAACCTCAGACCTGTTTCGTTCGATTTTTTTCTTCCTCTCTCTCTCTCTCTCTCTTCCTTTCTTTTTCATATTGTCGTTACTCGTTATTAAAACAGAATACCAGACGTTGAAAAAAGAAACAAGGGTCGAATTAAAAAAGGAAAGAAAAGAAAACGAAGAGAAAACCATCGAAATATCCGCGTTGCACTATTTCAATGTTCATTCGTGATTGACGTTGCACGTTAAGACCAAAGTACTTTCGAACAATCGATATCTCGTTCTCGTAAATAACTCGAACGATTGTTCGCGTTATCAGAGATGATATATCCACATCTCATGGGAGAAATTAGAAAATCTTATTTCAACGATAAATCTTTTCCTTTTGATTATTTCTTCCTCTCTTTTATCCACGGTTGTTAATCAGTGATACATAGCCGAAAGATTAACTGCAATGTTTTTCATTCTGTATTTGTATATCGAGGTATTGGATATCGATATCCTTTATGCAAAGGTAATCGTAAAGTAACGTTAGTATTTATAGTCGGCACTTTTGATATTTGTTTTTGAAGGGGAAAAAAAAAACTTTCTTTTACCCATTTCCAACTATTTCCGTAGAAATAACTGTAACTCAGTGTCTCTCTCGTATTTGCCAACATGGGAAATTTCTTTTTATCTATTCTACTTCGTTAGTCGATAGAAAATTATTGTGTCTGATAAAAAATACCTTGCCTTACTTGGACTATTGGTAATAATTTGAAATCAATGTTTCGTTTGTTATAAGAATCATCGATATTCGTTACCTTAATAATTTGTTTAAAATATCATTGCAAATAAAATAGTCAAAATATATATATATTATTCTATAAACACGTTAATATTAAGAATATAATTTAATAATGACTTTTGGTGTATAAAATTGGATCACAATGCTGGTATGTTTTATCTCTTGTCATAGACAGAATAATAGAAAGGATGTAGCTGAAGCCATTCTAAATTGGTCTGGACACGAGCGTTTGGTAAACTTTTGCGAGAAGTGCGAAACAAAGTTTCTTCCGTCCGTTGCACGTGAATAGTAAATATATATATATTATTTATCTATTAGTAATTAAAGTACTTCCTAGCACAAATCTACCACGATATGTGATTTATAGTTGTTTCGTCAATTAAGAAGGATAATAATCAAAATCTAGATATTGTCTTTTATCTCTTTTTTTTTTTTCAAGAGAATAGAATGATACGGTTGCATCGGTATCAGCAAAACTTTCTGATAATCAAAGAGAAAAGTAAAAGAACAAAACATGAAATAGTAATTAGTTTCTCGTAGAAGAAGGAGAAACATGCTAAAAGTGAATCATATTTCGTTGTTTTGTATTTCATCTTGTTTGCTTTCAACCTTTTCTCAACTAGAACGAATAGTATCTCACACACGCTCCCGTACACCTGCACGTTAATTAACCATCTACCTAGCTTATATTTCATTCGTAACTCATTAGTCTCGATCAAAGTGATGACATTTTCTCTAATCGTCTAAAAAATGAGATTATACATATATATATAATTTAATACATAATATAATTTGTTGTATATATATAATTTTTAAGAAAATAATTTTAAATAAATCAAATCGTAAGATCCCCCGGTACTAATTAACTCTTGTAATTATCGTTCCCCTTTCATCAAATTTCTTGTATAAAAATTGAAAACAAAAAAAAAGAAGAAGAAGAAGAAAAAAAAAGAAAATAAAAATGAAAGAGAAAGAGAAGAGAAATGTTTCCGAGGGAGATTTAAAAAGAAAGATGTACGTGTCAACGTGTTAACAAGATAGATAGTTTATCGTAATTTCGAAGGGCGTGACCGCGAAGCAGTGGTCTTTCTCTTTCACATGCACAGTGAATCCGGTCGAATCCGACATGCGCAGGAACAGATCATGCCGTCGCTATGACGACCTCATCCGCGTCTTAAAGTCTCTCTTCGGTGTCCGTTAATGCTATAGGTGATATATATACCTGTATACTATACTCTGAGCTCTTTGTTTATGAATTATGGCGTCTTTTGTACGTCGTTAGCGATTCTGAAGGTGCGTTTAAAAAAAAAAAAAAAAAACAAAGAAAATAGAGATAAAAATATAGAACAAAAAGGGGGGGGAGAGAGAGGGGATGACGACGAGGATGGAACAAAGCAAAAGAAGAAAGAGATGGATAGATAGATAGATAGATAGATAGGTAGATGGATGGATGGATGGATGAATATTCCATAGTTTGTTTTGTCTTATAGCTCTTTGCTTTCTCTAATGAGTTTTATATCGGATATAATATATACAAACATATATTCATATTATACACGCACGCATATTATGTATAATGGGTTTTGACGTTTCTTCTCGTCATTATGGATTTACTAAGCTCGCCTACGTATACACTTAGAAATTAATTAGAAGCGTTAAGTGGTCAAGTGATGTAATATGCTTGACGAAAGAGAGGTAGAGAAGGGGGAGAGGGAGGCATGTAAATCAATTAACTCATACGTCGTACGCATATGAAGGGATAACTCATTGAATTATTACTATATATATAGATCTAGATAATCGTATTTGTGTAAGTACTTTAATTAATCAACCTTACATAATATTAGATATATGTACATTATACATAATGTAGGGGATGTAAGTGTATGGGTGTATATGTGTGCATGTATACTTACTTAGATTAATTATATAATCAATATTATTATGTGAATATTACATATTGGATCGTATATTCATATAACCGCCTAAATTTAAATGATGATACACCACTTGATTTTTTTTTGCCCGTTGTCATAATCCATTTCGTTTTAGAGAATTCAAACAAATTCGTACAAATTACGATAGCGCGCGCGGTAGTTTTCGAACGCTCTCGATCGAAACGTAAAATCCGATATATCGAAGCTGTCGCGGTATCCACGTCATAAATTGTCGCAGAGACCGGAGTGTATATCTATCTATCTATCTATCTATCTATTCTATCTATCTAATCTCGTGTATGTTATATACCGGGTGAGGTACATTAAACAGATCATCCAAATAATAATTCGCTTGTCATTTGTGATAGAAACAAAATGTATCAAACGAGGCTCGCTTGTTTTCGAATTTAATTCGATTTTTTGTTGTTGATATATCTTTTCATTTAATATCATTCAAAATTAGTCCCATCGTAGTCGATCTCGTATGATTTTAACGTCGCATTTCGCGTCATAAAATTTATTATTTAAATTCTACGTAGAAAAATATATCACTCTATTTAAAAAAAGAAAAAATAAATGAGATTGACCTTCCACGTAAAAAAAGGACAAAACTTTTAACTCTTACCCTCGAAAGCAAGTGAATTTCGTCTGAAGCATTTTTTTTTTGTCGCCACCAATAACCATTGAATTATTTAGGTGGTTCGTTTTAAATATCTCACTTGGTATACGTGAATCTGGAATATATGTATGTATATACAAATACATTTATATAACACACAGGCATATATATATATATTTCATATCTATGTATAGTAGATTCGACTGTCCTCGATGAAACGCGATAGGCAAGTAAATAAACGAGTTCGAAGACGTTTAAAGGGCTCTATGATCTATCGCTCGCAGGCACCATTGTCCGTTGTATTGTTATCCGAAGTAGTACATATATATATATAACATAATCAAAATTCTAGACTCGTACTGCAGACACCACGCGATGCAAATTTAATTACCGCGAAAGGTGGTCGGTTTAATTTTACAAGAGACATTTCGAGTACTTCCTCTCTCTCTCTCTCTTTCTATTTTTCTCTCTCTCTACGTTAAACATTTTTTTTTATTATTACAACTTTTTCCCATTCTCGTGACGATTATTAATGCGATCCTCGGTTTTATCAGTGATTTTTTCTTAATCCATTTAAACTCAGACTTTTTTTAATAATTTTTTCTTTTTTTTTTAATGATTGCGACGAATGCTAAAAGGTGGGGACCGTTGAAAAGACAGAATTAAAAGAAATCAAATACACCTGTAGAAATACTTGTCCTTAACAATTTACCTTTGAAATATTAATTCGTGCGCGAATATAATTTCTTTCTTTTTTTTCTTTTTTTTTTATCCTCCAGTAATCTCGTTGACAGAAAGAAAGAAAGAACGAAAGAGTAAGAGACAAAAAAAAGTAGAAAATAATCGCGGACCCTTTGTATCGACTTTTCTCTTTTTCACTCTCTCTCTCTCTCTCTCTTTCTCCCTTTCCTTTTTTTCTATCGCTTGTAGTGGAAAATTAAAGAACGATCATCTTTTTGTCCAAGCCGACAAGATGTCTCTTTGTTACTAGCTCTGTCATAAGGATAGGGTAGTAGACCAGTCGAAACGTAAAGTCCCTTTTTCTCTTTCCCTTTTTCTAGCCTTCTTTTTGTGTCGAATAATGGCACCGACGACTTTGTTCCTAAGCTAACCGAAAAATTAATCTTCGAAGAAAAAGATTGTATCTTTTGAGTGAAATTGTGATGATGATGGGTATATTGCGAAAAAGAAACTGGTATGTTTCCGAAAGGAAATAGGAAGTAGAAGGTCTTGTACCAGACGTTGGGAAAAGATAAGACGTTGCTTTGAAGCCTTTTCTCTTCTTTATTTTTCTTTTCTTTTTTTTTTTTCAAATATTTCCTTTTCTATTTCATAAATCCTTTTTGTTGTTGTTGAGATTATTCTGTAAAAGCTTTCGTATACATTGAAATATGTCATGATTTATGTATAATATGTACGTATCTTAAGTTTCACGAGTTTTGCATCAGTTTCATTCCGTTTTACCTTACTAATTGTTCTCGGTGATATCAACGTATATATATATTTTTTTTTCGCATTAATGTAGAACTACACATGTTGAGAAATATATTATAAGGTTTGGAAGTTGGTTTATGTTACGTAACATTTTTTATTTTTTGGTGAGAATTTTGTTGAAGATGATAATATTGTGTCATGCTTTTCGTCATTCTTCTCGTCGACAAGTAGTATACTAATTATAATATAAATAGGCAATCTCGTTTATTAGAAAATATCGGAGATATAACAGAACTTGTATTGCACTCTATATCAGAATCGTCATGTTTATTGTGAAGAGAAGACTGATTGGAAATACGTATAATAATTGAAACTAGGATTTGCATGTATTTATATATGTATATTCGTGTATTGTATATCTAAATATTATGCATACGTGTATTGAAAGTATAAGGGGGAACATTGGTTGTTCTATTTGTCACGTTAAGCGAAACATTGACGACGTCTCGAGAATAAAATCTGCAATTTTTTTTTTGTTTTTCCTTTTTTCTTTTTTTCATCGGCACATTTCAAATTAATTTTCTCAAAGTTATTTCGAGAGATTTTTTTTCTCTCATTTTTTATTATTAAAACATATAGATCCGAACTTTGAATATAAAACAAACATTTTCTTTTTCTCGCATAAATGTGATTTTATTCGATGGAAATAAAAAATAACGCATTCCTGAGCAATATACAACCGTTGAATTGAGAGAAAATGAGTTTTTCTTTGACAAAGTTTCTCAACTGATTGATGCATTTTTTTGCACCTATGATCAACGAGATAGAATGGAAAAATTCGTTTTGTAGTGAAAATAGTAGTATACAAAAAACGTTGAATAGCACATTTTACTTTGTTATAATCTCTTTTGAAATTTACTTTTAAATGTATAAAAGTAGAAAGTAAGAATTTCTTTTATCCTTTATAGCGAGTATAAGAATAAATTTTCGTAGATTCGGGCTGCGGAAGAATCGTCCTGAAAAGAGCCACTTGCGGTTATTTCTTCGTAAAAGAAAATGAAAGAAAACAAGAGAGAGAGACAGAGACAGAGACGGAGAGAGAGAAAGTGAGGAAAAAGAAAATAAAAAAAAAAGAAAAAACAGAGCGGAGCCGTGAAAACAAACAAGTTGCTGAATGGCGCGAGTTGTGCGAAAGTTAAGAGGGATCTTTATTTTCTTTTTTTTTTACCCCTCTCTCTCTCTCTCTCTTTCTCATCCTTTCGCTATTTTGTTTTTATTTCGCTTCGTTCGCGCTTGATTCAGCCACCTTTTCCTCGTAGTTGAAAATTGTTACAATAAAAAAGCTTTATTACGAAAGAGACTTAATTTTACCGATGATTTGAGCACGCGAGAGTTCGTATTCGTTTTAGTTTCATCTACTTCCTCCCCCCTTCCCGTGTATTATTATCTTCTTCAATCGTATTTTTTATTTCTCTCACTTTTAGAAAAAAAAAAACTACAGAAGAAAGAAAGTGAGAAAGATTTTACTTAAAACACTGTGAACCACCTTTTTTTTCTTTTTTCTATACCATCACTCTCCTTTTCATTATAATTATTTCGATAAATGTATTCGAAAACATTTGGCCCCTCCTCTCGCACTCCTCGTTATCTTACATTACAATTGAATAATTTGTATAAATATAATATAAGAAGCTAACAAAAGCTTGATATAAACGTACTAGCTTTTGTAAAAAGACGTCTTCTCCCGTCCTTTTGTATTTTCTACCCTCGATGCTTTTTGTTAATCAAGATCTCTCCGGAATAATTTCTCTTCCCTTTAATCAGGGTGATTAGCGAGCTCATTTGTTAATTTATCTTATTTACCATAGTACGAATACGTTTTAAGTGAAAAACATTAGATCTTTTTTCTTAATTAAATGTATTTACGATGAATTATTCTCAAATAACAAATGTTATTTTTAATGAATGAATTTTGATTAAAAAAAAAAAAAAAAGAAAAGATAATAATTAAAAAGAACTGAAAAGAAAAAAAAATGATATAATCGTTTATTCAATTTCTCGTCGTTGATCTTTTTAATGAAACACTTTTTAATAGATTTAATTATCCTTTATAAATATTCAAGGTGACAATAACATTCTCGATAGATTTGATAACTCGTTCTCTCTCTTTCATTTCTTTTAAGCAATTCGAGTCTTTCGTTATCTCTTTCTTAACGTTGATTCCCATTAAACATGTCCACAGAATGAAGAAGGAAGCAAACAGAAGGTTTCCTTTGTGCGGGGGAATCTTGTGTGCGCGCTGATCCTTTGCTAGAGAAAAGATCGCGATTCCCTTTTATCTTTTCCAGTTTCTTCTTACTTTCTTCTTTTCTACGATATTTTTTCTTACTTTTTAGCGAGGAGCAGAGGGGACGAGAAACAGGGGAGGAGTACGTTATTTAACCTCTCCTTAACTGCCGTCGATCAGTTTCATCTTTCGTCATTTCAACCCTCTTTACCCTCTTCACCACCACCACCATCACCACCAATCCTTCCACCCCTCTCTCCACTGCGACTTTCATTTTATCTTTCTTTCTCGAACTTCACCAATAAATGTTTTCAAATAAATTTTGATGATAGCGCTAACGTAACCACCGCAAAAGTTTATACATGAAGAATCATTAGCTTCGGTATATGTGTGTTTGATATTTTTGCGTATATATATTTTGGTTTTATTTGTAATATTTTTAATTTTATTTAGATATTATTATGAAAAATATTATAATTTATAAATATTTGTATATATTGTATTGTGTTCTTTTTATATTATAGTTACTGAGTTATTGGAATATATAATAAAAATAATGTTAGTAATTATTCTCTCTCTCTCTCAGGTATAAAATACTGAAAATTCCAACACTATTTATTAACCAACACAAATATTTTCACGAATGTTGAAACATTTGTGAACAATCGATTTGTTTAATTCAATTATGTTTTGCAGGCCGACAAAAAGAGAGAGAGAGAGAGAGAAAGAGAAAGAAAGAGAAAAGAGAAAGCAGACGTGATTTTGTTTGTTTACGAGAGTATTCTTGTTTAATTACCTTCGTTTTTTGAACGAATAATCCCGTAAAGCTTCTCCCGTCACTAGAACAATGATGCTCTGACAACAGGATAGTTTTTATATCCAGTTGTTATTTGCCAACCGTTTTAAAAGAAAAACAAAGAATACGAGATAACGACCTGGCTGAATGCGAGGAACAATTCGATAAATAAATATCATTTTGATTATAAGATTTTTATCGGTAATTTTAATATCAATGACAGAAAAATCTTGTCTTTGAAATAAAAACGTGTCTTCAAATAAAATCAGTATAATTATAATTACGTTATATTGCATGATTATTATCACATTATATGATAACATTTCTTAAACAAATCTTAACACAAATATGTATTAATTTTATTACAAAAATTTAGACGCAACCTGATGTAGATTTAATTTTATGATTTTTTTTATTAATTTGTGTACAGTCAATGAAATTGTATAAATCGATATTATATAAAGTAGATGTTAGTGAATACGCAGATGTTCCGTAATACTTCTATGATACTAAATGTAAAAGGTAAAAGGGAAGAGAGCAAAGATTGAGAATGGTTGCTGTGTAATAAGGAGAAAAAGAAAAAAAGAAATAGAAAAAAAAGAAGGTTTTATTGGTCTCATTATCTCTTTCAGAAAGAACTTACCATTAGAGAGATATCTGTATGTAGGTATATATATATATTCTTATTTATTCATGATGTTATCCTCGAGATACATTCTTTCATGGCTCGGAGTAATTTCGATTCATCGCGAAGTAAAACAAAAGAGATATGGATTAAGTACTAATTGTAAGGACAAACAAAAGGATTTCTCTTGGTATCATTAAAACGGAGACGGAAAGAAATATAAAGATAAAATAGATAATTACAAATAATATTTGAAAGTTGTTAATTAGTTGTAACTACTTGCTTATATTTCTTTTCTACTTTTCTTTAACTTTTCTGACATTTTTGGTTTCATTTATAAATCTTCTCGTCGTAATTATCTGCGCAGTACTTGTTGTTACGTGTGATTCAATTCTTTCCTTTTACTTTTTTACATTGCGTTTTATTTTTTCATGACATTTTGCGTCTCATTTATAACTCTTCTCTTATTAATCGCTCGAGGATTTCAATTTGTTACTTTTTATAAAATGTTTCTTTCTTTTTCTTTTCGTTCATATGTTGACAAAATGTCTGATCATGTGTAGATTCCCTGACTGTTACTACTTTAATGTTTGGTCACGTATAAATGGTTGACTTGTACTACTTAAATATCTGGCGTTTGAAACCTTGACTCTTACTATTTAAATTTCTGACCGTGCAT
The DNA here is from genome assembly GCF_010416935.1 of Polistes fuscatus. Taxonomy (NCBI): domain Eukaryota; kingdom Metazoa; phylum Arthropoda; class Insecta; order Hymenoptera; family Vespidae; genus Polistes; species Polistes fuscatus. Next base: position 15,366,324 of record NW_025113107.1, on the reverse strand, counting down.
AGATGCTTGACTTGTACTACTTAACAAAACGATTACAATACAGGAAAATTACCACGCGAATTCGATTGTTTTACAAAAGGGAATATTTTTGTTATATTTATATGTTTATAACAATTAACACATAGTTACAAAATACTGACCCGATAAATAGCAGCCTAATATAATTATACAAAATTTAACACAAAATTTTTTTTCGATAGACAGAATTTTCTCTTAGCATTTGAAAATTGAATTTTCTTTCACAGTGTCAAAGCGAATAATAATAAGAAGAATTGGTCCTTTTGAGCGTTTTTAAAAAAGATGAAAAAAAGATCACACGCATACATGTCTATATATCCACATCACACGGTGATACAAAGAACACAAAGAAAGCGTGAAAAGCTCGATATATTTATCGGCGTGTGAGAAGAAGGAGTGTTCTTCTTTCACGTTCCCTTTATTCTCACGGAGAAGGAACGTAATGCACTTTCTTGACGGTCTTTCGCGTTCTCACGAATGCCAAGAGTTTTCTTGGTACATACTACCAAGTTTCGGTTTCTTGGAATGTTTCATTCTCCGATTTGCAAGTCGACCTATGTAACTATGTGTGCATGTAGAAGTACAGTTATATATATATGTGTGTATATTCATGTAAATGAATATATACATTTAACGCAGCTAGTGCATATACAGAACATTGCTTTCAAAATGTCCAAAATGAAAAGTAAAGTCACGAATGATACGTATCTTCGAATTTAATTTATATTTAAATAGATAAGAAATTGATAATATTTAATAAATATAACCAATATATATATATATGAGAATATGATATTATCCGATATACGATATGATCTTAAATTTTATTCGAACACGCAAAAAAAATACAAAATAAATTTTTTAATACATCCATTAGAGTTTAATTTATTTTTGATAAGCACAATGACGATATTATTTAGGAACTATGTCAATATACTATATATAGTCTACACGTATTATATAATATTTTGATATTATACCAATACAAGAAGATTCTACATTCTCATGTATGATTTGGCGCAGAATTCCGTTTTCGATAGAGAAAAATAGAGTAAATAGAGACATAACCGTCGTCTTTTAAAGGCAAACACACGAAGCTGTCTCTCTCTCTCTCTTTTTCTGTTCCTTTTCTATCCTTATATCTATCGATATTGTTAATCCATTTCCCAGTTTTTGGCACAAACTCAGAAGAAAGATTGTTCCGATCAACAAAGTACATCAGACGCCGTAGATATTTTCCTTTTGGCTCTTTAGCTTGATTTTTCTCGGTTATTTAACAAAAGAAAAAAAAGAAGGAGGAAAAATGTCTCACTACATCGCATATATTTCACACAAGGATCGTATAAAACGTATTCACTTGTACTTCATTTCAAAACCAATGAAGTGAACTTACGTTTCGCATTTCTCTTTTAGTCGAATAGGGATTTTTCCGGTCGTTAAAAGTTTTCTTAAACGCGAGTTCCGATTATTATTATTATTATTATTATTATTATTATTATTATTATTACAATTCTTTGGAGATTGTAAGAAAAAGAAAGAGAATTTTGTAACATAATCGTATCCTTTTTTTTTTAGATTTTATACTTTTTCTAAATGTTGTTTTTTCTTTCATTGCTAATCTTTTGCAGACCCTTGGACGAGGATTTTACAAAATCGAGAATTTTAATGTTATTTACGTCTTATTATTATCATTATCATTATCGTTACTTTTATCGAAAATCCTTTTGGGACTATTACAAGTGGATTTGTTGGATCTTGTAAAAGGATTTTGTGTAAAGAATAAGTATTAGGTAGGATATTTCAACGAAAATACTTCTTTCTGATCCATTCGCGTTTCTCACGTAGGATATATTTTTCAAAAGATATGGTTATCCGTTCGATACATGCTAGACTCCTCCTCCTCTCGAGAAAGATCGTGCCTTGGAGACGAAACTATGTGTGTATGTTTTTATATAGAAAAAAAAGGGGGAAGAATAAGAGTGTATATGAGAGAGAAAGAGAGAGAGAGAGAGAGACAGTGAAAGTGAGAGAAAGAGAGAGAATGAACGAACAGGGACGACAATAAAGCTTCTACTTAAGTGTCGCTTCGTGCTTATCCGAAAAGTTCGGAGAAAGGAAACTAGTTTTCTCTTTTCGTTTAGTCGCCGTCCGAAGTAAATCCTATCAGGGTAGACGAACGTTAATGTAGAAGACGGGAAAATCAATACGACGCGTCGTTTGTAAGGATCACTAAGGGCCACAAAGTCAAAGAGAAATCTCGCGATGTCATCTTTGAAAAAGAATGATTTAGGTAGGGAGGTTCGAGTGAGACGCGGTAATAGAGAAAACATAGTTCAAAGTTTCATTCATTTTTGGTGACATTAGTCCGATCTTTGTCAGATTTAATTCTATATGTATATAAGAATGAGATATATATATATATAATATTTCTATGTATTATATTCTATTATATATTATATAACTAATTCGTGAGAACATTAGTTATAGGAGGGTTAATCAAAAGTTTCTATATAGGCTAAAAGTTTGTGGTTTAATATGTATAGGTAATATATGTGTATATAGGTTTATTATATCGATAACTAACTTGTGTAAAATTAATTATATAAGGCTCGTCGAAAGTTTGTGGATTTCAGGAAAAAATTAGCCTAAAATTTAAAAATTTTTAATATTATATCTAAGAATTTTTTTAATTAAATTCGTATACGTATATGTATTTTTATGTATAATTAAATTTTACACGCGAGTTAATTTTTCATTCGATAAAACAAACGTAAAATCGAGAGACGATGATCGATGATAAATTATTATATTTTTGTCTCGCGTCAAGATTAAATACGTTTGTTTAATTCATACGAAACTTCTCGAAGCAAATTCATTTCTTATTCGTTTTATTTTTTAACACTTTACTTCTTGTTATTTTAGTTAAAACGCGCGAGAGAACGGACGTTATCATTGTTAATGATCTAGAAGAGAAGAAAACTTTCAAACATAATTATCTTAAGTAGTTGTCGGAATTTTCGTATAATACGAGGTAGTAGTAATAGATCGTGCTATTAAGAAATTCCTTTCGGTAACTTATTGTTAATGAGAATTGCTTTCAATTCAATTTAAATAAATCTTCTAAACAATGAATAATATGCACGAATAAAAATGTCGTCTTACATCGATTATAGTTTTTTTGTCAACAAATTTAGGTCGTACTCGGTCTTCGGTGAATTTTTATAAAAAAAAAAAAAAGAAAAAGTGCATCGAAAAATGTTTCCAGTTTTCTGAATTTATTCTTTTTGCCAGAGCGACGAATAAAAAATCAATTATTCGCTTTTTGAATTTAGACCGTTTGAAAAGCAGCCGCGTTTGTCACGCTTGACGTTAAAAGTAAAAAAGAAAAATAAAAAAGCATAGTAATGTTCGCGTTGCAACGTAAAAATCAAATCAACTAGTTCGAATGGGCGTGTAAATTTTTAGAAAACGGCGAACGTGATAAAACAAAAAAGTGTTTACAACTGGCGCATATACGGAGGAAGAAAACACGCGCGAATAAATAAAGTATACGTTGAAATAAATGTGTCTAATTTTATGTGTTTATCAATTCCTAGAATTTCTGATGACGCGTATTCAAGGATATTATCGATATAAACATACGTATACTCGACAAAAATCATTTCAAGTTCAACGCTCGACGTTAACGCACGTGTTTTTGCGTTGCTCTGGGATTTTTCATCTAAGACGGTTGGATACGGATTGGATTGAACAAATTCGTCGTTTATACACAGGTATATGTACACGTTGATTAATAACTATCTATTAATTAATATTTTAAATATGATTAATCATTATACTAATTAAACGAAAAAATAGGCTAACAAAATATTAAATTGTATTTTATAAAAATTAATTATATACGAAATATTAAGTAGAAAATATCAAATAAAATATATTATAAAAAGTACTGACCTTCCCGTAAACGCCGGCGCTGGAGAGTTCATTCTCGATGACCATGACAATGATGCCGAACATTCCCATAACTAGTGCATAATCGCTGATGCGTTTGCGTTTCTCGAAAAGTGCCTTCCGCCTTCCGAGACGATAACCGACGTTGGGTTTGTGTTTGGAGCCAGGTCCGATACTTCCGGATGGTCCCTTCATAGGGCCACCTCCTAGTACCCTATCGTCAACGTAACGCGGATACTCGCTATGGACACCAACGAGTGCAATTCCTGCATCCTCGCCAGCATTCGCAGCTCCGGCACTTCCGCAACCGGTACCTCCGATACCCCCTCCTGCGCCCCCACTGCTACCAACTCCACTTCCTACACCTCCACCACCACCACCACCACCACTTCCACCGCTGTTCTTCATCGCTCCCGGAATCGAGAGTGTCGATACTGGCTTCCGCAACTGTAACAATTTATCGTTCGATCGTTAAAAATTATTTTCCTTTTTTTATTTTTTTTTATTTTTATTTGGGTTTTCGATATAGGGTAGATTCTCGTATAACACGTTGTTGACCATCTATGTGACTATTTGAAGTTGTATATTTTATTTTATAAATTAAGTCTTGCATGATTTTTTCAAGCATGCATATATATATATTTTTCTACACACGAATAATATAATTATATTATAGAGGATTAACAATTGCGACGATAAAGATATAAAATCTACTTAATTTCAACAGGTGTAATCTAAGACATAAAAACACATATACAGCGAGTGCATTATTTTCTATTATTTTTGTTTATCCGACAAGACATTTTAGGTGTAACGTAATTAATAATTGTATTCGATAAAATTTATTTGTTGGGTGAATGAAACAAAAAATAACGTTTCGTGTATTAAATTATCGTGAAATCACGAAAGATGGAGAAGTTCTTAAGCGTTTATTACCTTTAACGCGAAACTTATACGAGTATTCATGTTTTAGTAGAAGTGAGAGAGTAACACGAAAAACGAGAAAGCATAGGAAGGGTCGAGAGCAATATATTTAGGTACATATATATGTATCAATGAAAAGCGAGTATCGGTGTACTAATTATCGAGTAATGTAGCTCGGTTGATGGTTTTAATTGGTAATTTAAAAACATGCTACATTAATAATTACCAATTTAATATTTAAAAAATTAGAAAATTAACAAAAATATACATAATAAATTTCTATAGAATATATATCGAGTTAAATTACTTGCGAACTTAATACGATATTTTATAATCAAATTATTTGATATTGAAATCATATTTTTAAATAATTATTGGGTTGGTTCCTAAATAAATGGCATATTTAATTATGTTATTTTTTATTTATAATATTACTCTTTATTAATTTCAATATATAATTACGAATTAATTTTTCAAACTTAATAACAATTTTGTTTTCATAGAATTAAAAAGATGATTTCTCAACTTCCATTTATTTTATAATTATTTGATACGATCGTAGTTTGTTAGATTTATTTATAAAAAAAGAGGGACATTTTTATTTTGTAAAGATTTTTGAACGATCTAAACGACGATAGATTTAATATTCATCGATGAATTATTCGAGTTATTTATCTTCCCCTATCCGTTAAAGAAACTTTCAAACTCGATATCGGTAAGTTGAAGAAAACGGCAAGTTAAATGCAGGATAGGAGATAAGCCCTTATCTTTCGGTGAAAAAGAAGTAGAAAGAGAAAGTGGAAAGAAAGAATTATTGGTGATAATAAAAGGAGAACATTCTTTTTCTCTTTTTCCTATTCGCTTAATGTTTTTACCGACTCACGATCGTACCATCCATGTTCGCTAAGGCGAGGATTGTCAGAGACAATATTTATTATTACGACGATAGGCGAACTAGTAGAAAAGTTTTAAGGTAAGAGGTGTCGGGATAAGGAATGACTCTCGTTGTCGGCAAGTCGAGTAACGTCCAAAGGATCAACCTCGATTCGGACGTCCACTAAAATAAGTACTTTACCATATATACAGTCAAAACTATCCTTAAAATGAATTAGATGATGCGACATTCTTACAACTTTAATAATGTTTCTTTCCCATTTTTGATGGATAGATTATTTATATGTTTATAAATGAAATATTGTGTCTACGTGTGTGCATGCGTATGCTATACTATATATTTTAAGAAAATATATTTTATTTTTCAGGTTGACCACATAATTTTGCGTTAAATATAATTACGAGGATTTTTTATTTGTAAAAATTATTTCTCATCTTACGATCAAAACTTTTTATACAGACTTTTTATAGCAGACTAATTTATATTTTTATTTTGATGATTTATCTAAACATAGAAATAGATATTCCGTTATTGTAAATTTTTGAAATCCTTAGGACAAGTATTATCCGATCGTTTGATATTTTTGAAACAGCTTCTATTATCAAGTTGCGAGATAAGGGTAGAGAATGGTAGAATCAACGAGATACGAAATAACGTTTAACGAGCATTCAAAGGTTGCATTGAACGTCGTGTCGAACGATGCATAACGAGGACAATGCCAACGGTCCGCGAAATGGCTCTCTCGCGTTGTAGAAAATCGAGACTCGCGCGATTTCACGCGGAATTCAAAGCCGAGACTATTTATTCAATTATTCAACATTATCTATTATGTATATACATCCTTAGATTTTATTATTAAATAATACCTTTAATACCTTTTATTAAAGACTAGTTACGAATCTTCTTACGAATTTTCTTTTTTTTTTTTTTTTTTTTTTAAATTATTATAACATATATCAATTATTTATTCGTACTTTTAGCTAAACCTTTTGTAACATTAATTAAATTTTACGCAAAGGCGTTAGTTAAAAGGGGCGAGTCAAAAAAGTTCGCGAGTGATTTTAAAAATCAATTACTCTTCCTTAAGACTTTTTTTTAGGCAACCTACTCTTCTTTTTCTTTTTTTTTTTCTTTTCCGTTCAGATTTTCAAACTACAAAGCGTGGAAACTTTTTTGCAATGCGAATAAAAAGAAGAAAAAAAAAAAAAGAAAATTAGTGTAAGAAGAGTCTCGATAGGTAGTAATTGATTTTTAAAGTCTGGTAAAAACTTTTGGCCCACTTGTAAACTTTTGACTCACCTTGTTTGATTTGATGGGAATTATGAATTTTATGCCTCTTTTTTTTTTTATAATACATCACGAAATACACACACGTACGTATACATATACACATATTCGCAAGATAACGGTTCCAAAAACGAATTGTATATTAGATAAGAATAATTTAACGTTTTAAGGGACACATAACAATAATAATATAATGTCACATGTGCGGAGTAACGAATTCTTTTCTATTTTTCGTTGAACTGAATGTACCGACATACTTACATCGAAAACTGATTTATCGAATAAAATGTCGGTACGTGGCTGGAAATCACAAACGATCCGGGTTCTCTTTTAAGTCTCGAATGAAAGAAAATCCACGCTCGATATACTTCTTTCTACTTCGAGCTTAACCTGTTTGCGATGTATCGACGAGTTTTCATAAAGTCTCTCTCTCTCTCTCTCTCTCTCTTTCTCATTCGTCCATTTTCTTTCTCTCAAGTTCGATTCGCCAAGATGCACGACGGCAAAGAAGATAAAAGAAAGGAAAAAAAGAAAAAAAAAGAAAAAAGAAAAAAATATCGAGAGGACATTTTCTTCATAAAAGATTCGCTTCCTTTTATTTTATTTTTGTTGTTCTTGATCGTTTTTTTTTTTCCTTTCTTTATCATTTCCTGCATAGCATCCCCTTTTTGTCAGTGCTAATGGGGGTGGTATCGTAGACATAATGCGCTCTTGCAACCGAAGCACTTGATGCGCTACGATAAATTAGAGTTTTCAAAGTAATCTCTTCAGTGTGAACACTTAAATGGGGTTTTCGTGTAACGAAACGATACCACGATGAGGGAAAGAAGAAGAACCAGTTGTACATATGACTCTCCCTTTTTTTCCTTTTTTCTTTTTTCTTTCTCTCCCTCTTTCGACCCCCCCCACCCCCTACCCACTATCTTTCTCTCTCTCTCTTCTCTTTAACTTTACTCTCAAAAGTACTTTTCCTATCTTTTCTTTTTTTTTCCTTCCAACTCTCTGGCATGTCCAATGTCATTATGGTTTTTGGAATTAAGAGCTTCCTAGGACGTGATTTCGTTTTGCATTTTCTTCTATCCTTTAGATCTCTCTCGTGCACACTCACACACATACACGCAGACTCATATTCAAAATGTTAACTTGTACTTTTATATCTAATTCGTGATTTTTTTTCTCTCTTTATTCTAATTATCCTTATAATTGTCTATGTAAAATTTTGAATTATTATATTTTTTCCACTTAAATAACTTCCAATCGTATAAACCAATTAAATGAAAGTAATTAGGGGTATACTTATTGTATTAAAAAAAATTTGAAATATTTTATATTATATATTGTTTCGTATTTAATTATGCAAAATTTAATTTGTATAAGTATATACAAGTTAAGTTAAAAGTTAAGTTGTTTGTTAATAAATAATGAAATAAGTCTAGACACACGATCTAATAGTTGATTAAAACATTGTAATGTAGAGTCACGGATAATAATGCATTCAGTGAATAATAGTAGTTCATTGACGATGAGAATGCAAGCATGATACATATAGATGAGTAGAAGTCATCGTTGCAACCTGTTACACAAAGCCCAGGCAAACGTGCTAATTATTCTAACCCGGAAGGTTGTGTCACGCATCACGTGAGTATAATTTCGTAACTTGTAATCCCTTTTCTATTTCAAAGAGAAAGAGAAAGAGAGAGAGAAAGAAATTAAAGGACAGAATGGTGAAATAAAAAATAGTAGGTCGTGTTATTGGGAAAAAGATAGGAAGAAGGAATAGGAGGATAAGGAGGAGAGGGGATGGTAACTATGGTAACCGTGATCTCTATATTATGCTTTGATTGGTTAAGATAATTTTAAACTTTTCTCCTTCAGGATCTTCGGCCTTGAGAGATCAAAGTTCGATCTCGAATTTCATTAATCAAGACGACAAGACTATTATCTTTCTTTTTTTTTTTTCCTCTCCTCTTCTCTTCCTCTGTTTTTTTTTCTTCCGTTTTTTTTTCCTTTTCTTTCCAAGCAAACAGGTCCTTCATTATTCGCATTTTAAAATTCTTTTTTACGCGAGAAAGAGAGAGAGAGAAAGAGGGAGGGAGGGAGAGAGTGATCGAGGGTTTTTATTCAAATTAACCGTCAACTATTTTTATCTTTCGCGATTCATTGGAGGACGATTAGTTTCTATTAAATTCGATTGTAATTACAAAATTTCGATTAGTTGAAAATATTTTTCTTTTTAAGAATTTTTTAATTTTGAAAATGTCGATGTTTAACAGCATTCTATTTGTCTGAGAGAAACATAAAGAGAGGATGCTGCGTTTGGCACATTCACAAGAGAGAAAAAGAGAGAGAGAGAGGGAGAGAGAGAGATAGGAGAATCGATAGAGACAACGTTCACATTGACGTTTTCGTTCGTAGCACGTATGCACATATTTCCTAAGATGTGTGCTAGATAATGCATCGACAGCAGTTCCATAATTAATGCAAGCAAGACAAGACAAAAGGGTTCAAAGGGTCTCCATGAATCTCTTGTAATTTATCGGACGATATTAGATAGCAATTAGTTTCATTTTCTTTGGACAACAGTTTCTAATAGGATCAATCATTAATTAATCGCTTTGTTAGAAGCAAACTTTGAATTTAATCTTTTGATTTTATCGATCATGCATACGATACGATACGATACGATACGATACGATACGATACGCCGAATAATTATTTTCTTTCTCTTATGTAGTAATATTTTTTCTATTTTGTTTGTCTTTAGAATTTTTAAATAGAGAAATAATTTTGTTGTTTGGATATTTTTTCGATATTTAGATGAGAAAAATTGTTGATAAGAAAATAATCGGTGTAACTCGTATTTGTATGATATGAAAAATGGATAAATGAATTGTTTGTCATTTTCTTTGTTTGTAATATTATAAAATATATGAGAATACGATTTTTTGCAGTTTACAATTATTCATATAAATATATCATATATTATTAATCAATTAATTATATTCATTATTTATATATTATTCGTGTATATCCACGAATTATGTATTTTTTAATCGGTGAAAAATTGAACAAATTTTTTTGTCACTCGACTTATTTCCCTTTAATCTCGGTTCGATTCTACGCAAGATCGTTTTACCTCGCCTCGCGATAAAAGCATAAAAGTTGAAATATCGAGCGACAAGAGAGCGAGTGAAATAGAGAGAGAGAGAGAGAGACGAAATTCCGTTCGAACTAGGAATTTTCACAAAGTACAGAGGCACGCCCATATTCGAGAGACACATTTCGTATTCGTCCTGTTTCTCGCAGAAAATCGTATTACGAAAAATCACTTATTTTTTTTTTATTGCCTACAATACATCGGGGGGGGGAGGTGGGGGTGGTACTGTATAATTTTCCTTTTTTTCTTTTTTTCTAGTAACTACAGTAACAATATTTACAGATATATATATATAGTACGAATTTTCTTTACGTCTCTATAGTACGAATTTTCTTTACTATTTTTTAATGTACAATAATATAATATTATTCAAATGTAATCTAGATAGTTTTAACATTTATCGGCTAGTAAGGTTTTCATCTATCGCTTCGGAATAAAAAAAAGAAAAATTAATTAAATAATTAGCATTTTGTTAATTATTTTACAACGCGTATTCGATTCGCGTTTTCAATTACGAAAAAGCTAGAGCTTTAGAGAAAAAAGAAGAGAGAGAGAGAGAGACTCGTCAAACTGTATTCTTCGTTTTTTTCTCTCTCACAACCTGACGATCTTAATTGGAAATAAAATTTGTTCGAAAATTCGTCTAACTTGGAGAATAAGAGGAAAAGGTAGAAAGAGAGAAGGAGAGAGAGGGAGTGTGAGATGCAAGAAAAAAAAAAACCTAATCCTTTAAAGTCCTTAACGAATTTCATTAAATCGCGATCAATCGATTCTGTCTTGTTTCCCTTCTTCGAGAAGATCCCACATCAAGGATTTCTCTCTCTCTCTCCCTATCCCTATCCCTTTCTTTCTCTCTTACTTACTCTTTACCGTGTATATTAAATTTTCCCTATAATAATCTCGTTAACGAGCATAAGCGTTTGGAACGACGGTACGTATCATTTAATTCTCAAGAGAGATATTTTCTCTCATATATTATATTTCGCGTACTTAGACTGCTTAGCGGTTGGTCTTTCTCGTTTCGTTGCAATTTCATACTAAATGAATAAATTTTCATTTGCAAATGGTACACACGGTATTTTCAAGTACACTTACACGTACACGCATATACACATTTCGTTAAGAATTATTTTTTGCAATTTGCTTATGCACTCTAATATTGTTTTTATAGTACAGGGAAGGGGATTGGGGGGCCGGCGGGTATTCCTTTCCTTTCATTTTAATCGAATGTCACAAAAACGTATTTGATAACGAAAAAGATTCGCGGAGAAGGGGATAACTAAAAAAAAGAAAACAAAACAAACCAACAACACAACAACAACAAAAATGAAGAAGAAACGAAGAAAAAAAAACCTATAACGAGTCTGTCGTTGAAAATGACGAATACCGTCATCGAGGATTTCTGATAGACGGGAGGGGGGGTGTTATTCGATAGAAACGTGTCGTCGGAATGAGATAGAGTTAGAACCAGAGCCAATGTGGTTAAAAGTTAGTGGAAACATTTATTATTCACTCGAAAGATTCTCCACTTTTGTTCCAGTTTTTGGCGATTATGCTCATCGCGAGGGCGGTAACATAATATTTCTAATGGAATTGAGAAAGAGAGAGAGAGAGAGAGAGAAAGTAAGAAAAAGAGATAGAAAGACAATGCACTTTGGAAAATATATAGGAAACGTTTAAGTGGAATAAGGAAAAGACAAAGCATATGACTAGCGTGACCAATAATTCGGTATATACATTTCTAGTATGCTTCGCGTATCGTAAATGAAATATCTTTCGAATAATTCTATATTTCTTCTATTTTCTCGAAAAGATTGAAATTAAAATCGGTTCGAATCTGCTATACGGTGCCGTCCGTTCCGCGTGTATGTTTTAATTTGTATTTTTTAATAGAAATTTGATATACGTTTGATGTAAGAAAATATTGACATACTATGCTATTACTTTTTTTTTTTATTTATTTATTCCTTTTTTTATTTTTTTCTATTTTAACTCTTTCGTTATTAAAAGCGAGTACAGTTATCGTATACCGAAGATCATTATAGTGAATCGACAATATCCTGCACGAATTAAATAATTTTACGTTAATCTAGTACATCTTGATATTCTCTTGGTAACTAACGTTCTATATTTTTATACATATATTTATTTATTATTATTTTGTATATTAATTTGATATAATTTAATAAAGAAATCATATATTTGCATTATCTCGCAGAAATTTGTAACATGCATGCATTTGTGCATGGACATTAGTAAAACGTTAATATTGTATTTCTAATTTTTTCTTTACATAGATTTTATTTTTCATTTAATTCTAATATTCTCATCTTTAATATTTAATATCTTTCTTTCAGTCCCGTAAAAGGGATAATAATAAAGACACGACAGTATATTTAATATTTTTATCATATATTTAATTTTAATATTACAAACATATTTTTTTCCTTACGATGAAATAATATAGAATTATATGATATCATGATAAAATACTTTTATAAAAGCAAAGTAATAGCATATTCGAAATGTACGTGCACTTGTCGCAGTTGAAATTCCCGCAAGGAAGGATAATTTGAGCTTTGACCGCAATGATGTGACAATTGTGAGTACATTTATGATCAGGATCGTAACGAAACAGTCATTTTGCTTTAATTAACTTGAAAATTGTCACTACATTACTCGGTTCTCCAAATGTCTTTGAAAAATGTATTAGATTTCAAATAAGTTAATAACGATTGTTCTTTTTTGTCATATTTTTGTTCTCTCTTTTCTGGAAATTCAAACTCGTTGAATATCCGAGTCAAGAATAAAAGAATTTTCATTAAATATGAGTAAAGTTGGATGAGTAGATAGGATAGTACGATGGTTAATTTAACCTGTAACTCGCGAAGAATCTATTAACACGGCATTGTTCGATGCTTTTGTATCCTTGCACGAGAATTGAAATTGGTTGATAGCAGGTTTCCTTTTTTTCTCTTTAACTCTCCCTTCCATTGTTCGATAGTAAATAAAAAAAAAAAAAAACGATTGATAGAATTAATCCCGAATAAATTCAATATTGTTTCATATTTCTCTTTTGTATTAATTATTTTCGAAGCTTACATATCAGTTGATTAAATTTTTGATTGTTGTTTTATTCTTCCAAAATAATATATTTTTTTTTAAAGTAAGATTTGATCTCTCGCGTATGCGTTCATCAACATTACACGTATATATATTCGTGCATAGAATCGAATTTGGGTCAGTAAATTGCATTGGTGTCATGACCAATGAATATTGCTTAGGAATTCAGAAAATGTTCGATGCAATCGTCGCCGAAGCAGCTTTTTCCAGCAATTGCATTCTTACGAGCAGCATTTCCCTTTGTTTCCGTTGCCCTCGAACGACTGAATGAATATTTTCCTGATAATACACGCATGTATACGGAAACTAGACGAGAATACGCATATCATTATCATTACTCTGCAAATCCTTCATTTATTCTTATGATTTCAATCTATTATTTCACCAGATTTATTTCCTACCATTTTCATGTTCATTCTTTTTCCCGAATAAAAAGTAAACTTTCATTTCGGACAGTAATGGGAAAAATATGAATAATTCAGTGTTATACTGATTATCCTTCTTATCATTTCTTTTTCCTAATATCATTTTAAAAGATGATATGCAAGTAGTTCCTGCATATCATTGCGTCGACATTTTTACATAAATTTATACGAAGTATCACTAAAATGACTTAATCAAGAAAAAGTAATCAATATTAATTTATTAATAAAATTACAATAATATATTTGTCATTTCCAGTTACAGTATTACTTCAGAAAAGTATAAGCTCGCAATATATCAATACTTCAAATATTCGATATAATAAATAATATATCATTTTTTTCGATACGGTTAAGCTATTTTTAGGACACATTTTTCGTAAGTTTTTCAATGATACTTCGTACTCGATTTATCGTATATCGTAGGGACGATGTAATACTTGAAAGCTTTTCATGTTTCTTATCATCTTTCTTTCATTTTGTTTGATATTATTTTTATTTTATGCTAGACAGATGAAACACTGGTGAGAGAATATGGTCTGGTTAACACCTTTCAACGTCAAAACGTTTTGCATCGTAAATCTCATATACCTAATATATCATATATGGTTTTAAACCCTTCTCTCATTCTTCATCTCTTTCTTTCTTTCATTCTTTCCATTTCTCTTTCTCTTTCTATCTCTGCGTTAAAATATGTACATATTTAATCGAATGCGCTTGATCGTCCTACATGGAAATGCGATAATTTACTTGGACGCCAGAATGTCTGGGGAAAGGAGTTTACGAAATGGACAAAACTGTAAAATGTGATTCGTTGATTTAGAGACGATTTGCCGACTCGGCGTCGTTATTATCGATGAGATAGAGAGAGAGAGAGAGAGAGAGAGAGTGAGAGAGTAGTGGTAGTAGTTGCCATCGTTTAATTCAATGGCGTGCAAATTCTTCGATATTTTTTTCATGAATTTTATGCGTAAAAGGGTAATGAAATTTTAAGTCATCGACTTTTTATTCACTTTTCCAAAGTCAAATCATATTATTATCGTATTTGTGATTACTCATTAACCCCTTCATGCAACGTTACGTAAATTTCAAGACGTATACTAATTTAATTTTCTTTATTTACACGCGTTTATTCTTTCTAACTCATATGATTTTATTATTTCAAAATTGATCGTCGGTTTTTTATCGTAAGTTTTATTTCTTTTCGTAATAATTTATAGTGTAATAATTGCATTTGTTCGAATAATAAGTAAATTGTCAATTTCTTAAACGCGAAGACAACAAATAATTTTTCATATTTTATTCATTCAATTATTTATATTATATCAATATTTTAAAAAGAAAAAGTATAGCAGAGATATCAACATCATTTTGAAAGTTCTTTCTCGATTTTATCGTGCACTTTCTGTCAAACACTTCGTTTATTAAATATTTCATTATAAAAATATAAAATATATTTTTACGTTGCGATTTGTTAACAATTTTACAGTCGTTTAAAGCAAACGTTCGTTTTAACGCGATCGTTCGATTGAAATTTGATATTCTTTCTTTTTATTTTTGCCATTCTATCAGGAAAGAAATAAAAGAGATAGTAATCAAATATAATACATATATAAATCACTTGATCGTTATCGAACACCGGACGTAACTGTCGGATATATACTTTCATCTAGCTAGCTCTTACCGAGCTTTTTCGAAATAAAACTAATTCTTTCGATCGATCGATCGGTGGAGTCACACCGTTTAGTTCTCGTTTGTCTTGTTACCGGAGATGGGAGAATTGAATGGCGAGTACAGCTAATTCTCCAACGTTTAGTCTTATCGATCGTATT
Organism: Polistes fuscatus; assembly: GCF_010416935.1. Classification (NCBI taxonomy): domain Eukaryota; kingdom Metazoa; phylum Arthropoda; class Insecta; order Hymenoptera; family Vespidae; genus Polistes; species Polistes fuscatus. The sequence goes on along the minus strand of NW_025113107.1, from coordinate 15,350,715 downwards.
CGTTTAAATTTCCCCCTTGCGGATTTTTAATGAAATTTTTTTGGTTTTTCTTTTTGTATCCTATTATTTCACTTTTTTTCTTCATTTTTGTAAATTCGTTTATCAAACAACACTATCAATTTCTCAACAGCTTCATCGAATTAATAAAAATTTCGAAATCAATTTTTCCTGTAATGGATGTTCTAATTGTTTCGACCTTGATTTCAACAAGCGGTGTCGAGGTTATTCCACGAAACAACTTTTTTGATTTAACAATTAATAGTAAAAATTTGATTTACTTTTTTCTTAATGATATAGTAACTTAATCGCGTTAAACTGATTCGAAAAAATGTTACCTTGTTGGCAATTCTTTTAAAGTGCTTATAATAAATCTTGATATGTTATGCACGATAAAACTTAAGAATGGTGTAGTATCTTAAATTATCCTACTCCAAGGGGATCCCTTTCGATACACTCGCTGAATTGTGAGTTCGAAACCTTTTGTGAAAACCCCTTGTATTATAAAAAAAATGTCATATTTGTCCCTCGACTTCGATTGGAATTTTTCTTTCTTCTCCACACGGTTGGTTACTCGATAGAAACCGTAAAAAGAAAAAAAGCAATTTATTGTTATTGTTCGCGATTATTATGGATGGTTTTACCCTACTTGCATAGAAAAATATTCTTTCTGTTTTAGATTAGAAAAAGAAGAATAATTTATGTATAAAAAGAAAAGATAAGACAACACAAAAAACAATAAAAATTAGAAAATAATGATAAATTAAGCGATGATGCATGGAACTCGAAGACTCTTGAAAAGGTTCAGCTGTTTTCGTATTGTACGAGTGACTTATTCACAAGGGCAAATTCTATGAATGTGGAGGAGGGTTGATGCTGCTTCTCTTACATTCTATTCTCACGTATATTTATAATGCTCCGACACGAGTACGTTTTGCTTTGGAATGCGTATCTTACTACTTCGAGGAATGCAAGTTATTTTTTCAACTTTGCGATGAAATATCTACTTGTAGTCCTAAGATTTCATTATTCCAATAACACGAATGGTTATATCTATTTGTTTGTATTCTTTTTATCACAAAATTGGCCAAATATTTTTTAGAATCATTTTCAAAATTAATCGTTCATTTGTTTTTTTATTTCAAAGTTTTTTAAGATCGTTATTTTAAACTGTGAAATGTTTGGCTTATTCTGTATTACGTATTCATATTTAAAAATTCGATTAATGTAAGAGGGGAAGTAATATGTAGATAGATACCAACATTAAACAAATATCGCATAAAATTTGTAAGATTTTCTTCCTCTCATAGGAAGTTATCGCGAGAGAGAAAGAGAGAGAAGAGAAGAGAAGAGAAGAGAATTTCTCGTAAGGATAAAGTGGGTCGCCAATTTCGTCCTGTATATGAACCTCTTTTCGGCCTCCGAGTAGTAACCGTGGAGAAAACGTGATCGGACTGGAAATGTTAAGCCTCCATAGCTGAGTCAACGCAAATTACCAAAAAACTTGGCAGAAAATGTGATATCTTTTTCTACTTTTTGAAGCCTTACACTAGCCAATTCTTTTACTTTTGTCTTATTTTATTTTCTTTTTCATTTTCTTCCTTTCTTTCTTTCTTTCTTTCTTTGGTTATTCGTACATATTCTTTATATGGGGGGGGGGGGTAATATTTTCTATATTCTTTATATAAAATATATCTATATAGTATACACACACACATGGAATAAAGTTCTTTGAAAACTATATAGGTAAATAAATACCGACACTGTTACACATTCATAGAACACGTTTTCAAAGAATCGTGGTGACAATTTTAAGCGAGTCCAACATTGAGCTCTCGAGATAGTTAAGAAAATTGAATAGAGGAACTCGTGGTTTTACCTACTAATAAAATAAGACTTGGCAAAGTAGACGAGGAAAGTTTCGAAAGGTCGAACGAGAGCGTGAGTCCGCAAAGAAGCTTTAATAGTTCCAGATCGAGTTACTTGATACATTTGAACGATCCCTAATTTTGATTTTTGTTCACACTGATCGTATTGTTCATTGAATGTAATTGATCGATAGTTATTAAGGTATTCAAATGTTTCTTTTCGATTTTGTATTTTTATCAATCCTTAACAAAATTACCAAATATATTTCAATGATTTTTACTCTTCAATTTTTATCTCGACTCGTATCGAAGTTTTTTTTTTTAATTAAAATAATATTTAGATCGATTTTATTTTCTGGTATAAACATTTGTTTTTGAATATTTTTAAATTCTCAATAATGTTATTAGATATACTTAAACGATATTTATAATCACAATTTTTTTTTCTAGTTTAAATTTGTTTAATTTGTCTTTTGGGAACTTTAGTAGGATAATTTTTGTTGTTGTAAATTTCATTATTTGTAGACGTTTACCAACCTTTTCAGTAACATTTACATCCGATTCTCCTCTTCCTCAAGTTAGATCCGGCGAATCTTCGAGATCGGTATCACCGCTAGGACTTGAGTCAGTTTGTTCGTTGCAAGGATGCACTTGCTCGTTGAACACAGCGCGTTCCTTCGACTCCATAGCGATGACTATTCGTTCGTCAATGTACGTGAATTCACTCATGATCGAACTATTTATTTTTGGATCGCACACTCACGAATATAACATAAATATATATATAACTTAGGTATATATATATACATACACTTCTTCTATTTCGAATATTATTTTTTCCTGGCTGTTCTTTTTTCGAATCGAAAGCTCTGCCAGTAGGTGTACGTTGATGATTTCTTTTCTAAAAAGAAAAAATAACAATGTCGAACGTACTCATCGAGAGATCTCGTGCGTTCGTTCATAAGTTTCATATAATTAAAAGAAATTTTATATGCTGAACGTTTGTTCTTTTTATCTTAATAAGAAAAGAAAAAGAGAGAGAGAGAGAGGGAGAAAGTGAGATAAATTGAAATAACGAAAAAATAAAGAAAGGGAGAATAAATGGCTTCTAAGAAAAGTGTTTAATGATACTCTCTTCAAACAATTCGCTAAAATCTCCAATATTTTTCTCGATCTTGCTGACGTGTCGCAATTTGATCTCTCCATCTTATTCTCTCTCTCACTCTCTCTCTCTCTTTCTTGTTCCCTTTCACACACACACTCTCCCTTCTCTTAATGCGTCTTTCCCCTTTTTTTTTTTCTTTCTATTTCCATTGCAAAGACACTCTGATTCATTCTGAAGGGTTCTAAGGAGTGACAAAAAGTTAGGAACTATCTACGTTCCTTTCTAGTTCCTCGAATTCCTTCAAAGATTCGTCAAAGTACTTATCCTTCCAAGGATTGATTCATCGTTCGGAAAAAGACCACTCTGCTTTTTTTTCTATCTACCTACCTATCTATATATCTATCTATCTATCTTTTTATCTACCTCAGTTTCTCACATGTCTGATGAACCTTCGTTTAATAGTAGGAAAACGGAACGGTGTCATCGCGATAATAATCGACGGACGACGAATAATCGATGTGTTCCAATTTAACGAGTAAAAGTCGACCATTCGATAACCTCCAAACGCATAACTCGAAATCATAACTAGACGCAATAACGTTGCTATCTATCTTTCTCTCTCTCTCTCTCTTTTTATTTGTCTACTTTTCACCTGTGAAATTAGTCACCCTCGTATATTTCTCTCATTCTCTTCTCTTCTCTATCTCTTTTGCGAGAATACCTGGTAAAATAGATCAAAACTTGTTCGCGTTTGGTTGTTCATCGTTTCGTTTCTCCATACGGACCTGGACAAACGTTATTGGTTTTTGTTCGAAGAGATATGATGAAGTTTGATTGCGAACACACGTCATTTTATACTCTGCTTCTTTCTCTCTCTCTCTCTCTTTCGTAGAATACAATGAAATTTGTCGTCTTTCGTTCCATGTTTTTTTATTCGAAATAAACTTTTTTCCCCCAAGGTTGAACAGGAAGAATTTTTGTCGGTTTCATTTTTGTTCTTTTACTTTTGCCAAGGATTAAATCGAATTCTTCCAGGGTACGTGGATGTTTCATCGAGATAACAATCGAGATACGTGAACTCAATGCACTTAACTTTGAGAGAACCGACACGTCCATCGTTGATCCCGGCTATACGATTTAGTCGATTCGATGGTGTTGTTTTAACAAAAGAAAAAAAAGAAAAATACAGAGAAGAGAATAGAAAGAGAAAGAGAGACAGAGTGTGTGTGTTCTGTTCGTTTTTAGATCAAATCCGAGCTGGTCCAGCGAAAGGTAAAACGATAGGATTCGTGGTACCGTCGGGCCTCGATAATGGAGGTCCTGATCGATTAAAAGTAATCGTCTTTGGGATGGTATGAGTGTCTCTATCATGGTATTAGCTACAGTAGAAACGAGGAAACGTTGAATTTTACTTTGAAAACACTCAACAACTCGAAATGAACTTCCATTTTGGACGATGATCTTAATCTAAGTCACTTTAGAATAGCTTTTGGGTGTCCCCCCTCTCTTCATTCTCTAGGATGAATTCTGTTCTTCCTTCGCGATTAAAAAGAATAAATCTGGCTAGTTTCCAGTAAGAACTATTCGATATATCTCGATCCTGTCACCTTTGATTTTTTAATACTATCTTTGTTAGTATCTCTTACGAAATTTGAAGATATTTATTTATATAGCGGATAATTAACCATTAATATGACGTTTAAGAAAAATCAAGGTTGCTCATCGTTTATATCACGATTATATTTTCGATTTATTTTTTAGATTTGTTCAACGATACAATAACTATTTGACAGCGCGCAATCGCGCTCGTCAAAGACAGACCACCGTTTCAAATCGATAGCCAGTAAAATATCGCGTACTTACAATTCTTTAAGTATCGTATATACTTACGTCTATCTATTCTAATCAATTTGATCTAATTTGAACTAATTGTAGACGTGTATGATATAATGACAGACATTTACTTATTGGGAAGAGAAAGAGAAAGAGAGATCTAATTTCGTACGATTATCTTATAATTGAATTTTCTTCGAAGGATATAAATATTACATCTATCTATATACACTAACGCGTAATACTTTACATAATAATAATCATTTCCATTCGTATTGCAACTATCATCCTTAATTTCTTCTTTTCCTCCTCCTCCTCCTCCTCCCCTCTTCATCTCCTGTGCATATTACAGTTTAATTTCGCAAAAAGTATTTCAATATTTAATGAAACGTCATAAATCTAATTTCCTTTAGCAAATTACGTGTTATTTCGTTTGAAATCTTTGAGCAAATATCACAAAAATTGGATAATGTAGTTCAAAGGTCACTACGCGTTTTGCGTTTATCTGTTAAGTTACGTAATGAAGTAGTAGATGCGGTGGCAGTAGTAACGGCAAAGCTATGGTCAGCCAATCGTTAGAAAATAAAGCTCACTGATAATGTAATGAAAACGTTACGATTTTATTTTTCTTCATTTTCTCTCTCTCTCTCTCTCTCACTCTTTCTATCTTTTTTTTCTTTTCCACACTTTTCGTCCGCTTATAAAACAATTCATCTAAATTGAGAGAAAGAGAGAGAGAGAGAGAGAGTCCTTGATAAATATAATATCACGTAATTCTCTGGGATGTTCCAACAAATAACAATAAAATACGAAAATACGTTTTGCCTCGTGCAAGGCCATCGAAGATATCATTTTCAAAGAGGGAAAAAGAGGAAAGAATTTATCGAGTTTGTCCTTCGTAACAAGCTTGGATTAGAGGATCTTTTTGATCTTCGTAGGTAACGTTTTTGGATCGAAGGATTCGAACTATCGACGGACAATATCGTTCGAGAGATAAGAAAACGATGCAAAATCAAAAATATCATTTACTTTTCTCTCCCTCTCTTTCTCTCTCTCTCTCTCTCGTTTTCTTTTATTTTGTTTAAATTGCACGAAAATATCTCGGAAACAGAAGAATCTTCTTCGAATTCATTGAACTAGAGTTACGAAATCTTTTTTTTTTATACTAACAGATCAATAAAAAAATCGTGACAGGAAAAAAGAATAAGAAAAAAAAGAAATATAGAATATTCTTAACAAATTCTGATCTCGTCTTTATTCGATCTACATATTCGAATTCCTTTTTTTTACGAATTTACATACCTAACGGTCACGAGGGAAAGACGTCTTGTTGTTCTGTAATCTCAAACGACGAAGTATACGATAGATGATAGAGAGAAGAGGAAATGAGTATAAATTATATATACATATACGTATATACCTAATAAGAACGAACGCACAGCAGATAATCTTCATTCTCGCGAAGACAGTTCGACGACGGAGAAATAGGATTTGACGATTCACGGTGTATATGCATATACAAACAACACGTATTCATATATATATATATACATATATATATTTATATACGTAATAATAATATTTGAGCGATCCTCGTAAATCGAAGTATCTCAGGATCGAGACGATCCAAGTTAATTCCAATAACATAATTGTTAAGAAGAATAAATAATGACGAATGTTATTTCACTTTTTAGAAAGAAAATTCTTTCGCGAGGCCGAACACGTTTGTTTTGAGCGGCAGGCCAGGTGGAACGGTAGCAGCACCACCGGTAGCAGCAACAGTAGCAGTAGCAGTAACAACGGCAACTGCAACAGCAGCAGAAGAAGCAGCAGCAGCAGCAGGAGGAGGAGGAGGAGGAGGAGGAGGAACAAGAATAACAACAACACGAATTACAGGAGCTCGTTGCGGTGGTGGTCGTTTGCGATGTTATTCGTCGTCGTCGTCGTCTTCGTCGTCGTCGATCAGGATTTAGCTGGATTCGTGTAATACCGTGAAGACGATGTCGATGATGTAAGAGATTGTTGAGGAAATAGAAGTTGGTGTAGGTGGAGGAGGAGGTGACGGTGGAGGTGGTGGCGGCGGTGCTGGCGGTGAGGGGGCAGGTGGAGGGCAGTGATCGACGAGAGGGACGACCGAATCCTGGTTCCAAATATTTAACGATGAGAACAAATAATACACGTTGTTCTGCTTCTTCTTGTTCGTGTTCGTGTTCTTGTTCTCGTTTTTGTTTATCTCGTGGTCTTTGTTGATGATAATAACGACGATGACGATGATGATGTTGACGATGATGATGATAATGTTGGTATCGATGACGATGATGGTCGTCGTCTTCGTCGTCTTCGTTCTCGATGACAAGCCGTCGCCTTCGAGTATCTCGTTCTTCCTCTCGTTGGCGGGACAACAAGAATCTCTTCGGTTTAGCAATGGGCCACGATGAATAAGTAGAAGTAGAAGAAGAGGAAGAGGAAGAAAAGGAAGAAAAAGAAGAAGAAAGCATCCTCGTGGCAGTAGCACCGGCAATCCGCGACGACGATACATCTCCTCGAGACATATGTCAATCACTATGTCTATTTTATCCGTTTAATCTATTTTTATTTATCTATATGTCCGTCTATTTATCTATCTATCTATTTCTTTCTCTTTTCTCTTATTTTTTATTGTTTTTCTTTTTTTCGTCCCTCGTGCGTTCGTGTTTACGACGACGACGACGACCACCACCACCACCACCACCACCACCACCACCACCACCACTACCACTAATAGCACCCCTTTCTCTTCTATCTATTTTTCTCGTTCTATTTTTCTTTCTTGTTTTCTCTTTCTCCTTCTTTCCTCCTTTCTTTCTTTCTCTCTCTCTATCTCTTTCTTTAATTTTACGCAACGTTCACCGTTCCCCTACAATCTCTTTCCTCGATAATCAACTTTCTCTTTAACGAGAACTCGCACGATTCACAATAGTTGTTCTAGATCGTAGTAATAGTAGCAGTAGTTAGTAGTAATAGTTGTAATGGTTATAGTAGTAATAGTAATAAATGTTGTCTTCTCGCCGGCGCAACCGGCATAACCACCGGCGGTTTCGCACACGCGTCCTTTCGACTCGCATCGTCGATTCGCGCGATAACACACCACCGTGCTCGCTCACCTTTCGATTATCTTACTTTCTTACACGCTTCGAGATGGGATAAAGAAAATAGGGAATACGATCGAACGAAAAAAAAAAAAAAGACAAATAATAGTTTCAAATTAAACGTTCTTTGGAAAGGGGGTAAAAACATACGCATACGCGCGCAAACGCACTGACACACACGCACACACACAGATGGAAAGAGAAAGAAAAAGGTTGGAAACGGGAAAATAGGAGTTGGAAAAAAGGACGGGGGAGAGGAGGGGGGAGGGGGGAAAATGTAAAGGATAAGAGAAAGATGAAACAAGATTCTAGGATAATTGGACTTTATAAAGAGGATCGGTGTGGGATCAGGCGAGGGACGGGGATTGGGCGAATGGGACCGTGGATAGTGAAAAATATAAAATAAAAAAGAGGAGGAAAATGAAAGAAACGGGTTAAAGGTAGAAAAGGGGAGAAAGAAGAAGGGATGTAAAGAAGATAGCCAAGCGAGACGAAACGAGGCGAGCGAGAGAAGCGTCGGTGTTGAGCGTCCGCCCGCTGTGACGCTCCCGACAGGACTGCGTCGGTCCCCATTTATTCTCCTCCTTACCCTTCTCCCCTTTTATCCTCCACCAAAGTTCCTCCACCACCTCCATTGCCACTACTACCACCCCCGTACGCCCACCATCACCACCACCACCACCCTGCTGTTGCTACTACTACTATTACTACGGTTACTACTACCACTACTTACAACTACTACCACATCACCACCACCACCACCACCACCACCACCATCCCTTCCAACTCCTTCCTTGCTACCACCGCCTTCGACCTCGGCGGCATCTACCAGCGCCATCACCACTACTACAACCACCACCACACTAGAATCATCCTGCTTAGGCTTATATTCCATCTATGAACAAACCCTTTCGTGATCGAGTGTGTAGGCGTATGTATATATATATATAGAGAGAGTGTATTTATGTATCTTCTTTTATCTATCTTTCTTGTGATTTCTTTTCTTTTTTTATTTTTTTTTTTATTTTTCTCCTCAGAATTTATTAACTCGTCTTCTCTGTGTTATATATTTATTTCTGGATTTTATTTATTTATTTTATTTCTTTTGTCTTCTCATTAGGTTTTATTTTTATTTGCTTGGTATATTTATACAGAGGGACAGAGGGAGTTAGGTTCGATTTATTACGATGCTATTTTTTACTTGTCCTTTTATTTTGATTTTTTATTTTATTTTCTTAATGTATTTTCTTTCATCATTTAATGATGCACAGATGTATACCAATTTAAACGTTAATTTTTAATGTTTCTTCTGCTCCCATTCAATGTATTCTTAAATATACAATAGATAGTGATTCTAAAACATTTCACGATCTATATTCGCGTGTCATTTTTTTTTCAGATCTTGATGTTGATTTTCTATTTACTTGACATTTGGTATATCATAGAAAAATGAGCAACACGGGAAAAAGGACAAATTACTATAGTTAATCGATTACTTCGATAGATGACAGAAAGAAAGAAAGAAAGTAAACAAAAAAAGAAACGATGAAAAACAAGAGTCAAGGCAAATATATTTAATTGTTCGTTATATGCATTACGCGGGAACATTGTCTCATTTAAATTTAAACACGTTCTAAATTCTAATGCAGAGCGAAATCGTATGAAAATTTAAATAGTTCAAATGAGCAATCATAAAACATTGATTATCGAGATTACGTGATATAGATTAAAATCAAATTTGAAGAATAAAATAAATTAATAATTAATTGATCGATTTTTCCAAGAAACCTTTTCATTTCGATCGATGCAAAATGTATCTTTCAAATACAAATGTATTATTAATTAGTATGAAATAAGAGAAAAAAAACATGGCGGATTAATATTACAAATGCTTCCTCTCCGGTAGTAGATTGTCTCGTTTTCCAGTTATTCCTCGTTTTCCTCTGAAAATATCAGCCGACGAGACCTCTTACACCTTTCCTCTCTCCCTCCCTCCTTTCATTTTGCTTTATCTTTTCACGAGTCATCCTTTCACGATCCTACGCCATATCGAATCTCTATCGGATTTTCTGATAAACGAATTTACGCCCAACCAATTTCGCATTCGATCAAATATGTGCGTTAATACGTATATCAATATTATAATATATTTCATCGATTATTAGCAAATATTCATACATGTAACATAAATACGCGCATATATTACATTTTTATTTTTCTCACTTACGATGTATACTCATCATCTCTCTCTCTCTCTCTCTCTCTTTATTGACATTCATATAGCATTCAATTGATCATCTTTGATGAATTTGTCGTTTTAGATTTTCACCTCTCCTTCTACGATCACTTCTCCACGTGCCGTAATTAAAAAGGGGCAAAAAAGAAAGTAAGTAAGAGAGAGAGAGTAGAAATAGAAAAAAAGAAAAAAATAACATGATCGAAGGTCTGTGTGATCCAATCGTATTCGATCAAGGTTTCATAGACGATAAGAAACTCACGGAAAGGACGGCTGGATAAATGAGAAGAAATTAAGATCTTGATTTTTTACCACGTCGAAGACTCAAGAAGAATCTCATTGGTTAAGCAAGGGGGTTCGGAGTTAAGGATGGGGTGATCAAGAAATAGAAGAAAGAAGATTATCACGAGATCGCGTGAAAGCATTTTCATTGTGAGTTTTAGTCCGTGTTTTTTTTCTTTCTTTTATTATTGATAAAGGACGATGAGATAGAAGTTTAAGAAGAAGAAGAAGAAGAAGCCTATCGACCAGGATCGAACGCGTTCTTTCCACCCCTCGTTTGACCTCGATAAATATCCCTTTCGCACGTTATCCGTGTCGCACAGTGTCACGCATTCGAGAAATAACCAAGTCACGAAATCGTCCTGTCGTATAATTTTTTTTTTCTTTTATTTTTTTATCCTCCCTCTCTTCTTCCCTCTTCTTTCTCTTTCTCTTGTTATGGTGTCTCTTCGAATATCCTTGTTCATTTATTTTCTTTCTTTTTTATATTTTCTTCTTTTTTTTATTTTATTTTATTTTATTTTATTTTATTTTATTTTACTTTTCTCCTATTTTTTTTTTATCTCTCTACGTTCATCGCAAAAGCTTGGCTCGATCAACGAGATAGAATACACCGTACAATATCTTTCCCAACGATTTATCGGATCGTTATACGAAAACCAAAAAAAAAGAAAAAAAAAAAGAGAAGCTTGTATCTGTTGTATCATTTCTTTTTTTATTATTATTATTATTATTTCATTTGTTTGTTTAAAGAAAGAATACCATTTTCGTAGTATTTATCGTGGAAATAATATAAATATCGATCGAGTCTAACGCTAAATAAGATATTTCACAAACGTATGTTAGCATGTGTGAATATGATGTTTAAAATGTTGGTACTTGGGTGCAAGTGACATTACTCTGAAAATCGTACAATTTCATACAGATACATATATATGTATATACAACGTTATAAAGTATTCAAAGGTATATGGATTCGTTTGATTGGAAAAACGTTTCAACGTGATTTAATATTAATAGGATAGGTTATATCGGTTTAAACGATTATTCGAAAATATTGCTCTTTTGCTATTCGATCTAATCCTAATATTTCATCTAAAATGTTTCAATCTCTCTCTCTCTCTCTCTCTTTTATCTTCGAATAAGATACGTAAATCGGTTAATGAAAAGTGTTGAGTGAAAAATGTGCAGATAAATATGCACTTACCTAGAGACTAGAGGAATAGTTAAAGCGGTAATAAAGCGAACGACGAACCTTCATTTAAAAATGAACCTTAGAGGTGCCCTCTTACTCTCTCTCTCTTTCTCTTTCTCTTCTTTACCATCTCGTCTTATACCTTTTCTATGTAAATGTAACAGGAAAGAGAAAGAGAGAGAGAGAGAGAATGATTCACGCAAAAAGAACGAAGGAACAGTTTACGAACCTAGAACACACGATTTGCATGGTTCGATTACTTTCGTTTTCTTAAGCAAACACATTTTCACTTAATAATACTTTCAATTAAATATTAATACGGACAATAAATAAAGAAAAAGAAATCAAATGTTATTAGGCGTATCTCAATTAATTCGTTGCATCGATATTAAATTATTCATAATTCTAACTTAAATATAAAATGATCGGTCTGCATTTTATAAACACGTCATTTAGATGATTAAATTTATCGACAGTAATGGGAAGTATTTCGAATAATAACGGACGTGTACGATTAATTTTTAAATACATATTAAATTTGTGTAAAAATGTCATCGAATAAAATTCGTTACGTCTGATACACACGAATTTTGAATGGAAAAAAAAATGAACATTTGATATAAAAGTTAATATTAGCAAAGAGAAATGTTCGATAGGATCTCGTGTGATACTTTTATTACACGATCCTAGTGGTATTAATATTTTGATTAATGAGATTTCACGCCACGAGTTAAAACGTTAACGTTTAGCGATCAGGAAAGGTATTGTTAGACGATACTTTCTCACCCTTTCTCTCTCTCTCTCTCGTTCTCTCTCGTTCTCTCTCGTTCTTTCTCGTTCTTTCTCTTTATCTTTCTATTTTCCTCTTGAACGTTCGTAGCTCGAAGAAGGCGTTAGAACGTAGGTGGAAACTAGGTTGTCCTCGCGTTAAAGAGATAATTCGATTTTGGCTATATTTTGTAATACGATCGTTCGCTCTAGTGCCGATCCTAAAATCTAATCGCATACTAAAAAAGGCAAACAAACTTTGTCGAATCTTTTCGACCTTGGCTTAAGATTCTATCAGAGATATTTCTCGTCAATTTTTGTTACATTATACCTTATATACTCGTAATATAGTTTTTCTTTTCACAACTTTATATTATTTTCTCATCTCGGCAAGAGTTTTAATTGAAATAACACTAATTTTCGATTATTCATTGTAATGTTCAATAACATCGAAGAGATACTTTAGGAAATTATTAAAGAGAATAAAACTGCAACGCTTTACAATAGATTCGTAAGCGAATCGATATCTTTCCCAGTCAAATTCTATGACATCGTAAAAGAAGACGGTGCAGGGTTCTACGATAGCTTCGAGAACGATGAAAAATATGTCTCTCGTTCGTCTTATCGTATCCCATTTTCGGCTTTAAAAGAGCATTAACTTTTTGGTCGGTACCTAGACGTATACTTTGTTCGTTTTATAATGTTCGCATCACGTCGTTTAGGGTACAAATAAACTTGAGTATTTTCTAGTACGAAGAAAATGAGTTGTTTTTCATTCTCGTGTTACAATATACGACGGGGGTATACGACTTTGTACATTGGAATTTATTTTTATTTTATAACGAAATTTAACTGACGTCACTAAAGTCCTAGACAGCCTGGATGACAGGCGCATACTTTTATCGGTTAAATTATAATACCTGTATAACTTCGTGGGATGTTAATAACAATCCTCGATACGAGTAAACGTTATACCCGTGTTTATCGAATGACCAAATTATAGATCGACAATTTACAAACTAAATTTCTACAAAGGTGGATTGGGAGAACTTGCTGTGCATGGAAATTCGAAATAGGAATGTTCATGCACACCACAGCTGATTCGAATAATTTCGATCTAACAATAGTATTTCATCGCGTTATACGATGATCATTGTATTATTTGTCGTATTTTTCATTCGATGTTCGCGAGTACGTTAAAATCGTGCATCATTGTGACGTTTGATTAAAAATTATTTCTACGATCTTATTTTATCGAGAACATTGTGTAAATTTAATGTTTATATTTTGCAGAAATATTGGATTATTCGTTCGTAAAATTAATTTCACGCGATCGCGTGAACCAGGAACGTATTTTTTCGATAATAATTTATTTATTTATTATCGATTTTGCAAGTTCGCTACAAACACTTCTTTCTTTTCTTTTTCCATTCGCGTTTACTTATCGTTTTATCCTTATTTTTAATTATTCCTAAAACGTTAAAAATAACAAACGTTTCTTAAGCGAGTTTTGATAACGTAAAAAACAAAATAACAAATATGTTTTTTAAAAACAACAGGTACGCGATGGTAACGACGTTGATAAATAACAGAAATTAAAAGAAATATTGTAATCGTTTTACCGTTTGCAAATGTTTCATCTTTATTGAAAAATGAACGATTTGAACATAATTCATTGGTGTTAACTCGAAATGAAAAAAAAAGAAAGATAAAATATTTTTTATGTGTCAAAAGGAAGGAATCAATCCTAAAATATTTATTACGATTAAAACGAAAATCCTCTTTTAGACGTTTTCTAGGAGTTTTAACGGGACGAATGAGATCGACGATAAAGAGAAACGTTACAAATCGTAACCCGAGTCTTACGAAATAAATTGAGAAACGAGCTTGAGCTCTTATCTCTTTCCATGAAACGACCAAGTCTCCCGAGGTTGTGATCATTTATTCTAGCTAATCTTGAAAAAAAAAAGTTGATAACAATTAATCCCATATAATACCACGTGGTTTTAAAACTAGACAAACAATTATAGAAACGTTTAAAACGAAACATTCTAATAAATGTACTTTTAATCATTAATAAAAGTTGCTCGTTTTCAGGTAAACATCCAACAAATCCTGCATTTCTAATATTTCATTAATTTTTATTTTATTTCACATTTTTCTTTCCGTTAATCATATCCGAAGATATATATATATATACTTCTTTTTAAATTATAATTTAAATTATTTCTAGTTATTTTTTAATATTACATAATTTCTTTTCTATTTTTTTTTTGTAGACTCGAACAAAAATTTAATTACGTAGGTTCAACAAATATCATTATTATTGTATACTCGGCTCGCGAAAAGATTGAATTCTCCTTCTTTTTAATAATCGTTATTTAATTTGTCTATCACACAAACGCACATATGTATATTATTATAATATAATACATATAAACTATCTCGTGTACAACATGATAGTCTTTTATGTTCGCAACGTGAATTGGATGTAGAACAACTCGATTGTAACACTTCGATTCGTGTATAAATAACGTGTATAGTGGCGTGGAAATGTCTGTTTGCGTGTTTAGCCACGAAGACAAATTTAATTAACCGTATTTCTGACGAATTGGATAATTCGTTATCGCCAAAACTATTTTAGATATAAGAACAAATCAATTGCTTTTTTTCCTCACGAAAGAAACATATTTCCTTTAGCCACGAGCATTGCCTTTTTCATTTACTTTTCCGAATACAAATAGTTATTTACGTCGTCTAGACCGAAAACTTTGCGACGGTCCGAAAGAAAAAAAAAAGAAATCTATTACTTCTTCCATAAATCATACATAAAAAAAAAAGAAAATAAGAGAACAGGTAGAAAAGTTGAAACGAAGATAAAAGAAGAATATTTGTCGAAATTATGTTCGATAATTCGATTGAAGCTTATTTTAAAGTTTAGTGAACAACAGGCAGCATTGGTGGTTATTGTATAGCGGAAAACGGTATGTGGTTAATGGTAGTAGTGGTAGTAGTAGTAGTGGTAGTAGTAGTAGTAGTAGTAGTTGTAGTAGTAGTAGTGATGGTTCCATAGTACGAATATTGTTGCACCGACAATGGAGTGTTGGACCGTAACATCAAGCCCGTAATGAACCACATAATGCCGAAGTTCAAGCTGCGGTAAGTAACGTATCGTGCGATACCTGCGTATTGGTACGTATACGTATAAGCTAATGTTAAATCTACGTATATATATATATAGGAACATATACATATATAATACAACCAAAGATGAATACGATCGAGCGTAACGCGAAATATCGAATGTACCCAATCTCTTCATCGTTGGCTATAAATTTCAACGAGCTAATTAAAGAGAACAACGTTTGAAATACATTTGACGTGGTATCCACCAGCTAAAATCCCGAAATGACCGATGAAAATCTAGATGAATTTTAAGCAAGTAGAAGGACGTTCGAGCTAGTAATTCTCTCTGCGAACGTGTAGGCTGCTTTATCTATTTGCTATAGGGACAATCGATCGATTTACGTTGTGGGGGACAGACGGGGGATTGAAGGTAGGGAGTTGGGGTAAAGGGTAAGTACAAATCGGGCAGAATCGGAATCCTGGACATACGATCCTAATTACTGGTCGGATTTAAACATTAATGGTGATTCAACGCGTATCTATATTTAATTTAACTAACCCTTTTTTTTCTTCTTACAATCCCATTTTCATTTTACAATTTTTAGTCACGCATATTATTTTCGTTTATAGTTAGCGCCTAGTTTTCGTTTGATCATTCTTCGATTTTTTGTCCTTTTACTTTTTCGTAACTTTTGTTTCTTCGAAGATATTTTACCACGGACAACGGTAGATTTCGACTCAATATCTTTATCAATAATTCATGAGCGAGACTGCATATCGGTGTCGTTCAAGGATATACGTATAACCGGATTCCGGATCGTTCGTGAGTATCACAAAAGGTAGGAGAGGGACGGAAAGAGAGAGAGAGAGAGAGAGAAAGAGAAAGAGAAAGAGAAACGTGATACGAGTGGATAGCTGGCTTTTATCACCGCTTTTAAAAATTTATATGCGAGACGTAGCCTGACCATTAAATACCTGCGGATTATTTTTTAAATATTTTTCCAATTTCTCTTTCTTTCATTTCCAATTTTTTTAACTTAAATATAAAATGAAGATATTGATATATAGAACGTATTTTTCGTAATGCATTTTTAATAATAACAATTTAACATTGTCAAATTACGTGCAAGAATTTTTTGTTTATAGATAAGAAGCTATTCTTTTCATTTATTTTCTTGTTATTGTTTTCAATTTGATGCACTTGTTAAATTTCATATATTTTTGGTATATTAATAATTATTGTTATTATTATTATTATTATAATTATAATTATTATAATATTATGAATCATTTTGGTTAAGATAAAAATTAACGCTCGCGTTCTAGTAGTACTTATTGTAATTTTATTCACTTTCTAACAGATTTCACGTTCGCGATGCACGCAATGCGATTTGCAAAGTTCAGATTCCCATTTGTTTGCTAGAAAACTTCACATTTGTGATAAAATGTATTGCGATAAATTAAATGTAAATAATATTATCAAGCCAAATCGATTGTTCTCCAACAAAATTTTTATCCATGCGTATATGAAGTCTTCAAATACTCGATATTAATTTAGAAATATTTGTAGGATATAAAAATACAAATCAAATTCATTGCCAGCCATAAACTTTATTTGAATAACAAATAAAACAAGGATAAAATAATATCATTATTTTCAAACGATACATTTATTATCGTATCTTTGATATTTAACAACGAAACTCTTCGAAATAAACGTTAAAACATTGACGTATCATTAATTTCTATGTTAGGATTCATGAAATTTTCATAATTTTAGAATTCGTTAAAAATATTCACAAGGTAGCTTTCCGCGAAGCTTTAAAGGAAGAAAGAGAAACCAACAAAAACAAATAAAATAAAACAGAAAAAAGTAAGAGAGAGAGAGAGAGAGAGAGAGAGATAGCTAACAAAATGTTATATACTAGCGACATTTACGACACAAAAGCAAGCTTTACGACTACGTTATGGCGATAGAAAGAAGCTTCTTCCTGTATACTTTTGTTGGCAACAAAGAAAAAAAAAGGAAAAAATAAATGTTCGCATTATGGGAGAAAACGACAAGAGGGTAGAAAGTATCTATCTCTTTCTCGCTCGTCGTTCACTAACAACCCAGAACTTTATTTTGATATTTATAATACTTTTCCCTTTTTTTCTAGTTTTTTCTTTTTTTTATCATACGGTCATAACACCCTCTTTGCACGCAATAGAAGAAAGAAAATGCGGTAAGAAGGAAAGAAGGAAAGAAGGAAGGAAGGAAGGAAGGAATGAAAATGGAAAAGCTTATAGAAGAACGAAGTAGTAAGTTTTGTACGAGGTTAGCATTCCCCTCCTGTCTCCTCACCCTCCTCCCACTCTCTCTCTCTCTCTTTTTCTTTCTTATACCTTCTATATTTTGCTTTGCGTTTGAAGTTGGCAAAAGCTTCCCATGTCAAAGTATGTATACGTTGCCATGAACCATCTAGCTAGAACTAGTGCATTACGAGGTTCATTTCGTAGAAATCCAAAGTTCTTCTTTTGACAGTCGTAATATCGAAGAAAGAGAAACTTAGAAGACCGAGGACTTCCGGAATCTAAAAAGTAGCTAGAATAAGAGGAAATAGAAGTAATGCTTATTGTAGTAGTAGTATTAGTATTAGTAGTAGTAGTAGTGATAGCTGTAAATAGTAGTAGTAGTAGTTGTAATAGTGATAGTTATAAATAGTTATAGTAGTTGTAGTAGTTGTAAAAGTAGACGGTCATTCAGAACTTGGCTACCTAGGAACAAATTATTTTCTTTCTTTAATGTTGTTTCGGATATCTCTTGTTGACTTTTATCTTTCTTTACTCCTTTCTTGCACTTTTAACTTGGATCGATAACAAATCGATATACCAGTGGTTTATATATATATGTATGTGTAAGAGAAAGACAGACTGCGCATCGTTTGTAAAAATGCGATGGAAACAGTTGGACGTTTACTATACTCGTTTTAAGACTCGTTTTTGATCTTATTTTTATAACAGAGTATTTTTTCTTTCTCTTTCTCCGTTTTTCATTTCTTTTGATATCGGTTCTTTTGAAAATCCTTTTTGCCTTTTATCGCAGCAGCAGAGAAGGAAACGAGCGTCGTTGAACGATTCCGCGGATTTCTATCGTTCGCGCTTTCGAATGTGAAAAGTTTTTTAATTGAAGAACTTGAGGAAGTAACTTATTTCATAAAGTACATCCTACCAAGCGGTTTGTGGTTTTTCTCGCTTTCTCTTTTTTCCCCCCTTTCCTTTTTTTTTCTATACTTGATGAGATTTCGATGAGAGAATCTAGAAAACTCATGATTTACACTCGTAAAACTCAAGTATTTTTATCGGATCAGTCGAAATGATTGTCTTTTTTTTTGATCAAATAAACCTTTACTTACATTTTTCTTTTTCTTTCTTTAATTTTCATTCAATGTCAATTCGATAAAAGACGAAGTATAATTTAGAAAAAAATATTACACATATTTATACTTAAAAAAAAAAACAAGAAAACAAATCGATCCTTACTTTACTTGAATACGGCACAAGTTAATCAATTCAATTTCCATTGGTTTTGGTAATTTTAATGTTTGAACAGGTAACGAATAGCACCAAAAAAAAAAAATAAGCAAAATAACGTAATTAATTATCTTAGAAACGATTGAACCTTTCGAACTATGGTCTCTCGTGCGAGCAAAGATAAACCGTATAGAGAATGTTTCGATTAGGCGATGTATCGATGCTCGTTAATGTCAACCATGAGATACGATACCGAACGATCAGCAAACATACGTCTATGTTTATGATAATTATCAATCGTGTGACGAAGTAGATTCTCTTGTTCTATTCGCTTGTCGTGCATACGTCTATCTTCATCGTACGATCTACCCTGTTGCACGGCTATATGCGTCGCCTTTATATTTTCTAATCCAACGCTTTCGCGATAACATAGTGCTTGTCATGTTTCGTTCGTAAACATCATAGTAGGCTTTATATATATATATATATTCCTATCCTTGTTCTAGAATCTCGTTCACGAATTTAACAAAAGGAGGACAGATTTAAACCCAGTTGCAAACTATCTGTAGATTCATTATTTATACATTTTATATGTCTTACCCTTGTAATCCTCATTTTATATATTTTTTTAAATAATTTTTTCAATATTTTTTTGATCAATGTGTTTATTAATTATGATAGTTGATTGACGAGGAGGAGAGCATAATAAATGACGATGGGTTGAAAAGTTTTGAGCCTAACACGAGGTGGATTCAATTCAATAATTTACTTATTTATTTATAAAAATTTATTACGATAAAAGAAGAAGAAAATTTTGTTTATACTGATCATCTCAGTCAATGTTAAATACTAAAAGAGAGAGAAAAATAAATTTTAATTATCGGGGTGAGCGAATTAACGGATAAATACAATTTTATTGTAATAAACCTTCATTATTTATAAATCAACTATGAATAATGAAAGATTCTGAGTCATATGATTAAATATACTTTATCTTCTTAGATAATTCGCTATGTACATATATAATGTATATGTATATATATAGAAATATCTTAATAGATGTCTTGTCACGAGCAAAGTAACAACTTTGCTTGAATTCACCGTTAAATTAATTGACAAACGTTTAGCCGAGGCAACGTCTGCCATCTACAGAATATGATTTTGATTACGTTTCTTACTTACGTAGCAACCGAGAGTGAACGTCTTTCTATGCCAAGTCGCATTGCGTTACATAATCTTCAATAAGTTTCTCTTTCGATTCAATCGAATCATTTCGCTCGCGTACGTTCGTATCAGCTCGTTAGATGGGATATTATAAAAAACGATTCTTTTATCAACGTATATAAAATTCTTTAAAGATGAATTTTAAAAAAAAAAAGAGAAAAAAAATGATAGATCGAAAAGAGATAAAAGGTAAAAAAAACTGTAAAAAATATTATATTGCATATAATATATATATTGCAAACTTATGATATAGAAAATAAATATGTGCAGGAGATATAATAAAAATGATATGCACGTCGTTGATACTTTTAGAAATTGGGATCCATCTTTTATCCTGTTCATGGCTACCACGGAACAACGATTTTCAAAACGTATATTTGGACATCTTGAAAAGCTGGATGGATAGACCGATTTACTTCACGTGTCCGTACTTATGTTATCGGAAACGTTTACTTTTCCGCGGTATAGAAACCATTTCGTTTTCTCTACCATCAGTAGAATAAGCAGCTTGACCGAGACGAATGTCGAAAGACTTTCCTAGAAGGACGGAAGTAACAGACAATGATACATTTTATCCAATTTTTTTCCTCCTTACCGTTTCCTATTTTTGCAAAAAGAATGAAAACAAATTATCGAACGTTTTTTATGGAAAATCGATGGATCGTAAAAACGAAGAGTATCGCACGTGTGATTGTCATTTTCCATTATATCGATCAAAATGTGTTGTTTCCCGTGTATCAGAAAATATAAAACTGTCGTTTCTTTGTAGGTTTCAAATACATATTTGATTGACAAATTTTATTCGTCTTTTTCTATGGTAAATAATATTAGTCGTTTCCTTCTTTCACGTTCTGACAATTCGTGAATATTCGTTTTATCTCGTTTGATTGATCGTATAAAGAAATCGTCATTTTGTCGCGTTAATAATCGAAAATATATTCCAGGTGAAAATAATTCTTTATTTTGTCATTTATTCGATTACTAACACTATGAAAATTAATAAAGGACAAAAGATAAAAGGAATTAGAAATAGGGATAATATATAGATTTAAAAAATAGGAAAAGTGTGTTAATTCGAGGCGTTCCCATTGTCCCCGATCGTAAGTCAGTAGTCGTTGTTCTCTTTATTCTCAATACGTTTTTTTATATTCACGTAGGATAGCCCGATAAAACCTCGCCACACACAAATCTCTCGACATCGTTCTCGAGATGATAAACGTAGGATAAAAACGTACAGGGTTTACGAGGAAAAAATGAAGAAGATGGTTCGAAGCCAAAAGACGTAAGAGAGAGAAAGGAAGACAAAAAAGAAAAGAAAATAAAAGAAAAGGAAAGGGGAAAGGAACAAACAAACGAACGAACGAACGAACGAACGAACGAAAGCAATAGGAACAACAACAACAATAGCAATATCAGTAATAGTAATAGTAATAGTAGTAGTCGTAGTCGGTTAGATTTTTCTGTGTCACCACCCACGATGCTGCCAAATAAAGAAACGTGGAACGAGTGAGGTCACCGTCAACGTTTTAATACATACATATGTTTCTTCAACCTTCCACCTTTCTCTTTTTCTTTCGTCAACGAGTCAATGCAACAATGCACATCCCCCAACTCTCAGAGTTCATCTTTAGTCCTGTTTCTTCATTGGTTAGACGTTTCCTATGTACATCAATCTCGTTCTCGCTAGGCAACATTCTTATTTCTAATCTTAACCCCCTTCTATACCTTGATTCGCCAAGGTGAATCTTTTTACTCGTTTTCTTTTTTTCATCCCTTTGTTTTTATTTATTATTTCACTTCTATACTCTGATCTTTCTTTTCATCGTACTTCACGATACACATTCAAAAGGATAACTAAAAATATGACTAATGACGTTCCTCTTCTTATTATTATTCTTTTTTATTCGTTTTTTCTTCTTTCGTAAAGTGAGTTAGAGAATAACTATCATCATACCTCGGACACTTCTAAACACAATAGTTCTGACATTAGACCGAAAGTGTATCTCTATTTCTCTCGCTTACTCTCTCTCTCTCTCTTTCACCCTCTTACTCTTATATCATTTCCTCTCAAAATACTTGAAATTCTCAAAGCCATTGTTCAAAGACAATAATATCATGCAATTAATCTTAGCTAGCTATCTAATCTCGTCCTAGTTCTCTCGTTGTCTTGTTTCAAACATCCTCTTCTCAACTGGCATCCTCGACACGAAGTCGTCCTTCTATCATTCGAGTTTTCACAACTACGAGACTTTGTTGTTAGAAACCTTACTAACCAACGAACGAGTCGTACACTTAAAAATTTTATTTTAACGCTTATTTTTTTTTAGATACTTTTCTTCTTTTTAACGAGACAAATATTTTTATATCGCACGATTCGCCATAACTTTTGTGCTACCATTTGATTTGGAATAATTCAAAGTTTACAGACGTCGAGTTTCTCTTCTCCCGTTAGTTTTCGTTTACGTCTTTCATCGTGAAAAGTTACTGATAGAATCGGCAAAAAAAAAATAAAAAAAAAAAAAAAGACAGAAGGAAAGACCAGTCCAATGGTGACGTTCGATATTTAATATCGATTTTCCGATATAGAAACGGTATTAAAGTCGAGATTTCGCACGTCCATACCCATGGACGTATTTTCTCATTCGTATACACGTATGTCAGTGTGCGTATGTGTATGTGTCTCTAAGTGTGATGGCTACTCTCTCACGTGTTGATAGTACGTGTGATATTGGAAAATCGTGCTCTGTGACGGTAAATTCGTGCACGTGGACTCTCAACTACAGGTGCGTTCATTTTCTTTTTCCAAGTGTCTATCGAAAAGTACAAGGTTAGGGGGGTGTGTGAGGTGGTAGGGGGTGATTGAGAGTACTCTCTCTAAGGGAGATCAAACACGTGCCCTGATATACTACTTGCAAGAGGGTGGGGGGATTAAATTTGCTATCGTATATACGTTTACCTGTAGCATGAAGCATCGTCTTCTCAGCTAGAACGAAGTTACAAATAAAAACCTAAATCAACTTCTACTTCTTCTTCAGCTATTTTTTTTTTTTTTTCATTTTATTATTGTTTTCGTTTCTTTTTTTAATTAATATTCGTTCTCGTACGTTAATTTTCTTTCGAAATTATTAACGATTATTATTCGTCTTGACGGGTGTTCATTAATTTTATATAGTTTTCGCGATCGAATGTACAGGATGTTCCTAAAATGAATCGTCTCGTATGTTCGATGATTTATTATCGGGATCGTTTCAAATATTCGAATTGTATTGGACATAAATTTGAAGTCTAGTTAAAAAAAATTTGTTTGGCTTACCTTCTGAGATAATCTGGAAATAAACGTGAAAGAAATTCAGTCCTAAGGAGAGATTATTTTTTGAACATCCTGTAAACGTACATTTTACCGTAGAACAATTTTTAAATGTCGTAACACTTAAATCATTTTTAGACTGACCAGTTAGAACAATTTGAAAAAGTGATTGTAAACGTTTAAAGATTTTGATGAAACGCGTATTACTATTTGCCATGACAAACCGTTTGATCTTTGTCCGATGGAATTTTGCTCCAGGGACGCATAGTTTCTGCTTGATATTAGTCAATATTCACTAACTTTAGTAGAAACTTTCGTATATACTTAGTCGCGTTCATCGAACCGTATCGATCGTAAATGATGTTTCTAATAGTTTCTAACGACACTAATTACGTGTAAAAGAGGAAGAAATACAAAATGCATATCTATATTCTATAAAAGTTTTAATATTAAATTAGTTGTTAAAGTTTCGTAGAAAATCATTGGAAAAATCTATGAGTTACCGGTAAAGTACGAAAATGCATATGCATCGCACAGACGGATTTTTCTTGGATAAATTTATCGACGTATCGTATGCACGTATTTGCGGTTATTATTATTATTATTTATATATATATGTATATACAATATATACATATGTACATCGGATATCATTGGAGAATGCAGGTCAGGGTTGGTGGGACCTAACGATAATAAGATCATGTAATGGTGTGGTAGTATTAATGGTGGTGGTGGTGTGGATGCAGCAGTGGTATTGGTGAGAGGCGTGTTCTATAAGCTAGTTGCGATAGCTACGTAGACGAGAGAGCGTGTCTCGGTATGCACGATTAAGTGCTACGGGGTATATTAGGACGTTAAAAACCGTGGATATTGAAAAACAGGGTGATTAGAAAAAGATAGAAACAGAGATACGAGATACTTTATCGCTATTGATATTATTCATTGGCTTTATTTCATTATCTTTCGAGAACGTAAACTGTTCAATTTGAATAACAGGCGATAAATTACGTTCTAATAATTATTAAATATATATATATATATTAATTTATTGTTTCCAAGCGATTAAGATATAATCCGTGAAATGATACATTGATCCTAGGCGGTTAATATCCTACCAATTTTAATTTTACAAGGTGTCCCATAAAAGAGGGATTACACGGTATCCAATAATACAACGTTTGATGAAAAATACGTTTGAAAAAGTAATTCATAATATATACTTGGAGAATTATTTTTGAACAGATCTCGTATATTAAATGTATTAAATAACAACACCCTGCTTTTCAAAATATTTCGGTTTCGAACGTTTAATACACCTCTAATCTTCGTTGAAGCAGATCGTGCATCCACATTATTCACAAAACGCATGTAATATTTAACGTCAAAAATAATATATTATATATATATACAATATATACACACAAGTATATATTGTACACGTGTGTGTGTATGTATGTGTATGTAATGTGTGTGTATATTAAAGCGTATAATATGTACGTGTAAATTTGGCTAATCAAAATAAAATCTTCCCCACCGTCTTGACGTAGCTGACGGTCTCTGCGGTAGCCTCGGTGAGGGCTCTGCGTAGTCGTGATCGTCGAACCTGAGACAGCGTACGTGGACAGAGTACGACGCCCTGAGTACCGGAACCAGAACCGGAAGCGGGCATCGTAGCCGTTGGCGGTGGAGGTGTTGTCGCCATCGATGACGATGACAATTTGCACCACCAGGGAAACTGGGCGTGTTTTTAACACGTTGTTATATTGGTATAAGTAAAGAACGAGAGTGTATGCGTGTGTGTAAGATAGAGAGAGAGAGAGAGCGAGAGAGAGAGAAAGAGCGAGAGAAAGAGAGAGAAAGAGATATGTATATTTATGGTGTGAAACGTGTGAAATGGAGAAAGAGAGAGAGATAGACGAGAGTGCAAACAGGTGCAGATAGATCAGACTGACGAAGAATGGATTGACAATGGGTAAGATGGAAAAGGAAAATCTAATGTTTTAAGCAAGAGAAAGAGAGAAAATATTTTTTGTTTTATTTTATAATTAAACAACGATCTATCCACGTTGGATTATTAGTTCCCGTCAGATCATTAAAGTCAAACTACGAGGGCATGGTTATTAATATGGATGGGTGACCCGTTTGGTAACACACAAACCCTGTGACACGACCTCTTTGGTAGTATTGAATAGGTGTGAGAAAACGATCGTACAGAAGTGATTCTTAAACCCATTAAACGGGAGATTAAAAAAGGGCACATTTGTTTCATTTGATTTCTCTCAAATTCTTTAATGCTTATTGTTAAACATTAAATTTTCGTTTCCTCGTTGAACACTTTGAAAACTCTCTCCGATCGTGTGATTTAAACGTTTCGTTATCTAAGCTAATTAGATTTCTACGTTGGACGTTACTACTAAACTATACTAAATATTTTTGCTATAATTAAAATCTTGTTTATTTGTAAAAAAAAAAAAGGAGAAGAAAAGAAAAGAAAAATTAAAAATAAGAGGAAGAGAGAGAGAAGAAGAAGAAGAAGGGGTGAGAGGGAGAGTGATCGACTGACTTCAATGAAAGAAGCGATATTTCGTCGATAGAAAAGATCGATTACTATACTTGGATGTTTTCGAGTTTGATTGTGCTTTTTTTTTCTATTTTCTTTTAGGAGATTTAAATTTCTATGGATTGTTAGAAGATAAAGAAGATCTAAGCAAGTGAGAAAGGGACAGATATATAGATAGATAGATGGATAGATAATTAGATAAATAGACAGATGATACTATAGGCAATAGGAAACTAACAAAGAAGAAGAACGTTTAAACGAATTCTAAACTCACGATTATCGCGAATTCAGCTTTTGAGAATTCGACGAAAGGAGTTTAAGAAATGAGTTCTAGCGTGAATGGGGGATATACTGATACTATTAGCTTAATTATGAATCAACGAACGCGCTACGGTTCTTTTCGATCGACCGATTTTCAAAGAATCTTGGATAGCCGTTCAATTTAATTTAAAAAAATATAAGAAAGAAAATAAAATAAAAAAGATAGAGCGTAAGATGGTAGACGGAGAGTCTGTCGTAAAAGTTAACGTGAAAGCATTTTGTACTTTATTTTCTTTTCTTTTCTTTTCTTTTCTATTCTTTTCTTTTCTTTTTTTTGTTTTTTCTTTTTTTTTTATTCTCTCTTTCTCTCGATTAATCGATCGATCTTTTAGAAACCCTTTTTTTACTTTCGAAGTAATGTAGGGGAAAAGTAATATAAGTTTTCTTCGCGCTTCATTCGTAAAACCTATTTATTTTCACGGAGCAGCTTTTTCGTGGAAAAATTTGGTTAATGAACTTTGTATTTTATTTTTTCTTTTCTTGCTTATTATTTGTTCTATTTGTTTTAAACATTATACTTGTGTTAGATTACTTAACTTATTCGAATATCTTGAATATTGACAAGTGATAACAAAGTGAGAAATAATTGAACAATTAAATTAATCAAATCCAACAATTTGACGATCGTTTAAAACGTCTTACAATTGGATTGTAAATATAAAAAACGAAAAGCTCATTTATTTATCATCGAAGAAACAAAATTACTTTCCTAGAAACTCGTCTACTTCTTTAAGAAAGCGTAATTCTATTAATTCTGTTTAATATGTTAAAGAAAATTGGAGTAAATCGAAAAGTTACTTCACCATTCGATAGGTGCAAAGTTGTCGTTATAATTAAATGATGAAGAAAAGAGATAACTAGAAAAAGTGATAGAGATGGATAGAGATAAATAGAGAGAAAGAGATTTGCGAACGCGGAGCGACGTTCCATAGGACGTTAATAGCCACTAAATTCGAGAGTGATTCGGCAAAGAATAGAAAAAGTAATTTAGAGCTTTTCTTCTATTCTCGAGAACGATAGCCGAGCGAAATCGTGCTGTGGAAAAGCTCCTTGGCTTATTCTGGAACAGAACCCCACCCCATACCGTTGGATCTCGACGAAAGCTCTTTACGATTCGCATACGATCAAATCCAAGATAGAAAAGGAAAATAGATAGAAGCAAAGATAGAAAAGAAACAAGGAGAGACTAACTTACATTAGCGTAAACTTTAATTTACATTTTTTTTTTTTTACATAATTAATTATTAAAAAAAACCAAAAAAAAAAGCAACTATGTTTACAAGTTTTACTAATTTAACGTACTTCGGATAAGTTTTATTTTTATTTATAGTATATGTTAGTATCGAATAAAAAAGGATGGTAGAATATTGTGAGAGATTCTAAAAGAAACAAGAAAAGGTAGAGATCCAGGTGAAATACCTTTTATATATTCAACGTGTCGGAATAACGTATCTTTTTCGTTTCATATCGAAATGTGTATATTTCGTTGGATAGCAACGGAACATATCTACTGTTCGCTAGTCCGAGTAAAAATGTTATGTAACGAAAATAGTGGAAATCGATATATTTTATACATATTTTTATATATATATATATATACAACTATATGTATAAAATTTTTAGTTGACAAAGAGCTTAAAACGCGTGATAAATTGCACCGATGAAGATACGCGAAATACATTTGCATTCGCATTAGATATCATCGAGTGAGATATGAGTACTAACAGCCCACGATGATTCATCTTAATCCTATTCAAAATGATCCTTATATTTTATGAATAGATGATTTTTCAAGTATAAAATTTTCAACATCTTTTTCATCATTCGATTAAATGATTCGAATGGTTAATGAAGTTAATTAATAATAAATATATATTCATCCATCACACACACACATATTTTGCAAACATAAAATTCGAAATGTAAACTCATATTGTATGGATAGATGATTTTTCAAGTATAAAATTGTCAACGTCTTCTTTATCATTAAATGAAATTATTCGAGTGGCTAATAATGTTAATTAATAATAATTATAATCGTTGGAGTGAGAAATGAGTGAAAAAGAAACAAAAATACAAAATGTAGAAAATGAAAGATATTCAAGTAAATTCAACGATAAGCAAACGAGAAAATTAGTTATTATCATACTCGAAGGAAAAAAGAAGAAAAAAAAAACGTAATAAGTAGAAAGAGAAAACAAAAGGTAAGAAATGAAAATATAAGAAGAAAAAAAAGAAATGAGAGAAGTCTTGGAGAAAGTGCACGGTCCTGCATAATCCAACGATTATCTCGTTCTGGGATTACGCAGCACCGCCGGAGACGTGATAATTGATTGGAATTACTATGAAGAGTGGTAGTAGTAATAGTAGTAGTAGCAGTGTCAGTAATAGTTAGTGCTGGTAGGTAGCCAACCAGCCAGTCACTACTTTTTTCTCACAAAGTATTCTGAAACATTTCCCAGCAATTTTCTTTTCCGTTCATTAAGCTCTCCTAACTCCCGGAGATTATTTCGCTCTGTCCTTAATTATTTTTCTCTTTTTCGTAATTTTTCATTTTCTTTCCCGTTCCCTTTTCGTCCCGTTCATATTTTTTTTCTTTTCTTTTTTTTTTTTTTCATTTTATCGGATATCGAAAGTATATTTTTTTTTTCTTTATTCGACGAGGTAGCAATCATTTTTTGAAAATTTATTCCTATTAATTCAGGTAACATCGCGCGGAAATGGTTAAAAATTAAATATTTCAAATTCAACGAACGATTAACGATTAAGCTCGAAACGTATTACATGATAATTAACAATAATTTATTACTCCCTTTCGAAAATAATTTTATATCGTACAATCAAATTATTTAGTTTATCTATCTTTAATCGAAATAACGAATGAAGAATTAATATTTCGCATTTTTTTATTTGTCTGTTTATATGAACATCATTGAAAGGTAAAGGTAATAATTCGAATAACGTATTTCGATTTGGTTGAATAAATAACGGGAAATAATTAACGATTATTATGTACAACGTATATCCACTTTTTTAACGAGTCCTTTAATTTCAATCGATTTCTAACAATTAATTCTTTTCGATTGTTACTTTTAATCGTAAGTATCAAATCAAATAATCAAATTTTATCGATCGAACATTACATTGCAACAGCACCGTTGCTTTATTATTAATGTAAAAATATATATCTATTCAAGAGCTAATCTTCGCGCAAATTAAATCGTTCGTTGCTAATTAAAACAAAAAAAAAAAGATACACAAAAAAAAGAGAAGAAAAAAGCGTATTGTCAAAAAATGAGATGGCACGAAAATAATTTTATTTCGTATCGTAGAGAGATAACGTGCGATATATAATATATCGTATAATACAACGAGACCCATTGTGGTTCAAATAAAATTAATTTCTAGCATTTTTTAGGGCTTCTACTTTTTATTTTTATTCTTTTCTTTTTCACCGTCGAATTTGGAAATCACGGTGGCTCGTTACTTTTTACGAAAATAAAAATTAAAAATAAAATAATAAATAAACAACCAAATAAAACATACACAAAATAAAATAAAATAAAATAAAATAAACATTAAAAATAAAGTAAGTGGAAAATTGTTGAAAACGCAGCGAGCGAGTGACAGAGAAGGTGGGTTAAGAGGGGGGAAGGAGGGAAGGGGTACGGGAAAGGGGGTGGACCGAGAGGCAGAGACAGCCCGATACGTTTTAGCACGAATCTCTATTCTATGCATGACATACTCGAGGATAAGGGTTGAAGAGGGGTATGGTGGAAGAGGAGGAGGAGAAGGATGAGGAGGATGCGGAGAGTGAAGCTTGATTATAGTTCGTTGGCAGTCAGCCAAACGACAGGATGCTCTTTTCCTCCCCCTCTCTGTCCCTTTCCTTTTCCTCCTTCTCCTCTTTTTCTCTTCCTACTCTTCGTTCCACTCTTATTCCAGTTACGATACCACCGAGGTGATCTCAACACGTCGAGAAAAGATAATTAAACTAACAATATAGCAAGAACCTCTTCATCCCTTCTTTTCTTTCAGTTTATTATTCCTCCTATTGTTTCTTTTGGCTTTTCTTTTCTTTCCTTTTCTTTTCTTTTCTTTTATTCTACTCGTTTAATTTGAGTTTTCGTTATTTGACAATGACTGTGAAGAAAAAAAGAAATTGACAATATTAAACAATTAATTAAGTATATTTTTGTACAAAGTAGATATATTTTGGTAAACAATTGTTCTAATTGTCCGTTCCTTGTTCTATTTTTCTTTTTAAATTCGTAAAGGGTGATCGATGTTTTATAGAAGGGAGAGTAGAAATTAAAACGTACCTACGTGAACGCAATTATCGTAAGCTTATGATCGGCGTACGTGCATTCGTAGGTTTCTACTACTTGTACGATTATTCGTGTTACTATTTCACTCGTGTCTAAAAGTGAGAGCTAATACGATGTTCGGACTTCGATAAAAACACACACACATGGTGCCATCTATTTAGCGAGATTAACTTTTACAAAAAGCTTGCGCCGAGTGAATTTAATTTGTGAATTAATTTTGTTAATTATTTAAAATAGGAAAAGAAGTTTGAGACAAAAATATATTTAATTATGGTCGCTCCGCGTATCGAACCTCGAACGATTCGAAAACGTTTCGGTCGGTACGATCACTCCCTATTTTCTCGTTTTTACTTTTTCCTTCCTAACTCTACTACCCTTTGGTAGATGGCGCGTTATAAAAAAAACTAACAGGGTAAGGGAACGATTTCGAAGCTAAGGGTAGTTTTAATCCCACGTTGGATATAGAAGAAAAATATTTCCTTAGTCGGTAAACGTACGAAACCGATGCAGAGTCCTTCCTCTCATTTGATTTATTTTACCCCCTTTACATTCCCTTTTTAAATAGTTATGTAAAATATTTGTTCTTTCATTCCTAAAATTATAGGTTTTTACGTAATCATGATGAAATGTATTAGATGTTAGTTAAGAAGACAAGAGGAACAATAAACACGAAATATTTGGACACACACATAGAGAAAAAGGGGGTTGAAATTGTAGGAATTTGTTATGTCGATTACAGATAAGGGTAATGAACACAGATGGGAGACATAAAAGAGAGGAAAAAGAGAGTGTTAACTCTCGATGCTCGTTTCCTGGATCAAGATCGATTTTCCAAACGAATATATCGAGCAATACATTGAGAAATAAGTAACAACAACACATCGACAATGACCATAACGAAGAGAATAAGACAACGACGACATCAAGAGTAATAATAATGATTAATATTTTACACAAGAAGGTTACAATTATGATGATAATGATAATGTTGATAATGATGATGACGATTACGATGATGATTACGATGATGATTATGTGGGGTAAGGTAAATGATGAATCCTCATTGTTTCGTTAGAAAATAAAATAAATACTATAACGCGTTTTCGTGATTGATCCAAATGTTGGTGACGATGGTGATCGGTGGTTATCGATGGTGGATTAGTGACGGTGGTGAGAATAGTGGTAGGTGATATAAAATATAAAGTGGCAATTGGCAAAATGCAGAATAATTGTAGCCGCTTACCTGCCGGAATTGTCGTATTCCGCCATTGATTCTCAAAGAATCCGCAGCTATGCCGGCTATTCCATCCCCGGGCTCGCGTAGTTGCCGTAGAGAGGCAGCACTTGGTGCGATTCCAGCGTGCAAGTTGCAACAACATCCGGAACAACAGCAGGCCGACGCCTCGGGTTGAGAACTTTGCCGTATTATCCGTGCACTCGGTGATGTTGTCACCAAAACTGGTGGCGGTGGTGCTTGGCAAGGACAGCAATGATGTCCGCTCTTCACGCTTTCCCTGTTTCGTAACATATCGAAGAAAAATTTCAATTCAAATATATTATAATCCGTTAATCTTATTTACAAATGATAAAGCTCGCATCTTTTTAATCGTAATTTAATCGTAATGATAGTTCGTCTTTAAGGAATCAAATATCTCATCGTCAACTGAATGGCACTTGTTTGTTAATTACCATCGTTCCATCATTGGCTCTGATTACATTGTTTAACTCGATCGATAGGGAACCTCTTCTTTGGACTAGCGATATTATTTACAATAATAATGGACCGACGGGGTCTTTAAGTAAGTAAGATGAAGAAGACACCAAGAGAAGACTGTAATTACTCTAACTTCGTTACTATTATTAGTTCATCAATTTCTTCGATAATCCAATGGAAAAAGATTCGATTCGATGTATGAGAGCTCTCTGATCAAAAGAATTCTCTCTGTGCGGGTGGTATTATAGTTGATTAAAGACTTCATTCGGATCTCATTTTATTTTTTTGTTTTTTTTTAATCTATAATGATAATCGTGAACGTAACGTTAAAGAAGTGGTTTCGGAACTTTTATACACTTCCAACGATTAACGGTATGTATGGTTCTTGCGGAAGACCATTCTAATCGATATTTGCTTTGGAGCTAATTGGTCCTTTCGTTAATTGCCAGCGGATAATCCTCCCCATATCTCGTTAGTTTTATTTCTCTCACTTTTTTCATCTCTTTTACAATACGTTTTTATTTGAAAATTTTTTTCCAATTCCATTGTGTTTTTGACACCTTTTATTATATCGTTTTTATATTTTAATTTTAATATCGTATAGAACGTTTTTGCCGATTTTTACGAAATGTATTCGTTAACGTCTATCTTGTTCTCTTCAAATTACATTTTACGATTGTAGTCTTTGTCTTTTTTGTTTTTTTTATTTCTTTTTTTGTTTTATATATATCTAGTTTAGCATTTCAACGCAAAGTCACGAGTCATCGTCCGTCGTAGATTACAAAGCCATTTAAATAAATGTAGAAGTTGAAAAGTTTAAGAGAATATCTAAGAATGCAAATATCTTTCTCTTCCTATTAATAATAATAATAATAATAATAATAATAATAATAATAATAATAATAATATTTTCCCGTTGGTTTTTTTTAAATTTTATTTTTAGTAAGCTGTGATCAATGTTATCGCAACGTTATGAACCATTATTATTTTACGATTTAAATGTCACGAACTTTATGCGAATAAAAAGGTCTAATGCGTCTTGTTCTATATCTTCAAATCTTGGTCGTTTATCCAACGATACACATTTCAACAAAACAGATTGCAACCATTGTAATTGTAGATAACAAATAATAACAGATCCTGCGAATTAAAACATTCGTGTAAAAATTATGTGCAGGTAATTGCGACGATGGATTAATCGTAATTAACGAAACAAAAAATTGTTAAAATGAATTTTATGATTTATTTGATATGAAAATTATGTATATTACAAAATAAATCATCCAAAATTAATGTATATAATTTTATAGACTTAGGCCATTATCATAATTATCGGCACGTAAATTATATGCTTGCTATTATATTTATAAAATTCTACATATTATTTAACGAAACAAAACGTATTACGAATATTATATTATCTTTGTTGAAATTTGACAGACTTCGCTCATGAAAATACCGAACCGAGAAATTCTCAATTTCGATGCTATTGAGTATACTACTAGCATTATCTACTTTGTACTTCACACCTTATGAATAATTCACGGGAACGATTGTATATTAAATCCACGAAAAAGAAAGAACTATTGCCCCCGAACCCGATCTTTCCTTTTCCGTCCGTTTATTCGATAGACTTTTCTTGCGTTATGATATTTCAAGTATGGAAATTGAAATCTTTCATGATTCTATTTTTCATTTATTTCTTCGACCATAATCTCGACCGAACACAATTGTTTTCTATCTTCCTATATCGTTCAATTTTTATATCGAAAGTAGGATAAAGAGAGAAAAAAGAGTTCAAAAGAAATAACGTTTTTCTTATCTTTTTTTTTTTTATTTTTTTATTTTAAATTCTAATAGAAATGAAATTAAAGCTCGATGACATTCTACGATTAAGTTGCTTTTTTTCTCGCGTATCACGGTATTATCGTTAAATATTATCGCGTAACGAAGAAAGTTGAAAATTCTTGTCGTTCTCGAAAGTTTTCCTTTTTACCGCAGCTTATATACTTTTATTCGTCCTTTTTCTTCTTCTTCTTCTTCTTTTTTTTTCTGCTTCTTTTTTCTTCTTTCTTATATTTCTTTTTTGTTTTTAACCACCCGTCTCTCTCTCTTCCTCTCTCCCTCTTTCTCGTTCTTCTTTACCCCTCCTATGAAATTCTTATATTCGCTTGAAGAAAAAGTTAAAGGAACGTGGCTAGAATTCCCGTTAAGTTCGTTTTTCTCTTCTTATCTCTCTCTCTCCCTCTCTCGTATTAAATTAGATACGTCTAGATTAATGCGAAAATAAAATATTTCTCGTATTATTTCTACTCGAACACTTTTTTTTAAATCAAACTTAAAAAATTGTTTATTATTTACAATGTTTCATGTATACTTATATTTCTATCACAACGAATCAAATGACATAAATATATTTTACCGATGTACAATACATACGTATAACACAAAAATATATTATTTATGCAATAAGAATTCACTTGACTGACAAAATAACGCTATTATAACCAAAAAGTTTAAAAAAAACAGATCATCCGATCCCTCGTGTGGTAGATTTAATATTAATACAAAACGATCATTCCATTCGTAATTGAATAACACACGATTTTTACATATATATAAACAAGTAGATAGAAATTCATAGAATCGTATTTATTTAATCTCGTAACATTTGTCTCACGGAGACATTTATTACCGTGAAAATGTAAAATGACCGAGAGGTAAGATCGTCATTGTCTGAGTTTTGTGTCTCGTAATTTAGCTCGAAGCTCGTCAAACTGTTCGAGAGCATAGGTTCTAAACATAGAACAAGAATGACACGAAGAGAGTGTGTGTGTGTGAGAAAGAGAGAGAGAGAGAAGCTCGAAAGTCCAAGTCAATCTTCCGTAGCAAACGACATCGTAGAAACGTCGGAACGTTGAAGACACGAAATCCTGGCGTTATGTTCCCCCCTTATATTCTCTTGGGAAACGTCACCACGAAATGGACCTACCATGTACATAAGTATTACATGCTATCCCTATGTGAGATGACCTTTGACCTCTTTAACCATCAACGAACGAGACAATATCGTTGCGATCGAAAGGGAGGAAATTCATTCGGGGCCATTTTCCTTTTAGGATCATCATTCGAGTCGATGAGTCGAACTATCATCCATACAAATCTATAAGACTTATTCCCATGCAATTTGTGTCGTGTTTGATTTCGTTCGAGCGAATCCTCTCGATCAAATTATTCCTTCGAATACTTTACTCCTTTATTTTTTTCTCTCCTTTTTTTCTTTTTTTACCTTTTTTTCTTTTTTTTCTCTCCTTTTCTTATTTCAAGATCTCTTCGAATTTATTTTATAGCAATCGAGGATGATCAACCGAAACGCGCGCGGATGAATTTTATTTCCATTTGGACGATTGCTAGAATTTTCATTCTTTTTCCCCTTTTTTTCTTTTCTTTTTCTTTTTATTCCTTCTTTGACTTTATACTTTTTACGATTTGAACGTATCGAAGATTTGCGACATTTTTTCGTTTTTTTTTTATTCTTAATCGCTCGTTTTTAATAAATTAATCATTTTAACATCACTTTGGGGAAACAGCAAACATTATTTATCTCGCGTAGTAAACTCAGAAAATATTTGTTATTTAAAATACCGAAGCAAAAAGTACAAGGTGAGTTAAAAGTTTTTTTCTCGGTCAAAAGTTTATTCGTTATATTTTTAATTAATTAACCTTTTTCGAGATTCGTCGGGCTAATCACTTTATATCTCCTTTTTTTTCTTTAGCTAAATTTAATCTTTCTATTCTATGTAATGATATTTATTGGCGAATTAATTTCAAACGTTACGGTAACAAGATAAAAAAAAAAAAAGAAGAATAGAAACGATAAATGATCATTTTCCTATCATATTCCTTTATCAAAATGTCTTCTACGTCGTATTTCGTATTTAAAATCGAAATAATTTATTCGACTTGTCTAACAATTTTCCAACTACGACAGATCGAAGTTTTGAGAGAGGGGAAATATAATTGGAACATTGAAGTATTTTTAAAAGTTATTGAAATTTTTCTTCGCTACGATAAATTCAATTTTCAAGATTGCATTAACCGATAACGAGAACGCGGTCGATACATTTTTTTCAATGGGAATATTTACTTTTCTCTCTTTCTTTTCTTTTTTCTTCAAACGAACAGGTTTATACGTACATACGGTTAAATAATATTAAAATTCTAATAATTCATCTCATCGATGATTGATTAATTAATAACAAATAATAATATCATACGAAATATGAAAATATTCGTAGAGTCCTATTATCGATCGATATCGAATATTATATCGTCGAGTCCCTTGACGAATAATTCTATTCTATAATAGAACCATGAATATAGGAATATATATTATAGATACGTAAATGCAGTAATTTATTCGTTTCGATGAGCTATGCTCTCGGGTAATTAACTATATTCTTGTAATCAAGATAATCAAGAAAATGAGAGACGTGCCTTTGACTATATATACATAGAAATTTACTAGGAACAAAGAGAAAGAGCGAATTGGAGAAACCGTCGAGACGTGAAGCAACGTTTAGCACTAATTTGACGTTTTCCACTTGGAATATCCAAAGCATCGATTTACAGAGTAACTGTCTATAATCGAGTTTAAATCGAAATATTTCGATTGTAACGTACAAACTAGTTCTGTTTAATAATTATGTCAAATCTCTCTTTCTCTATCTCTATCTATTTCTGTTTTTTTTTTCTTCATTCATGTTAATTTGTATTAGTGGAAGGAAAGAGAAACTATACCATTAAAAAGCCTGCACGTGACGTAAATTCTTGAGTAGATCGATTCCTTTCTAAAGGTTTTGTACTTTACTTTAGATCGTAGACAGCGAACGTGTCTATCTTCGTCGAAAAAGAGAACTTCCTCCAACGAATTTATTTACCCTTCTGCTCCACTTTACGCCTTTCACCCTAGATAACACTGTACTAAATGTAAATCTAAGAAATAATATATATATAATACATATGTAGTGTGTCTATATTAGTAGTTGATTTTTTTTAAATCCATCACTCGCTATAATGTATTAAACTATATATAAAAAGGTAGTTAACGATAAGTGCATCTTTACGATGATGTTACTTTGATCGATAACTAATATCGAACGAAATTACATTTCTTCGTCATTTGTTGTTGGAAAATAAGTTATCCAATAAAAACATTTTGATCGATGGCCATATCGAAAACACTCATTATAATATAATATTATTAATTATTAAATAACAAAATGATTTATAATAAGACGAGCATAAAACTCACCTCGAAACGCTGCGAGCCAAGTGAAGGGCCGAGGAAGGAGCGAGAGAATCCCTTCGATCGCATCTGCAACGACTATACTGATGAGACACTTGTCTCGATCGATAGATGGTAGGTGGTACGATCTGTTGCAATTGTTGCTGTTGTTGTAGCTGTTGCTGTTGCTGTTGCTGCTGTTGCTGTTGTTGCTGTTGTTGTTGCTGCTGTTGTTGCTGCTGCTGAAATTCACCGTCTAATCGACAATGCAATTCGATATCGGGTACCGATCTTGTAGCCGGATCTTCGGTGGTGCCGCTCTCCTCGGAGCCGCCAAGTCCAGACACTGACAGTTGCGGCGAGGCAACCAAAAAAGTTGCCCTATTCTGTCGCGTTAGCACCGGCTTGCCCTGAGACGCCGCGGCAACCACCACCGGCGGAGGTGGTGCCCTACTCAGAAGGGCGGTCGTTTCTTCGTTACTACCACCATAATCGTTCCCATTGCCGCCCTCCTGAGATCCGACGTTACCGTTTGTGTTCATTTCTCTCCTCTCTCTCTCTCCCTCTCTCTCTTTCTCACCTCCCTTCTCTTTCACGGTAAATACCGATCACGCCTTTTTCTCCATTTCCTGTAACAAACCAAAATTCATATTTTTCCCATTTCAAGTAATACTAATATAATTATAATGGTATATTAATTAATGTGGTAACTAAAACTACTAAACTAGGTAGCGGGTAGATACTCAACTATGAACCCGATAGTTGACAGATCTACTTCAGGGACGCGCCCCTGCCTACGCGAGCCTTGGTTTATCTCCCAAGACCATACGGGTGAAACCATTGTCCTATCCCTGACTCTCCTTTCAAACCCACAAATTCTCCTTTCTTAATATCCTAGAATTTTATACTCGCCAACACGTATGGCCAGCGTGGCGAGTTATGGCCAAAAATGGGCTTAAGAAGAAGAGAGAATTAATTTGACCAGATTAAACTAAAAAAATCATCGAATACATACGATTCGTCCAGATCGTACTAATATTCTATTTTAAAAGTTTGAATAGTTAAATCAATCTCAATATGTGTCTAATGTGGTTACCACGAACGCTTGTTTTAAAGCTGCTAACAATCCCTTGGGTGATTTCAATGGCAATTACAATTCATTATCTCGTTAAAGTTTACGACGCAATACGTCGAATACTATTAATCGACGTTAGGTTTGATTTTAACGATGTTTGGTTACAACCCCTTATGATTAAATTAGAAAGGGCAAGGCTGAGGGAGAACGGGTCGGGCTGGTGATTTCGAAAAGCACTATAAACAAAATTTGTTTTCTCTTCATTTAATATTCCTCTAATAAATTATTCTAACGAACTACAAGAAGTTTGCCAGACGCGCATGCTTCGCGTTCTTTTTTTTTTTTTTTTTGACATGAATAATAACTCTATTTAATGCTCGAATTTTTTAATTTGTTAACTAATACAACGTACTTTAAACATTCGCATTCTTTTAAACGAAGGAGAAAATCGTTAGTAGTGAATATTATTGTTTACATCATAGAAGCCGTTTTTCTAACTTTCGCTCGGTTCCTATTCGACTCTCGACCTCTTTCAAAGACGAGTTTTAATACATATATATATAAACATACATATTGAAACGTCAGTCTAGTAGGAGTCGTCGTCGAAGAAGTTTATACGTAAACACCTTGCAAAGACGTGTACATTTTATATCTCACAGGTAATTTGAAATTAATTATAAATGTAATAAATTTAATTAATATCTATATATATAGATCATCTGTGTGTGTGTGTGTGTTATATTATAAATTATATTTTTTGTAAGACTACATCGTCTATTAATCATATATCACATTTTTTAACATAAAATCAATCTTTTTATAACACAATGAATTTGTTTTATGTTTTCAAAATGTATTATAACATTCATCGAATTTTCTACAATTTAATTTACTTTCGTTTTATAGATATTCGTGTATTAAACTAGTTTATTATTTATTCTTTAGCGTAAAACTAGCTAACGTAAGTTGAGAAAATATAATCTAAAAAGGAATTGAAGATAGAGAAAAAGGAAAATTATGAAGTTTAAACGAAGAAAGAGTCTTTTTATTGGCGTGGTAAAGACTCGTTTTATCATATACCGATCATTGCTCTTCAAATCAGCTGCTTGCCGTAGATTTCCGTGAACGAAATTTCTGTGACCTCTTTCAGGCTACGAACGAATGGTTGGAATTCATGCGCTTCGAGTGGAACACGTTCAAAGAGAGAGAGAAAGAGAGAGAGAGAGAGAGAGAGAGAGAGAGAGAGAATTAAACGCGAATATCGGTTTCTCTCTTAACTGTCGAAAGCATGAGAGAGTTCATGCGTATCGATCACTCTTTTTGTAAATCTACTGATTGTGAGAGTTTTGCGAATCCGTTAGAATTCCTAACTAGTTTTTCTTTTATTTTTGTTTTTCTTTATTTCTACATTTTTCTTTCGATTCGATTTCAAGTTTAACACGTTGAATATTACTTTTTCTATTTTTATGTATACTT
This sequence comes from Polistes fuscatus, assembly GCF_010416935.1. Classification (NCBI taxonomy): domain Eukaryota; kingdom Metazoa; phylum Arthropoda; class Insecta; order Hymenoptera; family Vespidae; genus Polistes; species Polistes fuscatus. Next base: position 15,310,372 of record NW_025113107.1, on the reverse strand, counting down.
CGATTCGCGTAATAATAATAATAATAATAAATTAAAGAAAAGAAAAGAAAAGAAAAGACAAGATAAGATAAATTGTTTAAAATCTTTCATCGAAACTTTGTCACAACGTTATTCACTAATACTTTTAAACATTGTCGTATCTTGTCACGTAAACGTAGCGACTCACGTACAATGAGATCGTAGGTAAAGCTGTTGACTCTAAGGACTAACACAGTGTGACATAAAGTAGAAGCACACAGTGTATCCAGTCAAAGTTTTCTTCAAGATAACAAGATCCTTGCTTATCGATATGCATCGCATGCATCTTCTGATCCTTTCACGGGTTATTAAATCATAAAAGAAAGTTGGAATGTTCGATGGTACTCATCTCTGTCGTGGTCGATGGGACAAGATGGGACAATTTAGATATTTTCAGGTAAATCGTTGACATGCTTGACATATTATTATTATTATTATTATTATTATCATCGCGATTATTTTTAATTTGATTTAATCGTTATCACTTATCAGAACGAATAATGATACGTGTCAGAGATAATCAATTCGAAAATTTGAATTCGTGTAATATCGATGATGCTCTTCCTCATATCGTCTCGAAATTCATGATCGAAGAAGAGCCGAGAGGAGAGGTGGTAGTATCCATGTGTGTGTATGTGTGTGTGTGTCTATAGCTAGAACGGAAATCCTGTTCAATAGTCCGTCGATATTCGTCGGTAATATTTGACGGTCCAACGTAGAACCTCGATTAAGTTATTACGCTTGGTTTCGGAGCTCGTTTAGGAAGAGATTTCCGTGGTAGCCTTTTTTGATATTATCTTTAAGTAGCTTACTCAACTTTCTTCGTGGAAACCTTTCTCGATCTTACATAGAAATTTAACAAGATCAAAAAGCGAATTCACTTATTTCTATGTTAAGTTTCAACATTATTATTATTGTTATTATTATTATTATTATTATTATTATAATACTCAATCGACTTTGATTTATTTTTCTGTTTTTTTTCTTTTCTTTTTAAATATAACTGTTTTATTTGTCGAATTATTTTATTAATTAAATAAAGTGACTAAAGAGTAGGAAATAGATTCGAGAGTTATAAGCGAAAATAAAGGAATCAGAAAAATGGTATTACGTAAGAGTGATTCAATACAATGATTCATACTTTACGAAGGTAATACCTATGGATAAAAAATTCCATTTAGTTTAGATTAATTGAGTAGATTCGATGAAAAGAGGAGCGTATAATCTGTTCGTTTACGAGCCAGTTAGCATTATTTGAAAAATGCGAATTTTTATGTTTTTATTATCTTTTTAAATTACTCTTCTTTTTTTTTCTCTCTCTCTTTCTCTCTTTCTATCCTTTTCGATACTGTATGGTTCCTTTATTTTCCTCCGAAGTGGAAAAATTACTTTATGTCATAAGCGTAGTGCTAAATCTGCTCTTCTTTCTCTTCTACTTCGTCACAAATTCTCCAACCCTCCTCCTCCTCCTCCTCCTCCTTCTCATCCCGTTCCTCTTCCTCCTGTTCTAACCGAACTTTCGTATGCCTCGGTGTAGCAAACTGCTTGCTAGACAAGAAAGAGAGAGAGAGAAAGAGCAAGAGAGAGGAAAAAAGAGAATGAAAGAGGAAAATGTTGCTAGTAGAGTAGCTCGAAGAAAAATGCGTTGCATTAAAAAAGGTACGATGGTGGAGAGCGATCTTAAGGAAAAAGATTCGCAGCTGCCCTCAAAACGTCTTCCCTTTACTTTGGAAAGGGAGATAAATTTTCACGACTACGATAACGTGAAAAAAAGTTCCTTCCTCGAGATAGTGCTTAAATATCGAACAAGAGTAATATTTTTTTTCTTCCATTTGCTTTTTCCTTTTTTCCTTCTTTCTTTCTTTCTTTTTTTTTTATTCTATTTTATTTTTTTTACTCCTAATACAATCAGCCACTTTATAGGTGACATCTTGTACGACACGTATGCAAAAATCTGATAAATGTGGCAACGCCAACTTACTCGATATTTTCTAAGGTTTTCGTCCAATTATATTTACACGTTTCTACATTTAAGATGAAAATTAAATTATACGAACACGTTGAGAAATAACTTCTAGAAATATATTTTAAAATTGGTCAAATAACGCGGTAAAGGAAGTGAGCTAAATAAATGTTAAAGAAATCGAAATGTCGCGTAACGGATTCTTTCGTGCATCTACGGAATTTATATATTTTGACAAATGTTAATTAATTATTAATTTAAAGATAAAATATAATGAATGTAATAAAACAAATTTATGGACACATGGCGAATGTACAAACCTATGTGATATTTTATAGAAAATGAGAGAGAAAAAAAGAGAGAGATATTTGAAATTGTTTAAATAAAAAGATAAATTGATCGTTTGAAGTAATTTATCCGTTCGTTATGTTTCGTATGTATGTGTTAGTATAGTAAATGTACAAATATAGAATACTGATGGGTCATCGGTGCAATATACTTTTACTAATCCTTCCTTCACCTCTCTCTCGTCTCTCTTATTCTCTCTCGTTCATTCGGCGTGTCTTCACGAAAATAGCCTAATGTTTACTCTTGCGAATAGCACATAAGCTATAGGTAAAAGACTCACGATAGAACCCGAAATTGATGTTGAGAATTTCGAGTATAAATAATTGCTGTAGATAATAGAGAAATCTGTGAAAGTTTATTTTCCAGATGAAATCTTTCGATGCACCCCACTTGAGATTTAACGACGTACGTGTGTATTACGGTTTGTTGCTTTTTTTTTCTTTTATTTTGTCTTTTTTTTTTCTAGCGAAGAAAATATGGGAAAAAAAGAGTATTCCCATTTACCCTTTTGTTTTCTCCGTTGAATATTATTCTTTATTTTTTCTTTTCTTTTTTTCACGAAGATTTCTCGACGACAATAAAATATCGTTTTCATGCATATTTTACTACGACGCGCGATGAAAATCGATGGTAAACGTTTTCTAAATTTTTATTTTATTAACGACGGAAAAAAAGAAATTCTCTTTTCTTCGTTTCTTATGTATAAATATTTTTTTTTTTTTTTTTTTCACGATACTAACGTAACGGGTGATTATGTATTCGTAATAAAATTGCCATAAATTTGTTTCTTTCATACTTTCTTCGTAGCGAACTCTCGCGTGTTCGTTGTTATGCGAATTTCCGCGTTGATATTTCGACAATTTTCGTGTTTCAACCGAACCTTCGACCAATTGAATATATTTCGGTGTGTTTGACTCCGGTGTAAATCATAACGCGTGACGTTCGGTACATTAAAAGGTAGAAAGATAGAAATGTAAAGCTCGCTTGTGGAAAACGTTTTACAACTTTTCGTTGGCCACGAAAATAACTCGTGGTATAGAGAGAGAGAGAGAGAGAGAGAGAGGAAAACAAAGAGAGAGAAACAGAGAGAGAAACAAAGAGAGAGAGAGAGAGAGTTAGCTTTCGTACAAGCGAAAACGTGGACCCCAATTTACTTCCTATGTGTATACCTATATAACTTTTCATTGTTACATTCGAATATTTACCGAACGCAAACACGGTGTTCGTTATCGAGGATTTTGTGATAAATTAGTGGAAAAGTTTGAGCGTAAAGTCAATCAAAAAATTAAAAAAAAGAAATTAAATAAATAACAAGACAATTTGTAATAGCGACAAATACTCACCGCTCGTCCCTCCCCAACCACCCGAAGAGTTTTTATTATCATATTTATAAAAAATATTTATTACCAATACAAATATTATAATTACGAATATAATATATGAATATATATTTATGAGATAGGTATAGGAAATATAAATGACGCGAAAACAGATTAAACATTAATTAGATAACTTCAAAAACAAATAAAACTAACTACTTGGAAAGTGTAATTAGTGTACAAGTTATACGATAGTGGGATTACGTTGAAATGCATACGTAGATATTACGGGTAAGTTAGTTAAAATGAAGAAATGTCATCATGGTTATGACAATGGGACGCAGCTTTTCCGGACTTTCATTTAACGCATAAGCGCAAAATTCAAGTAATTTATTAGGGAAATGGCGAGTCTGGGGTTGGACTATTAAATAGAAACGGAGATGAGTGGATGGGCTTCTAAATCGTCTAATTCTCTCTTCACTTTCTCTCTCTCTCTCTCTCTTTCTTTCCCACTCTCTCTAAATTCGTACAATTGTACGTTGATAAATACATAACGCAGTATAAATAAAGCGGTATATTCGCTCAGAATATAACCATAGATAATTCCCATCACTCTAGCATGACCTCAAGTACATGCTGCAACAAAATGTAGTTCGAGAACAGAGCGTGCATACGCGAGCATATTTCAGCAATGTTCCTCACCACTATCAAAATTATCATCATCATCATCATCATCGTCATCGTCATCGTCATCATCATTATCAACAGCTGCAGAAGCAGCAGCTTCAACAGCAACGACACAGCATAACAGAAGCAAAAATACACAACCCGTATTTTTCGTTTCTTCATCAGTTCGGCTGTCTCCATTCGTATCGGTCTTTTTCTACCCCCCTCTTCTATCTTTCACTGTGTAAGAAGACACATTTAGAGTTCGCAGGTAAAGCGGAGTGCAATATTACGTAACCCAGAAATGTCAGCAGATCGATCCCGAAGCCTACTCACGTCGGATGACGTTTCCTCCCTTCATCTCTGCGTGTAAACACACGCGGGGCTGCGCTCGACACTTTATTGCGGCCATTCTCGAGTATTATATACTCGCGTCCGATGATGAAAATGAAGAAAAAGGGAGAGCAAGACATACACATACACGCACACACACACAGACACAAAAGAAATATAAGACAACGTGACGATTTTACGAAATAATATAGACAAAAATTCATTTGGAAATAGTTTGATATTCAAGATAAGAAACGTTTATTCCATTATTTTTAATCATATTATTTATTAATATCATTTTCTCGATTCAACAAAATTCTATCTCCGTACTGTTTTAGCTAGAGTAAGTCATTTCAATAAAACGTCGTGAAATGTCTAGCGAACACACAATGAACGTGTGTGTGTGTGTGTGTGTGTTCGTGGGTATAGTAATTTACGAAGAAGTTTATGTCGTAAGATACGAGGAAAAAGAGGAAAAGAAAGACAAAGGGTTTCTCAACGTAAGACGAACTAAACATAACGTCGTGGATCCTTAAGATCCCGTTAATTTATTAATAATTGCAGTAAAAATATCCGTGGCACGCGTCGACGCATAATTCTCGTTGCTCTGTGCGAACTATAAATAATTCGACGTCGTTGCTGATCCCTCTGATAAAATCTAAAGACTTTCTTACACTCTCTCTTCTCTCACACTCTCTCTCTCTCTCTCTCTCTCTCTCTTTCTTCGTTCTTCTTTTTTTTCCCTCTCCTAGTTATTTCTTTTTCCCCCATTCCCGTTAGACAAACTCTTATATTCGATGCGGAATTTCTGCCGAAAAGAGAACAAAAAAAAGAAAAAGAAAAATACGCAGCAGAAAATATTTCTTTTTATTTTTTTTTTTTTTTCTTTTTTTTTCTCCTTTACCCAGAGGTAGTTCGATCCTCTAGCCTTTTATCGTTGCAATGCAACGAGAGGAGGACTTTAATTAACGAACTTTCTAATTAATTTTCATTTCGCTTTTCCTCTTCGGTTTTTATCTATCTCTGTATAACATACTCTCTCTCTCTCTCTCTCTCCTTATTTTTTATCGCGTTGTTTAACACGAGAGTTACTTTTTCCATATGTAACCACGCCTAATCTCATGAGAGAGAGAGAGAGAGAGAGAAAGATAAATTTATATCTTCTCTCGTTAAATTCATTAGAAGTCACCCTAATTGTCATCGTAATCATCGTAATCATTTGATGACATAAAAGAAAAAAGAGAGAGAGAGAGAAAAGAGAGAAGAGAGTCTCATGACACATGCAACAGATTGCTACGCGTAACACACAGTAAAGTTTCCTCTCAAGCTTCGAAAAAACTTATACATACTTTATTTTTCACTCTTGATCTTTTTTCTTTCAAACCCTCTCTCTTTCTCTCTCTCTCTCTCTCTTTTTCTTTGCTTCTGTTATCGAACAAATATACCGCAGGAACGAATACCTCTCCAGGAAAATAATATTCCGCGCAATTCGCGACTAGTACGACTATTGAAGTTGCTTAGAGAAACTCATTAAGAACTTCTGATTTGTTTCTCTGGCAAGTAACTTCTATTTGATTCTCGATGCTCGATTATCGAGCTCGTTAACAAGTTGACAAGATACGACGTGTGCGATGGAATAACTTTAAATTACTTTGATATATTCGTAGGGATTTTTTTTTTCCGAAAAGGAAGTATGTCAAATTTTGTTTAAACGTTGTTCACAATTTCTAGGAAAATTTATATAGGTTAGATCCTGATTATACGTATAACTACGTAGACGATTATTTAGTAAGTAATTTAGTTAGTAATTTAGTTAGGTGCGTATTTATATATATATCGGTCATTAATCAGTCCATTAAGTTTTCTTAAACTGGTCCAATATTTGGCTATTACGGTCAGCTACGATCAATAATACCAAAAACCTTGGCAATGGTATTTATAGAGAGTAGCCTAAATTCTTTATGATTTCATCGAACCGTTCTACACTTACACATACATACACACACGTATTAAATATATATAAATGTATATATAATATATATAAAAGAAAAAAGGATTTTTTTTTTATTCGTATACTTTCTCGTTATATAATATATTAACCGCAAGAAAGCTTTGAACTTTTTTATTCTTCGTTTAATCGAAACTTTCAAAAAGCTGGACATTGTGGTTGAGAGAGTCTTAAGATGAATGTTGCTGAACTTTTCTATTCTTCCTTTCTCTATATTTCGTTTTATTTTGCTATCTTAATCGAAAAAGGACAGCGAACAATTTTCTAATCCCAGAAACCTTATTCCAGATAGGAAATATCTGGCGAGAACAGAAAAGCTTACCTGCACATGTCCTCTCTCTTTCTCTTTCTCTCTTTCTTTCTTTCTTTATTTTTCTCTGAATATTTTGATGACGTTTGGATCTATGCGTCTCTGAGATGTCCAAGCAAACCCCATAGCTCTGCGATACGATAAGAAATTTAGATTTGTTCCGTAAGAAAAACCTGCTGATGCTTCTTGACTTTTCTTCTTCCTTCTTCCTTCTTCCTTTTTTTCGTTTCGTTTCGTTTCGTTTCGTCTTTATGACACCTTTGAGCAACTTTTTCCCTCATCGTTTTTGGCAATCTCACAAAATAGGGGGAGAAATCCTCTCGTTCATTCGTTCGTTCGTTCTAGGAATTTTATTGCCAAGTACTTGGGATAAGATGGAAAGGATGAGAAAGTAAGAAAGAATGAAAGAAAGAAAGAAAAGGGAAAGAAGGATTGAAAGAGTGAGAACATACGCTCCTAAAATCGGAGCGGATCCTTTTTTCTTCGTGGTAGTTGAGAGAAAGTAATGTCTGGGTGAAAATAAAATTTACTCGTCGTAACACTCGAGACACCCTTCGCTTTCTTTTATTACTCTTCTTCGCTTTCTTCGCTTTAGTTAAATTCTCTCAGACACACTTATTTTCTTATAAATTATATTTGTTTTCTTCATATTCTTTTAAAAAAAAAAAAATCGTTATAATCAAAGAACGTGAGCACGATTAGTAAAATGGATGATTAGTGACCCGTTAGAGTAAACGAAAGAAATACTATAAAACACGATAAACGTGGGATTTGTGTGAGAAAGTGTTCGTAAAATAGAATAATTCAAACCCGTAACAAGAAAAGAGAGAAAGAGAGATAATAAAAAGAATATCATTCATTACTTCGAGATTTGATTATTTATTTATTTATTTTATTCGCGCAGGTGTGTGCGGTAACGTTGCGATTGAACAAATCTATTTTTAAAAGTAATGGAATTTAGATAGATCGAACGATTAGTTACGTTCTATTCTCTATTCTCGATCGGAAAAGTATAGAAAATTTTTGTTTTATTGAGGATAAAAAAAGGAAACAAAAGACAAAAGGAAGATAAAGGAAAAAGGATTAAATGAAAAATAGATAAGTTAATTGGCTTCTTATTTCTTCGAGGTGAACCATGAAAACTTAATGCAAATATCGGACGTTGAGTCCGCCTTTTCGCTCGTGCACAGGAATAAAAGACTGAAGGAAGATTGTAAGCTGGTGGGGAGGGGGTAGGAGGGAGAGGGAAGAGGGAAAGAGGTAGAAAGGAGGATATTGAATAGAAAAGGAATGGACAGAACGGACAGAACGGACAGAAAAGTCCTTATTAAAGATTAATTAGCAAGGGAGTTAAGCGCACGCGCACTAATTCGACGTGTTTGTCGTGCACGGTAAAGCAAAGGAGGTACAACTATCTCTCTCTCTCTTTCTCTCTCTCTCTCGTTGGAGAGTCCTCGGGCTGTGTTTCTGTCATATTATGGAATTGGGACAGCTACACGTCAACTTCAAGGACGAAAGATGTCGACGATGTTTTACGTATATTCATTTAAGTTCTTCTTTTAAAGTATTGACCTAACAATAAGACTCAACAAATACAATTTATTCATTTTTTTATTCTCGTATTGTTTCATCCCTTCTATATTCGTTAATTTGTTCTCAATAAATACGAGAATTTTAATGTAGATTGAAATTGAAAATAATTTCTTTTAATAGAATTTTATGAAAACTCTTCGCTGTGTTAATTATTAAAGTACGCGTAATAGAATAATTACGGTGTCATCGTATTTGTTTTTTTTTTCTTTTCTGTGGAAAGTTTAATTGCTGATTACATCGCGAAACATTAAAATACATCAAATGTAAATCTATACGTATTTTTAATCTCCCAAGCACGCGCAAATTTATTACGTTCAATATCGATAATTACGAAATTAATTGCATGCTATAAAAATACGTTAAATAATAATGACGATTTTGAGAAAATATTTAATACGACTAGTTTAACTTTTATCCATTGCAGAAAACATTATAACATATTTATGTACTTGCTGACTTTTAGAACAAAATTATCTTATCGTAAATAATAATAATAATAATAATAATAATAATAATAATAATAATAATAATAATAATAATACGATTAACAATATTAAATAGAGATTAAATAATATTTTTTTTCCCAATTTCATCGGTGTAATAAAATAATCGATTGTCTTCTCATCAAATCCAATGAAGAATTATTTCCTGAAATTTTGTTTTTTTGCTCCTAATCAATTCTTCCAACTTATAATTCCATTCTTTTCAATTTTGACAAGCAAATAAAAGGGAAAGAAAAAAGTAAAATCAATACTCGTGGAAAGATACGAGGGAACGTTTGTCGACCTGTATGGATCTAAATCGGGAATCGGAGACCTTCAAAGTGAGGCTGACCCTTGGCAAACGCGTAGGCGTTTGCCTCCATTTCATTAATGAAAGACACGAATACACTTTGGTGCTTAAGAGACACGTGCGCGTATGTGTATGTGTGTGTGTGTGCATGCACATATCGTTCCTCCACAAAACCTACCACGAAGTCGACATTTTCCTACCTCGTTACAATTAAATTTCAAAAAAAAAAAAAAAAAAAGAAAATAATAAAAAATAAAAAAGGTCACCATCGTCAGATCTAGTTGCGCCTAGTTTCTCATTATGTTTTCGTTATTTTTATTCATTTCTTACTTTTATTTTTATGTTAATTTTTATTTAATCGATAAAAGATAAAACGTAATGTATGATATGTCTTATTATTTCGAATCCAAATGTCATGTCATTATCGTAATTTTTTGTTCGTGTCGGTTTGAGAAAAAAAAATATCGAATTTAAAATTTAAATGCTTTTCTTTTCTTTTCTTTCTATTACAATTATAATTTTTTGTGTTCTCGACTGTGATAATGATTTTCTTACTAAATGACCGAATAAAGAGAATTTTAAATATTATATTGTCATAATTTGTAATACGAACTTGAGTAAATGAAATTGAATTATATTTTACATAAGCTTTATCGAAGATTTAATTTTTCAACCGCACGCGAATTTTAAATAGAAAATAAAGACTACGTATTACAATAAAATTTATTACGTCGCGACCGCAAAAAAAAAAAGCATAGTATTAAAGTGCGATTTTTAAAGTGCGAATATTTAATCGGTCATTACCAAGAGCTTTGAACACACCTTTTTAACATTTACTCCAGGAGTAAGGGCGAATTTGCGGAACAGTATCGAGGGAACATTATTATTCATGCGTCTTCAAGCAGAAATTTCTTCCTCGGTATTAGCGCTCTACTCATTAACTTCCTGTTTGCTTTATTCATGTTTCTCACCGTATACCGACGTACTAACGAATTTTTCAAGACGATTCAACAGATAACACACATTTGTTTATTTTACATTTTATCTTATTTTTATTTTGAAAAAAAAAAGAAGAAGAAGACGATGAAAAAAACGATCTTATAATACTTGATCAGAACGCTTGAGAATGATATTAAAAAATAAAAAGATAAAGAAATAACACAGTAGTATTGAAAATAATTAAATATACGAAAAATATATGAAATTAGAGGAAGAAGAAAAAATGTATATGAATGGAGTGATAAAATACTTCTTGCAAAGAAAAATCATAGTCAGTGAACCAGGAAAATTTGTCGTCAATATTGATTCCAAATACCCAAGTTATTCTGAATCCTTGTATCCGAGAAATATATTCTATGGAATACACAAAACATTTCCATTTCGTGTTCCAGCCTCGATAGAATGAAGGTTATGTAGGGAAGCTTTGCACGTAGTCAGACCTTATCCAGGGTTAGTTCTATCACCGCGAAAGAAGAAAGCTTGCAAGTACACGATAGGAACAAGAAAATACGAGTGGTAGAGTAAAACGAAGAGGTTTCAAGAAAGAAATAAGGAAAGAAAGAGAGAGAGAGAGACAAAGACAAGGATGAAAGTCTCTACTACGAGTAGCCACTTCTGGCACGAACAACTACAAGTTCTACCCTACGTGTATCTTCAAACAAGAAGGGTAAGGGCCAACGATACTCGAGTTTCTCACGTACGATGCTGAAATTACTGCTATGTTCTTTCCTTTTTTTTCTCTCTCTCTCTCTTCCTCTCTCTCATTCGATCTCTTTCTTTCCTTTGTTACATCGTGAAATATATGTAACCCAACTCGGGGGTTTTGACTTAAATTACTTAAGTACTTACATGTATATGAAAGTATATGGATACGTACATATATGCATAAATACGTGAGCTTTAGGAAATGAACGTAAAAAGAAGAAATGTCGTCCAGTTGGCGTTTTCACGGAAAAACCTATGTGAAAGAGATTAACGTTATGAAGTGAGAAGGAAAGTGAGAGAAACGAAAAAGAGAAATGAAGAAAGAGTAGTTTTACTATAATATTGTGTATTTACGTACTCGGTCACTTTTTTCTTCCTCACTTTTATTTCCCTTTCTTTTTTTTCTTTTCATTGAGTTGGACGAGAACACCCCCCGGTCTCGTTCTCTTTTTTTTCTACATAAATTTACGCACGTGTAATTTATATTCTATGGTATATTCATACGTTGTTATTTTATACGGTTTTTCTTGCTTTTCTTTTTTTTTTCTTTATTTTCCTGCATTCAAGATTGCCGTTACTTTGTGGGTATAAAATAAAAAATAAACAAAAATAACTATTAAAAACAGTATCTCTCGTCGAAAAATAAATGTAAGAAAGAAAGAAAGGAAAGAAAAAAAGTGAGGTAAGGAAGAAACATTTTTTAAGAGTCTTCTTCTTCTTTTTTTTTTCTTTTTTCTCTATTCGAGATAAAATGTTGCTTACTTTTTGCATTTACAAGAAATAAGGATCCTTTGTTGATACTTTAGAAAGAGTCAACGAAATAACGTTGCCGGGTTATAACGAGGAACTCGAGAGAAAGTTGCGAGTGTGCGCCAAGTCGTTTCTTCTCTTCGATCTTTTATCCTTTTTTTTTTTACTCGTTTTCCTCGTTTTATCTCGGATATAGCAAAGACATTGGCTTCTTTTATTATCCATCGACTATACGATGATATATATATATATAGTTTGAAACAAAATAGGATTTAAAATGTGAATTTCTATCTACGTTGATTTGCTCTCGTTATTGCCTTCCATCCTTCAGAACAAAAAAATACAAATGAAAAAAAGTTATTCGTATATTATATGATATACCGGATAAATTTTAAGGGAAACACCAAACTGAGAGAAATCATTTCTATCTTTTGAAAAAAAAAATAACTCTCCGACTATCTGATGATCGATTACAAAAAAAAAAGAAAACAAAAACCAGATTACTTCGACTTGTTTTCCTTCGTCAATTAAAATGTAATATTATTTTGCGTCTTACGGTACAAATATTTCTCGATTGACTTTTTTAATAATTCAATTATATTATATTTTCAATTCAATTCAATTATAAAATTATATTATATTTTAATATTATATATATTTTTATATATATATATTAATTTTATTTTTATATTATTTTTATATTTATTTATTTATTTTAATTTTTTTAATTTATTTATATATTATATTTTTATTAAATTATATTTTCAATTCAATTCAATTATTTTATACGTCTATCTTTCATGTTCTCTTTCGATTTTCTTATTTAATTCCGTTTATATAGAAATATATTTTCTCTTATTTTTTAATTAATTATAAATATTTTATTATTTCATAATTATTATTATTATTATTATTATGTAATTACGGAGACGTAAGATTAAATATCAATTTAATTGTAATATTCTCTTATAATCATAGAACTTTGGTTAAACTTTGTTCCCTTATTCTCCATGCTCTATTACGATTTTCTTATTTTCTTCTCTTATATAGTTTTCAACGTGCTTTCGAATGTTAACAACTTTATTTCTCTCTTTCTTTTTCTTATTTCTTTTACACGAGAACAAAAGAGAGATGGAAGGGGTAGAGATGATAAAAAATTGCTGCAATATTTGATATAATCAACTATTTCATTAAAAAGGTATCATAAATAAAAAACGAATGTAATTTTTATTTTATTTTATATTTTTTTTTTTTCGTATCGATTAAATTCATCTCGTCTAATGTAAGTTATCGAAGAAATGTTAATATTTCGTAAAAGGTTTCGTCGTGGTCGTTAGTGGATCAAGAAAATTGCTAAGAATTATAATATGGTTCGATGGTCTATATACGTATCGAGAGAGAGAGAGAGAGAGAGAGATATGGTATATATTATAATCTATCTAAAGGAATTTCTAACTTTAGAAAAATTTTGCAATATTGTAATGCAACCCGAGAGCTTGCTTTTCCTGTTTTTTCTCTTTTATTATTTTTCTCTCTCTCTTTCTCTTTTTTTTTTTTTTGTTTTCTATTAAAAGTTCACGAATATCTGTTACATTTTGTTTCTTCGGTTATTCTTTTTTTCATCCTATTTTTTTTTTTTTTTTCTTTTTTATTTTCGTTCCTTTTTTTCCCATTTTTCATTCGGCTTATAGAATACATAGAATAAATTGATAAAAAGCTGATATCCATAAGCTGGGTTGGTAATAAAAAAAAAATGGAAAAAAAAAAGAAAAAAAAATGATAGAAAGGACGAGATAGCCCGGAAAAAAAAAAAAACGCAAATTAAAGAAGGGCCGATTGAAAAGGACCGTTCTTTTCATATAAAATCGTCTAACGATCGATCCTTTCGAGATTGTAAATTGAAATGAATCAACGGTAGGATGGTTCATTTTAATAGAATAAGCACGCTGCGAAATGATAGGAGGAAAAGGACGAGATAGCCCGGAAAAAAAAAAAACGCAAATTAAAGAAGGGCCGATTGAAAAGGACCGTTCTTTTCATATAAAATCGTCTAACGATCGATCCTTTCGAGATGTAAATTGAAATGAATCAACGGTAGGATGGTTCATTTTAATAGAATAAGCACGCTCGAAATGATAGGAGGAAAATACAATAATGGTTAATTTATCCAGCCTGAAAATATCAAATTTGATCATTCGATTAAATATAAAAATCATAATAATAATAATAATAATAATAATAATGATATTTTAGTATTTAAAAAATAATTATAAAATAAACATTTAGAATATTTAAATAATACACTTAATAAGTAGGACTTTGATGCTTTTGTAACATGATTTGCCTTTACGATCTCATGTACGTACGTTTTCCTAGGTTTATAAATAGACGATGCGGGATTGAAGGTTCCTAGAATGCTTTATCATCTTGGTCCAGTCGAAGCGTATAAAAATAGAAAGAAAGAGAAAGAGAGAGAAAAAGAGAGAGAGAGAGAGAGAGAGAGAGATCGGTAATGGTGCTTGCGTAGGCCTTAATAGCATTTCCATCAAGTTGAAAGGGATCCCTTTTCCGTTGACGGTCAAATTGATTTAATCGGATCGTAAGAATGAAATTCGGATTGTACAGGAAAACCCATTTGGTTTCTGCCGAATTTTCCGTGAATCAGTCGCGTGTTAAATTATACACACTCTTAGTAGAATCGTATATTATATCATGTAACAAATACTGTAAAGAGAATATCAAATTCTAATGGATTGATATAGAAATGAATATCGAAATATTTTTGTTATTCGCGATAGTTGTTAATAATATGAACATATTGGAAAACACATATAACGATTTATACGATTTTTTGAAGATTTATTAAGTTAACAGATTTATAATATAAATGAAAAACATCCCGCGTATAAATGTTTGATAAAAATTTTCATTCAAGCAACACTTTTTGCTCGCACGAGCGTAAAACTACCGCTCGCTTATGTTGACCTCTTCAAGGACGAAAACATGTATTCGAACATTTGTGCCTTTTGTTGAGAAAGGCCGATACTCGTTAAAAATAATCGCGTTACCGTAGAAACACCAAGGGAGAAAAATTTCAGTTATACACTTTACGATATTTCATTTTTATTTATTTTACGCGCGTCATATATATTTGCATTTAAATATTATATATTAAATTTTGCGTGTTCTTTCCTTTTGTTATTTATCAATTTATATTTCTGGCGTTAACGTTCCCGTTGCGTTCTGCCAATGATAGGAAAATAACTCGATAAGTTGTTTCGAAGATATTGCAAAATTTCAAGGGGAAGTTGGGTGGAAGGAGGAGTTGGGGGGCGGGATTCAGAGTCGAGCTTTTGGGAATTTGGAAAAGAAACAAAGAGAAGGAAAGTAATATTTTTCACGCGTCAGGTTCGATTGAAAATATTATATATATATATATTTTCTTATTTTACTTTATTTTTTGTTTCGAAAAAAAAGGAATTCATCGAGTCTCGAATTTACTTTCGCAAAAATTATATAACATACGATACGCGATAAACATTTTAAAGATAATCTCGTTCTCCCCGATCGTAATTTGTATTAATAATTTTTGATCATATCTTTCTGTATTTTTTATTTTATTTTTTTCCTTTCAACTCATCGATACATACATACATACATGCATACATAAATACATCGGAATGTCTCACTGAAATAATACGGTCGCGTTATCATTCATCTTGAAAAAAAAAAGAAGCCTACGATCATTACGGACATCCTACGAACTTTGACATTTATCGTGGTTACGTGGTTACGGTTATATTCGTGTGTCACGCTTTAAACGAAACTCTATTTTACTTTGGGAAGAATGGGGGGGGGGGAGAAAAAAAAAAGAAAAGAAAGGAGGGAAAGAAAGAGAGTAAAAGAATGGGAAGGGAAGGAGGGAGGAAAAAAATGACACTAATCTATTAGAAATATTCGATCTATCTGAGCGTGTTCATTCTCTTCTCTTTCTCTCTCTACATCTCACTTTTGAAATTATACGCTCTAGTCGTTTCGCTTATTTCCCTTTTACCCATTTTTCAGCGATTTTTTGTCGAAACGCAATGGACGCTCATACGTGTGTGTAATCTCTCTCTCTCTTTTATTTTTCACACCTTATGTGATGAATCCTTTGTTTGAAAAAAGACAAAAATTGTGTCCTAGTATTAAAGATAGAAAAAAGTAGTCCCCTTACTATCGTAAGATATATCTATATTAAAGTAAAGTGAAAAAGGGGAGGGGGGTGGTGGTTTAAAGGAAGAAAGGAAATAGGAAGAAAATGGAGAAGAAGATTGTATCGGACAGTTATCGAAAATTAAAGGGTTCAAAGAAGACGAACGTATTAGATCTGACCAAATCTGGGTCGGGCTCGTAAAACTATGAATTACGGTACTGCCCATTGGTCCGTTGCTTTTTCTTCTGGCCTCTTTTACCCTTTTATCTCTTGTACTTTCCTCTCGTGATCCTCTCTTTTCACATACTCTCTAACTTTTTCTATATATATATATTTCTTTATCATTTCTTTCTTCTCTCATCGGTTTGAAAAGGAAGGATAAGTATAGATATATAGAATAATACTCTTGGGAGACTTGAAGAAAGAACGTTTATACGTATTGCCGCAAAGAAAACGCATTTTCTCGATTTCATTCTCGATTCCATCGATTTATATATCATCGAGTTAAAGAACATTATCTTGAATTTTATTTCATTTTTTTTTTGTTCTTCTTCTTCTTCTTTTTCTTCTTCTTCTTTAATCTGACATTAATTAGAGTAGGATTTGCTCAAGTAATACAACCGTCTAAATCGTACCGTTTGAAGTTTTGATTTTACTATTATATCAACAACATTTCTAGTAGTAGTTAATTGTTCAGTGACGTCAATGATATTGATTCGCGCAATCAGTTTTTGTTAGTCAATTTTACGATTATTATATTCTCGTAAGAAAATTCTCCAAAATTCCATTTGTTCGAATTCTTGTCTATCATTATCTTTTCTTTTTTCACTATTATATAATTAATTAATATGTGTTGGTTAGATTGAAATATATCAATTATTATCGTTAGTCGGAAGAACATGATGAAAATGGTGAACGTGCAATAGTGCGCATACACAACTAGAAATCATTATTATTGAAATCCTAATTATCGGTTTGTATAAATCAAGCGTACGTAGGTAAGTACGTAGGTTCATTCGTTCGTTCATTCGTTCGTTCATTCGTTCTTTGATTTTGAAAACGTATCGTTGGTAATGCGTTATATCGATCGTGGTGAAAAGCGCATAAATAGCTTCCCATCATTCGAAACTTCCGTGCCGTATTTTCGTGTAATGGAGTGCGATGTTGTATCGAATGCAAATTTATCTTTCAACGATCTGTCTCGGTCATCGACTTTTCTCTACCTTTCTTAGCTTCTTCTTTGCTTTTCTCTTCTATATGAGCAGTAAGTTACATTTATACGTGAATATTTTATTCAATTTTATTTCAAGTTTAATCGTTTTAAATCAAAACAGAGAAGAGAGACAAAGGAGGGATGGAATAAAAAGTTAGGGCATCTATTTTTTGTACTATTTGGAGCTGATTTAACGAGTTCCAACATGGAATTTTTTCCAGACTATAAAGATAACCCTAATAATAACACGCATACGCTCGCATACGTAAGTGATATCTACGTTACCGAGATATCTTCGTAAGTATGCAAAATCTCAAGAGAGAAAGAGAGAGAGAGAGAGGGAGGGATGAAGAAAAAAAAAGATTTCAATATGTCGACAAGAACATCGCGGTAAAAAAGTAACACACTCGTGTGTCGTCTCACCGAATATTTCAGTCCGCAGCCGGTGCTCTGCTCTGTTTAATAAAGAAAATTAAATTTAGAATATCTAACGTCGAGATGGTTTAATTCTTTTTCTTCTTTTTTTTATTTTTCTTTTCTTTTCTTTTTCCCCCTCTTGTCATAATTATATTTGCTTAGTAAACGTGTACGAAAGTGTTCTAAAAAAAAAAAGGTCGCCTATCAGTGAAAAATAGATACAATGTAATACGCGTATACGCGTTTACGCAGATTATTTTTTGCGAGTTAAAAATAAACGAAAAATATTATGTAAACGATTACTCAACTAAAGAAATTAAAATTCACATTTTACTCATTGCATATATATATATATATACACGGGAATGGAAAAATAAATTTCCAAATGAAAAAACCCGAATACAAACGAAGAGGAAATGGAAGGGAACGAAAAAAAGAAACAAAAAGAAAAAAAAAAACCAAAAAACCAAATAATCTTCCATCTCTTTCTATTCGACGAGATACCGTGCATCAAATCTAATCCATTTGTTTTCTTTTGTCTGAGAGCATTCGAAGATAAATCCTTGATTTGGTTGTCGTTGGTGAAAATATTTGATAGTTCTGGCAAGGTGCCTTGACCCAAACCATCTATGCAACAGTTTACGAAGGCTATCGAATTCGAATGAGATCATTTTCTATGTGCGAAGGTTTCACTTTAGCACGTACTATCTGTCAAACTACTATCCGTGTGTCTGTCTACGATTAAAGTAGATATTACGTAAAAGGGCATGAACGATCAGCTAGCTTTAGCAAAGAATCCGCTTGCCCGCAGTTCCTTATAGAAGATTATAGGATTAATGTAATGAAGCGGTCAGCACGGTCGCTTGAAGGAAATCCAATCAAGGGCCCTTCACATCGATGAGGGCAAGAACGCGTAGGTGTGTTAGAACGATATGGTGCATGAGAGGGATGAACGGCTAATGAGAGGGAGTGTGAAGAAGGATTAGGGAGGAGTTTGCAATCGGTAACCTACAAATCGTAGATAGGCAATTGCCAGTCAATCCTATTCAATGATATCATCCCTTTTTCGTACTCGTCGTCCCCATTATTTTTCTTCCTTCTTGGATATACGTGGTGACGAATAGTAAACGTATTTTGTCTATTACCTACGTTTATATAAACACATTTTCAATCAGTGATAACTATTATTCAAAATTCATTCGTTATTCGTTGCAACAAATATGTAAATTTGGATTCTTTTTAAAGAACGTTTCTAATACCGCGATGAGATAAATGAAAATAAATGTTAATTGTTATATAAATTATTTGCGATAATGATTATTATTCGTTCACTATTTTTCACACGATTTCGTCCAAATTACTCAACGAGATTAACAATCTAATCGACGTTTTGGAAAACACGATAAATCCTAATGTTTTTAATCTCATGTTTTTATTCTTTTTTTTTTCATACGTCGAAAGAAAGATAATTAATCGAGCCTAATATTATTTACGTTAGTTGCAGCTGCGACCGAAGAGAGAAACCGCATGGTGTGAAACGAGACCTAGTTCGAACGCGTCGTCGACGTGAGCTCATTCTTCTTTCTCGGTAAAACTCTGGGTAGGGTGCTGAAACAAGGCTTAGCTCGGACATTAATGATAAGTCAACACTCTCCCCGATGCTGTTCTGCTTCTCGTCGTGTAGTACCTACTCATTGAAAATGCGAGCCACAGTAGGTATACCGTACCAACAACTTCAAAGAAAAATATATTCCATTTTATGAGAATCGATCCGGTAAAAAGTGTTGTCTATCTTATTTTTATTTTTTTATTCTTTTTTATCTATATTCTTTTCTTTCTTTATTTTTACCTTTTTGTTTCCTCTTTACTATTACATTCGTATAACATTATAATATATTATTATATAAAATAATTGATATTTTTTAATAAATTATATAGATTAAATTATGATATAAGTATAATAAATACTATATTAATTCGGTTATTAACTTCATACAGTTTTTTATCATTTATTTACTTATTGTTAGAAAATATTGCACGAGTCTATTAACCAAGAGAATATATCAAATATTATAATAAAAAATATAATACAATGCTATACGAGGAATATAATAGATAAAAAGAAAATATCTATTAATCATCTCCACGTATATAAATGAAATTAGGAGAACGCGAATAGCAGAAAGAAGACAAAAAACGGAAATGCTAAATTTGTTTGTTTTGTTTTGTTTTCTTAGTAGTATATAAATACATAGACATATATATAAATGTAGACACACATAGAAGAGCTTATACGTTTTAACCCAGTAAGCTTATAGAAAGCTAGGCGAAGTTCGTTAAGACTTCTTTGTCTCGTTGAAAGCTTACAACTGTAAACATTTAGGCACACGTTACATCGTCAGTGGACCTTGGCGAAACTTGGCAGAAACGTCGTATTAAGAGTCTGCAACCATCCACCATCTTCTATTCTACGTCCTCTCTTTCTTTACCCTCTTGGCTTTTCAGCTTTTTGGCTTTTCAGTAGCTTTTCAGTAGAAAAAAAGAAAACAAGAACACGTCGTATAATACATTTAATTGTACAAGTATAATGAAAACGAATTACCCGAGAACAATAATTATTGCCGTTTTTTCGTGACGTGCTATTAAGTGATATAATACTATTTTTTCTATTTTTTTTTTCTTTTTTTATTTTTGGAGTTTTTATTTAGATTTAGGATCCATTCATTTTAATCCTCAGCTAAGAACAAATGATCGCTCCTCGTTAATGCGTTTTTCGTTCCACCTTTCTTTCTTTTTATTTATTTCTTTATTTATGTATTTATTTTTCTCTTTCTTTTATTATTATTATTATTATTTCGCAAATTTGTCACTCGTTAGTTAAAGTTTTTCTTTCCATCCTTTACTAAACTCACATTTGTGCATGGAGCTTAATGTAAATACCAACGAATATATTCTTAAGGTTAAAACGAGTAGGAATGAAAAGTTTCTTTTCTTTCTTTTTTCTTTCTTTTTCCAAGTGTCGACGACTCGAAACATAGTTTCTTAGTTGAAAGAATCTTTTCATTTGCAAACGAATAAAGTTTAGTTAACAGAAGGGAACTTGCAAATTTGTTCATTTGCATCGTGAGATACGAGAAAGAAAGTTTTCGATCGATTTACTGCCTGAGAAAAAGAGAGAAAGAGTTTGAGAGAGAGAGAGAGAGAGAGATTCCAAGTTCTCGTAGGTACGTCATTTGTTCACCCTTAGAAATCCAAATTTATTTCTAAGCTGATGTCCAGCCAACTCGAAATTTATTGCACGGCACATGTAAAGCATACGTTCGCTTTGTTCAAGCTAAAGCTTGAGAATGATCGTTCAAAATCATTTATAGTCCTATATACACATACCATAAATTTATAGGGTGTGTCTAGAAATCAAGTCCCAAACTATCGCTCTTGTTCTTATTGAAAATAGGAAAAATACTTATTCGTACAAGGAAAATTGTGCACCATTTAACAAAGTCTGTCAAATCGTGGTGCAATTTTTCTTAGAGAAGTACACGATGCGATTGCAAAGTGCAATTGCATTAATTTTTTAAACCCCTACCCATTCTATTATTCATTCTTCGTACCCTTTACTTTAAAATAAAGTTTTATTTTTAAATTTGTTTTTACAATTTATGTTTGCTTTCAATTAGAATAAATTTATAGTCTAATTATTAAACTAACCTTTTACCTTTTAGAACTTAATTGAAATTCAGAGCACGAAAATAGGAAAATGATGTATGCAATAGAAAATGGCAAAGTTTATGTTTAATTATTTAATTATCTTCTACGTTATTTTCTAAGATCCAAGAAGACGTAAGAAAATAGAGAAAGGGAGAGAACATTAAGTATGGAAGATTTATTCGGTTGGTCTGGTGCAAACGAATCGAATGAATAAAAAGTGTTGACCCATATAAATCTTTATAAAAGCAAGTCGTGTTACTCGTAGGTGTAATCAATGGGTTCTACGTTTGAACGTGTTCGAACGCTCCGTACGACCAATGCACGATTCTTAAAGAGGTTCGTTCCTTGCGAAAAAATATTTCGAACTGGGATGATGAAACGAAATACATTGTTCGAATTGGTCGGAAAAGTAAAGACAAATAATTTGTTATCATCGAAAAGCAGATAATTAACTTTAATTAACTTTGATTTCTATCGACAATATGTTTTAAATGACTCCGAACGAAGTCATTTAGAATCGAAAAAATCTGATCGATAGGTCGTCAGGTCAATCGCGTTCAACCATATATAAATTATTAATAAATTATAAAGATTATTTTTAGAATGAATGCTAAAAGGTTATTTTATGGGAGTTGAGTTAAAAGTACTTGGACGATTCTTAAGTGATTTTAAAAATTGATCAGCTTCTTTTCCCCAAACTTTTTCTACTCCATGATTTTATTATTTGGGAAAGTAGTAATTCATTCGAAAATAGTTGTATTGATTTTTTTGTATATATAATCTGAAAACTTTGAGTTCCACCCTTTATATTATCCAACGTTTAACCGAACAATATGTATCAAGCAAGAATTTCTAAAAGAAATCACCTTTTTTATTGGTCAATCAACGAGTTCGTCGATAATGTGTCGTTCGATTAATTTGCGATGCGCCGAGCTTTTTAGGATGCACTTAGGACTCGTATATAAAACGACAGATGCTTGGATTAAACTTTTTACGGGCAGTCTGGATAGCATAAAATTTTTTATAACTTTGCCGGGAGAGAACACACAAGTACGACAAACCAGTTTTATCGGAAATTTTGTCTTTATTTTTTTGTTTCTTTTCCAACCTCTTTCCTTTCTACGAATATTACGTCCCGACATTTTAATTCTTGCCGCGTTTAAAATAATTTTATACTGAAAATTCTATCGCGCGATAGATATTTTTTTTGCAAGTGTATAAGAGTGATTTAGTATACAGAGTTTACCTGAAAATTTCGATAAGAATTTAACGAAACAATATGATTTTTATTTTTTACTAATTATAATAATTTACAAAATAAACAAACTTACGGGATATTTTGTAGTTGACAGTGGAGAAGAAGATTGAAATACGATTTATTATATTATTTTTATTGAGATACTTTTATAATAAATTTCCAAGAAAATGTTCCGATTGAGCTGATTGCATATATCATTCCAGGAAAAAATATGACCGAGTTAAAGAAAAAAGGAAGAAACAAGATGACGACAACGTCATCGGTAAGAGGGGTCAGAGAGATAAAGAGAGAAAATGAGATTGTAGGGTTGACCGTCGTCAACTGTACCATAATACCTGAAGTGGTATTATAAGAATAGCCAGGAGTCTGTGCTCGTCGTTGGTGTCGTTTCTAGTAGCTCGTAAGTATAAACTATACTTAACTGAGATATACGAGTATACAGTAGCATATGTGCACGAATTCCTCAATACTCTAATCTTCATTTTTTTTTTGTTACTTTTCATAGTAAATTACTAACAACGAACTATAGTATATACGATAAGATTAATCTTAATCCAAAGATAACCAAAAGAAGAATGTTATTTTATCTCGATGAACATTATTTATCGTTAAATCTTGTTTATTCCGATTCAATTGTTAAATCAAAATGAAAAAACTAATCTAGGACTCTAATTTACGTTGGTTTCATTGCTAACGAATTATTTTTCTTTCCCTCTATCTTCCCATAAAATTTGCTCGGCCCTTCCCCTCTGTTCTGAGAAAAAGTGAAAGAGCAAGATGGATAGATAGATAGAAAGAAATAAAGATAAAATCGATTGGATACTTTGGAATCGCCTTAACGGAAGCATCGAGTTAAATCGTGTGTGCGTAGCGGAAGTCGACGACTCGGTTCGTGTCCGATCTCTTCCATCTCGTCGTTCCAACCCTCGATAAAAGGGATGGAGTGGGGGATTCAAGCGGAATGGGCTTTCATCGTTTGACCGCAAATCCAATCGTGACGAGGGATAATCGGCCCTCTTACCGGCTTCGTTCGTTTCAACGAGAGAGAGAGAGAATACTTGACTCTCTAGGATAGAATGCACACGAGCTTTTCTCGATGACGTCTCGATATTTCAGTGTCAACTTTGATAACTTTGTTAATCCACTTTTTTCTCTATTACTTTTTCCATTTATTTTGTTTCGTTTTGTAGCATACCTTTCTTTCACCCTCGTTAATGTCTACCAAAAATAAAATCAAAATATATATACAATTATTTATACGCGCACGCACATAATTACATATGCAATTACACATACGTACTTACATATAATAGAATAAGTTAAATGCACATAGATCCATACATGAATATCACGTGAAAATGTCAACATCGTCATCGTCAAAATTAATCTACATAGTTATATAGACATACACACGAACACATAAACAAATCACTAATACCTGTACGAGTATCGATTTGTGTTCAGCTACCACGAGGTCGTCGCTGTTTAATAATCGAATCCAATTAAAGCTGCTCTGACCCCTCGTGCAAAACGCAACTCTCTCTCTCTATCTCTCTCTTTTTGGTAAAATTCAAACAACGAAATAAAGATAACGAATTATTATTTTTCTTGATTTATATTTATCGTAAATAGAATAAAATGTAAAAAGAAGTGTTTCGTACGAGTTACATTTGTCGTTGTACGTTGATTTTGAATCAACGATCAACGAAATAAAGATCGGAGTCTCCTAACGAGAAATTAGCATAAATATTTGTTATCTTTTTTTTTCATTATAATCTTTTACAAGCGATTTATTCACTTTCCCATTGAAATAACTTATAAATTTTATTCGTTTTCAGGTAACAGTTGAAAACATTTCACGCACGAGTTACGACTGCGTGTGGATTTTGGACGATGTCCAGATCATTTTTTTTATTTTATTTTTTTTTTATTCTTTTTCTTAAACGAATAATAAATGACGACACGACGTATTTAGGACGCGAATGATAAACGGATGTAATTTTATTATCGGAAAGGAAAACTCTTGTCATTAGGATTTACGGTTTAAGGGTTAACATTTGAAGATTCGGGGGGGAGGAGGGGGCGGGAAGGGTTAGAGAAAAGTGGCTAAAGTACGTTACTCGACTTCTTATTTTTATTCTTTCTTTCTTTCTTTCTTTCTATTTCTCTCTCGTGGGTTTTTCTTTATTCGTCATATTACCGCGTCTCGAGAGAATAACCCGGTACTCCAAAGGTTTATCCTTTAATAAAAATTCCAGGTAAGCGTGCGAGTTTCACCGTGCGATTTCTTATGCGTCGTAGATCTTTTTTCTTTTTTGCTTTCCTTTTTTTCTTTTTTTTTTTTCTCTTTCATTCCACGTCGTAGTTTCTTTGACCGTGCCCCCCAGCTGTGGAATAATTAATATACATATTTAAGAAATAAGAAGAAGGAATAGGATATAAGACAGGAAGATTTAGATTGGAACATGTTGCAGAACTTATGTACCTTTAGTCACGTTCGTGTACGCATTAAATTGTACAAGAAGAAATGTAAATCAAATGTAAATTAGTTAAGACTTACGTATTTAAACGTAATGTCACGAATCACGAATCGGAATGAGAAAAGAACAAAAAAAAAAGGAAAGAAAAGAAAAAGAGAGAGAGAGAGAGAAAGATGACACGAGAAATTTTTCGCGAAAAGTTATATCTTTAATTTTCGTACTATTTTATATATTGAGAGATACTTTTAGATGCACGACGCATATATGGGGCGTTGAAATAAAATGAAAATGTCGACATGGTGATACTATTACATAGTAGTAATTTCAGGATAATCTTGATTATAATGTGTTAGGAAGAATATTCTTTTTTATATTCTCTTTTGGAAACTGTAAGCTTTTCCGGCATTACTTATACAGCTCGACGAAGATTGCTACCATCGTGTGATAACTTTAAGCCTTTAAGACGAACCTTATATCTCTTTTCTGACGTATAAATCGTGGAAGTTAATTTTGCGAATAAATCGCCGAGCAATTTAATTTCCTGGACGATGGATAACTCGGGGATATCGTTGTCGTCGTTGTCGTTGTCGTTGTCGTTGTCGTTGTCGTTGTTTCATTGTAAGATCGAACAGAAAAGGCCACGACCTGTGGTGATCTTTCACCGGTGCTTCGTCCAAGAGAAATTATGTAAATATATATATTATAAATTTAATTAATATTTAATATCTACCTGTTTTACTTATTAATTAACTAATTTAATATTTAATTTTATTTACTTATTTGTTTTTCTTATAGATATAAAAATGATAAAAGAATTTATTATATAAGATTTTATTTCATTTTACTTAATGTGTCTGAAAATAATATATATTTTTAATTAATTCAATTGACACATTTTTAATTGAATTCATTCATTCGAGTGATCCTTTTAAGAATCTCATATATAATAAATTATTACTACTTATTATTTTATAATTGTCGTCCGTTTCACAAGGATGTTAAACGATATTTATAATAATGAATAATTAAAGGAAGTGCAATCGACGTCAACCCAAAATAGGGGTCACATAATCGAAGCAGATGTTCGATATAAGATATCTTTATAGGACAGAACCTGCATGTGTGTAGGTGTATCAGGGTTTCTCTCTTGTAAACGGGTCAATAATTGTATTGATTTAATGCTAAGTACTTATCTCTCATGTAGGGTCGAAACAGAGAAAAAGGAGAGAAAGAGAGAGGAACAGGGTTCCTTTGTCAAAAATCCGCTTATCGTATATCGATATTAATAATCGAAAATCACTGACACAGAAATCATTGCCCATTTTATGAGAAATCGTATTATCCATAGAATAATCTTATTATTACTGTCTTATAAGATTATCATTCTTGTCTATTCCCTATCTCCGTTCGTTCTCTGTTATCCGATGAAAATCTCATTAGATGGATCATCGTTTTATCGGAATGATTTTGTTCGAAAAGTCAGAACGTTGTTGCATCGAATCGATAACAAAGTGTCTCGTTACGGTAAGATATTTGCCGAGTCGTTTGTTTGAAAAATGAAGAAAGAGTTTCGTTATCAATAAAAGAGAAGAAAAAAATAAATCGTTTTCAAACAATATTTTCAAACGTTCTCTTCGAAACATATTATTACAAGGCGAACATTTATTTATGGAATTTACGTCAGTCGAATATACCGAAATGGTACGTCATAGTAAAGAAAACTTAGTCTTAAAAAAGAGAAAAGAAGGGAGAGAGAGAGAAGAACAGAACGCAACAGATTACTTTAAGAAACCTAATGAAAAAACCACACGTGTCTCCAAAAAAGCCTGGCAAATGAGCTTTTTCATAAAAAAAAAGAGTCAAACGAACCGGTTTTTGGCTTAACGCCAGACTTACGTACAAACACGCACGCTTTCATTCATCCGTTTTGTCGTTTCTCATTCTTTCGTGAAAACTGATGGGAATAATTCACGTTCGCAATAAAATTGTTAAAAAGTAAGTTGAAAAAAAAAAACACAAAAATGAATTTTTCGTTGTATTTTACGACAAAATGAAATTTTTTAACGACATCGTAAAGGTAACGTTTTGCAATATAAAATGTTAAATGTTTTTGCGTTTACTTGTTTTTTTTCATTTTTCAGATTTTCATTTAAGTAAAAATTTATAATTGTTTTATTAACGAGAAGAGCGTTGCGAAAAGATATTATTTTTCGTTATTTTGTATCATTCGATTAGTCATTTTGTCATTTCGAAATATTTGTTCCTTTCGTGCACACACACACACACATACACACACAACAGGTTTTAAATACTATAATTATAATATCCATGTTGATTTTGTTTGGTCGTTGATAGGAACGTTTTTATTCTCGTTAAAATTGTCAAGTGATATTAGAATCAAAGGATAAAAGTCCTCGAACGTGCTATGCACGTATGAAAAAGTATTAGCTTTGTTATCTCTATGATAGTAGCACGTGAAAATCACATTAATGGTATAAATCTCGTATATAGGTAAAATAAAATTTCGGTCGTGTTTACGAATATGGTTTAACCGGATAAAGACCGGATCGTAGATCTCTTGGAAAAAGGAAAAAGATTAAATCCTCGTGATAGAGACTATCCTTTGGTTTAGATAAAATATATATTTTGTCTTTTTTATTATTCTACGAAGTATTATTACAAAAAGTTATTCGATAGACGTATGTCAAGCGTGAATATTTTTAGGGAAAAAAAAAGGTAAAATAATTATTAGAAATAACTTAAAACGTAATTCTATTTTTATCATGTCTAATTCGTTATTTCTAGTATAGTGATTCGTGCCAACGAATACGAGTCATCGTATATGTACACGCGTACAATTTTAGCGGAACGACGACGACGTCAGGTACGCGTCACGATCGACGTTTCAGAGTTATTATACGACCGGTGAATTGACTCGCGAAGGGTGCTGCTGTTCTACAGGCCATCGAGATTAACAAGAACCGATAATAAACCAGATTATCGTTGATAAAGCTCCACCTTTCTAATAGGAACAATGTTCTCGTTATCGCGCTCTTGTAAAAAGGAAAAACCTTTTTTCACTTTCCTTTTTTATTTTTTACTTTTTTTTTCATCTTTTTTCTCTCGTCGTAACTATTTAACACTTTCGTGACCGGTAAAGTAGAAATAATACTTCACTTTGTTAAATCTTTTGTTTAGCGTTGACAACGCAGACCTACATTTTTCATAATCCTTAAATCTTTAAATTTCCAGTTATCGTTCATGTCATTTTTATTTTTTTTTGCTCCTCAATTTGCATAAACAACAAAGCGATTCTAACCGTGATATCGACGATACAATATTCTTTATTTTTTCTTTTCATTATATTTACATACTCATTTAAATAATAATAGTAGAATGCGGTGTTTAATTAAGACTTTCGCTTTAAAAGCGATCGAACATGAAACTGCGGTAAACGTACTTTTGCACAAACGTTCCTCTAATGGTACTGCCTCGAATTATTCGAATTTTTGAGCTTCAACATCGTTGGATCTCTTCATTAATCTTCCGTTTAATGAACCCCCGGCATCCAACCAACGAAAACCTGCTTGCCACGCATACCTAAACACCGAAGATTTTAAAGAGGGAATGTATCTTTTCTACCTTAGCTTAGATCATTCCAATTTTCACCATTCCAACCTTACCTTGAAAAACAAGCAAGAGAGAGAGAGAGAAAGATAGATGGGTGGATTGATAAATGGATAGGTAGAAAGAGAGGAGAAATTGTATTTGCACTTCTTTTTCCTTCTTTTACCACTATACTTTGACTTTTTCTTTTCAAGGGTAAAACAAAAATTTCTACTTTCGTTGAATATAAAGTCGCAAGGGGAATGTTTTCGAGATAGAAAAGGAAAGAAAACGAAAGAAAGAGCGGAAAGTTGTATTTTCTGAATAATTGAAAAGTTCTCTTACCTTCGGCAGCCTTTGAAATATTCATTTAAGACATTATCTTTCCATGATGTGAATAACTTTTTATCAAAGAAAAAAAGAAACTCGAGCGTCAAAGACACGGAGTTTCGTTTCTTAATATTTTCTAAAATACGCGCGAGATTAAAAATATTTCATCGAATATTCGTAAACTTTCAAATAATAATAAACATTATTTTAGAAAATTTTCAAATATATTTTAAAGTACGGTAAAAATGAAATAAAAATAAATGTAATCTCGATTAAGAGGTTATGCGTACGTTAATAATAACAATTAAGATCTTAGATAAAAATGTTAAACATACTTGTTATCTCGAATTAAAACGATTATGGCTAATTACTATGAACCGTACCCTTTTCTATACTTTGCATAAATGCGGAAGAAAATAGTTTTCAACTTCGAGTCTTTGAAAAAGTTTGAACTGATGAAAGTAGACGTTTGTTTGAACCAAATTGAAATCAACTTTATTCAGAGAAGGGAGTGAAGCAAGCGAATGGACCGGATAGAAAACGCATACATATACAAACACACATGTATGAAAAAGAGAGAAAGAGAAAAAGAGAGAGAGAGAGAGAGAGGGACATTTGTAGATTCTCTTTGGTCTTTGTTCACGAAAGTAATAGAAGAGGATGTTAGCGGGGTGATGAAATAACCCCGACGAATGACTCAACGTCGAGGATGTACTATCACACATGTTCGCACTTGCCAGAGAAAAAAATAAAAGAAAATGAAAGAGATATTTACCGGAGAGAATCTAATCGAGACGAACTATTCTCTCTCTTTTTTATTCGGTTATTAAATTAAAATTATGTATTCGATTAATAATTTATATATATATAGGTGTAATATAATAATATTACTGTAACATCAGATTAAATGGTATATTAATAATATAATGTAAATTCCCTTATTAATACAATAATATCATATTATAATTAATAATATAATTAATATATCAATAATAATCATATTTGATTGAAGGAAAGAAAAAAATTGATTTATTTGCATAACATATGTTTAGTTAAATTAATTATTTTTACATGAATTATTAATTGTAGTCACGATTTTTGAATATTAATGTATTTTTGAATACGTAAAACTCTTTACAATTTATTGGAATGCACGGTATTAAAAAGTCGTTTTGCTTTATCTCTCTCTCGTTAAATTCGAAGTACGAGTACCATCAATTTATTATACTTTTGTATCTGTAGAAGTATTCTGAATCGATATACGATATGAGGTCGGGTCGTATCGATTTAGTATTATCGATAGGAGTTCTGTTTGTTATTAGGAAGTTACACTTTGACAAATGTGAATTATCTATCGGAGAAAGATTCAAGATTCTTGTAGAATCTTTAGCATCGTTGAGAAGCATCGTTTATCTTTCCTAGTATAAGCATTTTGTAAGCTGTTGCGCTTCTTCTAATGGACTCCGATCTCGAAGCTGGATATTCGAGACGCTATCGCTATTTTACACGTTATATATATAATACACGTATAGAAACATTATTTTTATACCAGAGAAAATATGAGCGTAAGTTTTCTTAGGCCGGGATTTGAAGTATGTATTTTTATATCACGCGAGTGGTACGAAAAATTTTCTGCCTGACATAGAAACAATTTTTTCTTTCTTTTTTTTTCCTCTTTCGGACGAATTTTGTCATATTTTTTAACACGGTCTCAAAACTTTTCAACCCATCCACGTATGTATATATATATATATAGTTTTTTGTTGACACACACATACACATATATACAATGCGTTAGGGTTACGTAAGTTATTCGATCGTTATTTCGCAGAATGTATTTTTTATCATAGCGGTAGTATTACCAGGAAAAGTTTTCTAAAAGGATCGAAACTTGTGACGAGACTAGTTGACTCGAACGTTGACAAGAGATAGGATTAGAAAATAATTTATTTATTTACTTACATAACTATTCTCTTTTATTTACTAAATTATTATTTAAAAAGTACGACCCATCGAATTTATTTTTGTAATAATTTATTGGCACGATGAATTTTGATTAATTACAGTAATAGTATTTTTTTTAAATCAAATACTTTTTTATTTATGTAATATACCTCAAAATATGGGTTTCCTTATCGTACAAGAAATATTGTTTCTTTAACGACAAATAACATTAATTTTTAATCATACTGCCAAAGATTTCTTTCAATATCGACTAATTTATTTCTCTTTACGTTTCGACAAATCTAACGAACGTTTCCGGCAATATTAATTAAAACGTTTGCGATTTATTCATAGGTTACCGTGAAAATGTTTAAAACAGGAACTCGAAATACATTTCATTTCGTAAACAAACGTATCATGGGGATTCGCGTTAATATCGATTATAACGGGCACGTTTTAAATTTTTGTTTTTATTTCAATTCGAATCGGACACTTCTCATTTTATTTGCCTTTTCCACCCTTTAATCACATTTTTTTTATCAAAATATTATTAACTTATATAGAAAATAATACATTTTAGCAAATTTGCTTTGCCGAAATTCTTTAATAAACGAAAAAATAAAGAAAATAAAAAATAGAGATGCGATCACAGGATAAAAAAGAAAAAAATTTTTCATTTATTCGCATTTGTTTTTTATAATTAAAATTATTATCACGATTATGAGATTTAAATTTGAAACTTAGCTGTTAGATCGATCAATCGATCTCACTCGAATCTCACGAATTTACATGCAAGTTTATGTTTAAGTTTTTGCTTATGATTGGCGTGAAAGGATCGCATTTTTATCCAAGAGAGTACAAAGAAAGAGAGTATAAGAAAGATAAATACAGAAATAGAGAGATAAAACGGGGGAAGAGTGAGAGAGAGAGAGAGAGAGAGAGAAAACACATCTTCGATCGATCAACGTGTCTCAAACCCCAGTGTATTCTCCCAATTCTCGCATATCAACGTCACTTTCTATAAAAATGGAAGCGGTTCTTTTCTCTTGGGGATGTCCACGAAGTGCGTTATTCCATTATGCGATTGAAATCCATTTGGGATTTTCATATTTTGCAAATAGGAGTATATTTAATATTTACACAAGTTACAAACCAACGACTATTTCTAACGCATAGAAAATTTACTTTTTACAAATTTCCTCCCAAAGCGGAAAAGAAGAAGATGAAGAAGAAGAAGAAGATGATGGTAGAAATATTTTTCAACAAAAAATATAACCGAAGGAAGGAAAATAATCAATTCTAGAATACGTGATATTTTGTTAAAAAGTACGAGAATTGTAGTTCTCCGAGATAGTAAACTTTGCCATGACTCTTTATTCGCGACCTAGAGATGGCATGTTTAATGTACGAAGGAACGAACGTAATGACGAACTATATGCGTAGTGCACATTAATTCAGAAACGCGATGCAACGTTGAGAGGCATCTCTCTTGTGATTTGTTTCCACCTAACGAATCATACTTCAAATGCATAGTTTCGGATTTAACCAACGATCCCACGAATTAAGTTCGCGACGTATCTGCCATAAGCGAGTAGGTGTGCTATGTATTATAATTCTAGAACAAAAGATATAGTTTCGATCGTGAAGCAAATTATTTTAACACAATTTTTAACATTTGTTTTATAATTTAATGTTTTTATATTTTGTTCGATAGAACAACAACAACAACATCTACGATCTTACAAATTATACTTTAATGTTTTAATTTTATTTATTCAGATTAAACAGCCATAATCTTATTGACCAATTTAATGCTTTGATGATCGAGTTATCTGCACGGACGAATTCAGTTCGAGTAAAGGAAAAGACTCGAAAGGGAATAAGTGGCTGTAAAAGGGAAAAGGAGAAAAAAGAGAGTAAGCTTTGTTTCGCGTCGAACGGTAAAAAGAAAAAGAGACGAAAGGAAATAAAAAAGGGGTTGGAAAAAGGTGGGAGAAGAAAAGAAAGGAAAAAGGAATATCACGAAAGTTCGTCTCGAGCACGTCTTGTATTCACGCTGAGGGATGACCTTATTACGACGTTTTAATAAGCTTGCCAAATGAGGTCACGTACACACGCGCCCAAGGCGGTACCAAGCCTACACCATTGCGCGCAAGTCCTCACCTGTCTTACTTACACAGGTGAAAGTATTTGTATATACGTATATTCATATATATATGCGCGCGCGCGCGCACAACGATTAGCAGTAAAAGTGTTTGCGGTAAACACCGAGAAACATTGATGCCGTAGATTAAAAGTTCTCAAGCACATCGATTATCTGATGTTCGTTAATGCGAATCATTAAGATAATAATTTAAGAGAAATTTCCTTAATATAATACATGCATGTTAGTTATACATTGATTGCAATTAAACAATATAGTTCATTAGGTGTCGACCTTTCCAAACGTATTTTTATTTCATTTAAATGGAAACATTATTTTGGCGAATGTTGTTTCATCGTTTTAAAGTACTGACCGAGTATCGGAATTTTTGTCTGCGAACTGTTCAGTGATCTTTCAAAAATATACGAATAGGTATTTTGTTATGCTTGTTATATCTATTGTCGAAAACAAAACGATACGGGGTTTCGCGAGTACGATTTTACTATTTAATTTTAAACTTGACAATTGAAATAATCCTTTTTGACGCAACGCGAGTTGGTAGAAGTATCTATTTTCTAACAAACTCAATGATAACAGTTAGATCGTAATTATTACGTATCTAGGATGCGAAGACCTATAGATACAAATGAAATATCCTCGAGTTACGTTACCTTGCCTCGCGTTTAATTTAATTCTACAAATTATACGGTAATGTAATATATTATTAAATGTATTTTATACAATTAGACGTGGATACACATGCGAGTAGACTTAAAACGTTTTATAAAATAAATGAAATCGGGTTCGACGCGTATACTATTATCGACGTTCCTTTTCGCATCGAGTTAGTCAGACGACGAAGTTAGGCGATATCGTTGAATATTAAATGAACATTGATTCGTTCCAAGTCAAGCGATGCGAGAGAAGAAGGTCTTTTAATCGATACGATCGAACTTACAGAATTGTCAATTATATCATTCACAAATTAACTGACATTTTTATTCAAAATGCAATTAACTTAAATTACACAAATGCAAAATGTCGACGCATAGAAATATTTCAGAGAAAATGAATCAAAATAATTCATTCGAATAAAATAAATCAATTATTTTCTACTTTTTTTTTTAGTAATAAAAATAAGTCGAATTTACGTTGACATCTTTTAAAACAATATTTCATTTATCTGAAAAAAAAAAAACAAAGGAATAAAAGTATCTCTATAAAAATTTATTTATTTAATCGATCTAATATAAAATAAGTAAATTGTTTTAATAATCGTAAAAATGAAATTGTTGTAACGATACTTTCTCCCCTTACGAATAAGAATTCTAAGTAAAGGTACAAATAGTAAAGTCGTTGAACGAAATAAAATCTCAAAAGCATTACATTGCTTTTTGCTTTTATCTCGTCAACGGATAGGAGATTGGTGATTCGGCAAAGAGCCAAGAAAAATCAGCTACACGCACTCTTTCCCGTTTATTTACGTTAGGCGTATCGAGAGAGAGAGAGAGAGAGAGAGAGACGGTGGCACTCGTGCAAACCAAACCATTGAAGCATACTGAGGCAAAGGATCCAGCTCGATCATCGATCAAAATTCGTATTCGTTATATACAATAATATTACATATATGTATACATATATGCATTCAACGAGAATATTGAATCGGATCGTTGGTGAAGTACGCTTATATACTTTCACAAGAAACTCGCGTTTATGCAAAGTGGCACGTGCTGAGCGACGTAATCGAATTCGAACGTGATTTTCATGATTAAGACGATGATTTTATGGTAACATATTTTCTATAGATATTATTTTTTCCTACAATATTTTCCTACGATCGTGAAACCGGTTTAAAATCGCATATCTCTTCTTCGCAGACAAGAATTTATTTGTGTTTAAATTTATTACGAGATATTCTTAAAAAAAAAAAAGAAAAAAGAAAATGACGAACTTTTATTTTCAATGTTGATTTTAAACCACTTTTATAATCATTGGTACTTGTAGCGTATGTAATTTTGTTTTCCTCGATAAAATGAAACATAAAATAGAAGATACTTCTTTTCTGTATTATCCATCTTAAAGGATGATGAAAAAAAAAAAATCAAGAAAAATACGTAAAAAAGGTGCGCTTACGCGAGCATGCTCGATCAAACCTTGGACATAATCCAATCGATTGAACATAAAATAGATGGTCTATGTATCGTATACCGTTTCCGATATGGCCCGATATCGTACAACGTTCTTATGTTACAATGTCAATCGAACTGTTCTTCTAAACGAAATTTTATTACGTCATATGCACAAGCCAAAGACTTTTTTTATTTTACTATTCTCTCTTTCTCTTTCAACCAAAAAAAATTAGATACTTTCTTATTTAAAATTTCGCATTGTAAATGTTTGAAAAATACGAACAAAAAATACAAGGAAAAAGAAACAAGGAGTATCGATCATCGTTAAATGTAATTGTGACGATAATTGAATAAAGATAAAAATTGTTTGATATTCGTGATTAGTAAACGTGTAAATTGAATGTAGTAACTCATCGACAAATGTGCATTAGCAGAAACGATTCAGTGGTGTGCAGTCGTGTTTCCTCTTGCTAACGAAGCGATGCGGTAAATCTCGCACTCTGCGCCAAGCAACGTCAAACTAAACCGCACTGATGTTAGTCGTATCACGCTATTGTGTAAAAAAAAAAAAAAAAAAGAAAAAGAAACGAAGCAACGAAAAAGCCAATTTAAAATTTCGTATGCTAGTGTCGTAAGGTGCATAGTAGCATAACAATATAACGAGAATCTATACTTTGTACTTTGCGTTTGAAACTCACGGATAACCGACAGAGATATACGTACACTTATGTCTACACCTGTATATATATATATATATATATATGTGTACATATAAATCTCTAGACACTTTGAACAACTTTGAAATGATTTTTTCAAAAGAAAAAATTGCTTTACCTCAAAATTACATATTACTTTTCTTCGTAACTTCGTTTGCATTGCTAAACATTCTATTGTTGTCTTACCGACATTTTTCATCGCAGTCATGTTTGCCAAACAAATTATGTAAATTCGAGTATTAAATATTAAAAAGATATACTTACGATAATATTTTTATTATTTATTATTTTTCTTTTTAGAATTGGTGGTAGGGAAGCACGCAAGTGAAAAATCATCTACGGAAGACAAATATTTCAGATCAAACGTAATACAGATATTGTATTTATAATTTTATCTAATTTTTTATTTATGTATATATATATATAATATTATAAATGCATAAATCTACACATTCCATTTATCTTATGGCGTGACCTTTCTCGTTGTAAGCGACGGGTTTTACGTTCAAGACTTATGCCTTTGTCGCAGAGAGATCGTCACGGAGGATCGTCGGAACGTATTACCCTCATAAATGTCCCATAAAAGTTAATTCCTACGCTACCTTAGTCTTTCATATGTATATATACACATACATACATATATGTGCATTTTTATATTCGTGTTTTGTATATATGTGTATGTGTGTGTGTATGCATATATACATTTCTAAACGATTAGTTCAATTTTGATAGTAGCAATTCAAAATAGTGTAGCAATACCAAACGATAATATAGCGCATACTTTGTTTTCAACGTCGATGATGCTTGTACAAGTATGAGAAAGAGAGGTAGAGAGAAAGAGAGAGAATATAAAATAAAAAGAAGTTTTATGGAAATACTAGAAAATATATAGTCGATAGGTCGATATGTTTTACAAATTGAACTTGACATTTTGATTTGGAACGATTGTTTATAGTCCGCTGTATATTTATAAGCGCTCAACTTCAGTAGAATCGAAGATAGTGTTCTAAATGTGTTTTTATGGGTGAGCCTTGTGAATTAGAATGCTGAAAGGAATATTTAGATTGTAGTGTGAATTAACGTGTAGGTACGTGTAGATAAAATTTGATTAATTCTAACCAACAATTTCTTTATTTCTTCTCATAGTTTTATTCTGAAAAAAAAAAACTTTGTACTTATGCTTGTCAGGGGGAATAATTTGATACGTATAAATTATTATCTTAAATTAAATACAGTCCATTTTTCGCGAAGTTAAATAAATTGAATAATACACGCGAATAGGTTTATTATTTTGTTATCGTTACAGAGGATATTGGCACCGGTTAAAAAGGGGAAAAAGAAAGAAGTGCGGTTTTATTCGTTTTCATAGTATTTCAACGCGAAGTAAGAAACGATCGATTTTACGGCGTGAATAATGAATGAAAGAAAGGGCGAAATACTACCGACTGAAATATCGAATTAAAACCCGGCGTGATTTTGTTCCAACAATAATAACTCGTTCTTTTATTATACTATATAATATTTTTATTCTATTATTTATTTTTGGTATTTCTATTCTTCGTATACATATTATATCGAAACAAACAAATTAAAATAATCAAAATTCTTCAAATGAAAATCAATTGATATTGAAAACAAACGGGAAGAGGGATTATATGTTTCAAAGATTGATTACATAGAGCTGAATTTATAAGTTAGTGAAATTCTATTCGCGTTTAATTGCGAGTTTGGAGTCCGATCAATAATCATGAAAGAGAAAGAGAGAAAGAGAGAGAGATAGAGATAGACAGATAGAAACAAGATGAAATACGATGGGATGTTGTGATCTTTTTTCATCCAATTATCGAACAGCCGGTGAACGATTCACATCCTCTCGTATTATTCGCTATCTCAGTTAGGTGAGAGCGCGTAACGCAATAACCTCATATTTCGGTCCATTCAGTTACATTAAGCATCTTTGCGCATCGCACGTCCGTACATTGTTCTAGTTTCCTGATCTTATTATAGGCTTCTCTTAGAACCTAAGTGGTATTCTTGATGCAATATTGAAGTTTTCGAAACTTTACAATGTCTACGATGGTAGACCTAATAGAAAGTATTAATTTCTTTTTTTCTTTTCTTTTTAATATTATTTTTTCATACGTTTTTATCGTAAGATTTAAAAAAAGAAAAAAATTGATTTTATTTTACACTTACATTAGCGTGAAAAAAAAATATTTCAAGTAATTCTCGTGCTTAGAATTGTTACAAAATTTTTGACAGAGAATTTGATATAAGATTTTGAAGATAATAATTATACGAAGTACCGTAGAAAGATAATAGAAATGACAATGAGTTTGTGTTAGTTATGAAACCATTAATTTCCACGTCGTTGCGTTCATCCCAACGCAACGTATCGTCAAGGGACCTTGAAAAGAGGAATTCTTTGACCGGAATCTCATGGATGAATACAGAACGGACTAAAGTTCTTTGTACTTTTAGAAATAGCTTAAAAATATTTGTGTGTGTGTATGTATGTGTAGTACCTGTTGCCATCTTATAATCGCTATTGAAACGATGTACTTTAAGTGTCGTGAAAATGGTACTTCATTTTACGGTTCCATTGCTTTTTCTTTAAACTCGATAAAGATTTGTCGATAAGTTTAACGAGAGGTAAAGCGTGAAAAGTAATCGTGATTGAATTCGTTCGAGGGTGTAAGAAGCAAGGACGTTTTATAGATATTTATTGACGTTTCTTTCGAAGAGTCTTAAAAAAAGAAAGAAAAAAAGAAAAAAATCCCGACTCCTACGTGTCAATCTATATTATTTTCTCGCCTTATAATATTTTTAAACGAATTCGCTGGACGTAAAGTTAAAAAAAAGAAAAAAAAATATAAACAAAAAGAAAAGAAAAGAAAGAACATTCTTTATTCCTTTTAGTGCACCTCGAAGAATAGAAGAAAAGAATGAAATAAATTTCGTTGGGGGAAAATTAGCAAAATCTCCGAGGACAACTAAAATACTTTTACGTTGAAAGTAATTGAACTAATTCGTTCTTCTCTTCTTCTTCTTCTTCTACTTGATCTTCTTATTTCTTTACTTGTTTCTTTTTTTTTTTTGTTCAAATTAATCTAATCACGTTTACATTAGTTGTCACTTCAACGACAGATTCTAAGCAAGTACTTTTATCGAGACAACGATTTTTCTTTCTAAGAGGATTCCGTTTAAAGTAAAAGAAAAAGAAAAAAAAATATATGTCTCGCATCGTTTAATCCAAACGACTGGTTCGCGGGTAGAAATTCTCCGGATGTAGCAGCAGCAGCAGCAGCAACAGAAAGCAACAGGAAAATCAGACCTATTTACATCAGAATCTCTTCCATTTCTTCGGTGACTCTCGACATCCAATTATCCGTGCACACGCTACGAGCCAGGAAACTCGAACATTCTCTAGTCAATCTTACGAAGACTAACATCGCAGTTGTAACAATTTTACGAGAAAGTAAGAGAGAAACGGTAAGAGAAAGAGAGAGATAAAGAGAAAGAGAAGGAGGGGGGAGGGGGAAAGCATAATTTACATGGGCAAGTATAGGCGTGTATCGCGACAGTGGAAACGGTGGTGGTGGCGGTGGTGGTGCATCGATCAGAATAATTTACGGTACTGCTCGTAAATTTTCTAACGGACGGCATTATTTCTGACTCCAAACGGTCGTTAATTTTTGTCGAGAAAGGAAAGAGAAAGAGAAAGAAAAAGAAACAGAGAGAGAAAGAGAGAGAGAGAGAGAGGGGGAGACGTCGTGCCCCCCCCCGTGCCACGTGTTACCAACGAATGGTCATAAAAAAAATTCTACCCCTGTTTAAGACACCGTTACAACGCTATTTTAAAAAGAATACTTCTATAAAAAGAAAAAAGAAACTCTAACGATATGTTATCTTTCTAATC
Organism: Polistes fuscatus; assembly: GCF_010416935.1. Lineage (NCBI taxonomy): Eukaryota > Metazoa > Arthropoda > Insecta > Hymenoptera > Vespidae > Polistes > Polistes fuscatus. The sequence continues at coordinate 15,270,510 of NW_025113107.1, read as the reverse complement.
GAGTCACGTACTCGCTAAAAAAAATCTCGTAGTTTAACTTTTCGCGTTACAAACTTTATTCCAACGATGTTTTAAACGAAGAGATAAATTATATATATATGTCTATGTAAGTTTAGGTAGTAAACGTAAGTTTATTCGAAGCGTTGGCTTACTACAGGCCCACAAAATCTCGTAAAAATGTTAACCCCTTTGTTCGAAACTTTGTTGATACGTCATTAAAAATAACAAGAAATAAAAGCAAAGAAAATAGAAAGCTAGTTTTCTTAATGTATAATTTGCACATCAATTATATACCAGATATAATATATATATATATATATATATATATATATATATATATATATATTTTGACGTTATAATTACATTTAATTATTTATTACTCGATTTGGCATATACCTAAGCAATATAAAAAAGGCCACTTTCGACTAGCCTCACGAGCGCGAAAAACATTTTCTTCTCACTCCATTTCTTTCCTTTTCTTTTTTTCTTTTTTTTTTCTTCTTCTTTTATTCCTATTTACGAGCGACCGCGGGACCTAGTGGTAACCCTTTTCCTCGCGGCGCACTTTTCACGGCTAACAAAAAACTCTTTTGGTGCATTGCCGGGCTCCAACGGTGGTAAAAATAAATCGAGTGAGTTTCTCTCTCTCTCTCTCTCTCTCATTCTTTATTTCGCGTATCAGAAGTAACTGCGATGGGTGGGTGGCTCTCGAGGAAGAAAATGAGAGAAAGAGAGAAAGTGAACGTATACATTTTATTCGTGACAATGTATTTTTTCTCTTTTCTTCTCGTCCTCTTCCTCTCTTGTTCCGTATATCTCTCGCGAAATTCAATTTTGTGCAACCATGAGAAAGAGAGAGAGAGAAAAGAAGTAGGTAGGCAAAAGAGGGTCCAAGGAAATAGTACAAAGGATAACGTGGTGCAAAGTGGTCGAGCGAAATAGAAGATAAGGGCTTGAAAGATATTTATTATCTTGTTAAGCCGAATGGAATGTATATTAAATAAAGGATGAACATTGTAGTTTTGGTAAAGTATGCTCACAAAAGACCATGGGAATAAAGAAAAGAAATGGATCATATGGAAATGGAAGAGAAAACATATACGGTAATGGTAATATGTGTGCGTACGTCTATTCGTTTGTATGTTACATGTACGTTTGTAAATTCTTGCGTGTGTGCGTGTGTGCATGTGTGTGTGTATATATACGAAGAACCCCGAGAAAGGAAATAAGGTTCGGCTGGAAAGAAGGCAGCTGTTGAGGAAAGGAAAATTTCACCAGGGAAGAAAGTTCTTTGCCAAAAGAAAGACATGAAACGGAAAAAAAGGGGGAAGACAAGAGGAAGCCGAAAGAATGTCTTCTCATCTTTTATTTTTCAGAGACTACTGCTTCCACGCGAAAATAAGGCGAGCAAGAAGGAAGGAAGGAAGGAAGGAAGGAAAGAAGAAACAAGTCGAGTCAAAAACTTCTTTCGGAGTTTCTCGAAGAATATCGGTCAGTGCATCGTACCCGTCTCGTCTATCAACCTAGCCAGCTAGCTAGCTAGCTACCTACCTACCTAGCTTTTATCCTACTTTTTCGTTTTTTTTTTCCTCGTCTCCGTTATTTTTCTTTTTTTTTTTTCTTTTTTTTCTTTTATCCAGTTCATCGACGCGGTGTATCATCGCACACGACTTCGTCATTTAACGAGCACGACGGTTTTTCCTTCGACGCTCTTGGACATCGTATTATTTTCACGTGACTTTCCGTATAAAAAAAAGAACCTAAACCCTATCTATCGTTCGCAGCGTGAAAATTGTATTAAACCTACGCGATAATTATACTTCGGTTTATGATATTACCCAAGCACGTTACATTATCCTGTTTCATTTTGTATAAAATAATAACGATTACTCGAACGGGAAAATCTTTAACGCGAGTATGAGGGTGTACTTCGTGTCGTAAAGTCACGCCGCATTTAACAAGTTTTCAAATGGAACGAACGATGCTTAGTTTTAAAGTACTATTTTATTTCAATGAATTTTCAATCCTCGTATCTTTTGTTTACCTGCTCGCGGTAATATATTCATTCCGAAGATTTTTTCAGTCACTTTCCAAATCCTCATCCATTTATTTTCACGTCGACAAGGAGATAGACCACCCCTTTCGATAGGGGAGCCAACTTTGGTAAGGGTAAAAACCTCATTCGTTCTACTTATCTTACTTCCAACTATCTCTCTCTCTCTCTCTCTCTTGTGCATTCTATCTCAAAAAACGTTCCATTATCTCGAAGCTTCGCGTGATTGGGGTAGGAAGCAATCATAATGATGGACTGTCGATGAACGAACGGGTGTTCTTTCGTAACGAAAAATAATTCGATTTAAAACGAATGAAAGGCGTGTCCCCGCGAAATTGCGAATGAATTGAAAATAAAATAAAATTGAAGAGAAAAATGAAAAAAAAAGAAATAGGTTAAAGAAGAACGAAGAAATAATTTCAGTCTCCGTTTCAAAGTACGCGTACAATCGAGTTTGTCGAAGAAGAAAGCAACGAAAGGGAAAAGGGCAGCTAGGTAACTTGTAATTAATTCGTCGATATTCGCGCTTTACGGTAAATAGCAGGGAATATATAGCTTTGACGGTGCGTGAATGCAAACGACGAATGACGAACACGAAGCTGCATTTAGGTGCAACCGGTTAACGATGATCGATCGATCGGCTCGGTCATTTTCGTAAGATTCGAAACAACGATAAGCAACGGGAACTCTAGTTTTGCCACGTGTGTACGTGTGTGTGCCTATGTTTAACGTATAAGTAACGAAAGATAAACAGTGTTTAAATAAAAAAAGAAAAAAAGAAGGGGGAAGAAGAAGAAGAAGAGAAAAAAAAAAAGAAAATAAGGGTCATGAGATATCGCTTTTAGATTTCCTTCCGCTTGATCCCTTCCGCTTGTCGCGTTCCGGTCGAGATAATGGAGTTAAAGGAAAACAGAAACTTTTTGACGCTGGATGTTTATTAAAGGACAATGTTAGTACTCTCTCACTTTATCTCTCTCTCTCTCTCTCTCTCTTACCGTATGTTAAAAAACGTTTCCCGTAGATGATAATGTAAAAAAGAACGATCGATAGGTGGCAAGGAACGCACGACGAGGGAGAGAAAACGTTTATATTAACGTCAAGGTTAGACGTGTCTTTACATTCAACGTTGGCTGCTCGATAATTTCTCGCTTTTAGCGAGCTGGTATAAAAAAAGAGATAAAAGAATGAAAGAAAGAAAGAAAGAGAGAGAGAGGGAGAGGGAGAGTAAGAGGGAAAGTTTAGAGAAATAACATATTGCTTAAGTCTTAAATGCGAAAAAAGAATATACCGAATGGGGTAAGATGATGAAACGGCTCGATTAAAGGTAAATAGAGTTAACGGGGTAGGAATAGAATAAAGACAATTCTCATCGATATTAGGTACTCTTAGCACTGTTTGAAGACTGTTACAAGCTAAAGCCGGTTGAATATATGTAGCATGTATACGTTTTTCCTTTCTCGACGCGAGAAGAGGGAAAAACAGTTCCTAGTCGATTAAATGGAAAAAGGCCGGCGGAGATTTGAACGTTCGATCGGGGAGGTCTACGCTCCTCTTATCGACTAAAGCCGACGGCATACGAGAGTCACGCTCTCTTGGTTGGTGTGTTGCAAGGACGAGACAACAAAAAATAACATACTCGCTTTTCTTGTCTTTTTCTATTCGTTTTACCAGGAAACAATAAATAAGTAAATAAAAAAAAAAAAGAGAAAACAGAATAAAGAGGCACTTCGTGCATTATAAATGTATGACACGTAACGTTCTAGAAGTTAAAATGATCAATTTTCAATCGCTTTTTCGTGCGGATAAAAAAAAAAATCTAAAGGAAACAACGCGCTCGGCCCCCGGATCGTTCAATTTGTGAATTTTTAATTGCCACTTTTGTCCGGGCGTATCAAAGGAAAATATTTTCATCGCTAATCGTTGCGCGCGATAGGGTGGATGTTCTCGAGATATCAAAATGATCTCCTGACAAAAATTAGCAAAATCCTTTACCAAACCGATATTGTATCCGTACTCTTAAATCGTGTTATACCTTAAAATCAAAAAAAAAAGAAACTTGTATATCAATATCGGTTGTTATTTCCTTTAAACTCGTATTTGTTTGTCATCTTTATCAACGAGCTTCGACGAGCTTTCCACGCATGGGTGTCGAAAGACTCGGAGCGAGAAGAAAATAATAAACGAGATAGAGGGTGAGAGAGAGAGAGAGAGACAGAGATCGAGAGACAGCGAGACGAAAATGAAGTTCGCCAACGAGAGGACATTAACCCAGGAAAACCAAAGTCTTTTCCTATCTTTCTCTCTCTCTCTCTCTCCCACCAACTCCCCCTCGATCTCTTTCCTGTTTTTTCACCCCCTCTCTACCCGGTCTTCTGCTTTTCTCTACCTGCACATCGTTGAAGCACGCGCTTGCCGCGAGTCTTCGAGCATGAGCATTGTCGGCGTTCGTTGAACTCTTACCTCAGCGTCCCTCCGTATCGAGACGGCAACGTGCAGCCACGACAACGACTACTACACAGCTCGTCCATCGGCCAGACTATTTTTCTTCTCAAGCATTCCCTTTCTCTTCTTCTTCTTCTTCTTCTTCCTCTTCTTCTTCTTCTTCTTCTCCTTTTTCTTCTCCACTTTCCTCCTCCTCCTACTCTTCCACCTTTTCTTCTCTTTCCTTTTCCTTTTTTTTTCTATCACCTTTAACCTTTCTCAACCACCTACGCCTACTCCTCGTTTAGCTCTTAACTTCGTTCCTTCCTAAGATCTTAATCGTTCAACAAAGTTTCCTTCCCTGACCTCCGCAACATCGTCCGTTCAACCTTCCCCTCTTCCTCCTCGTCTTCTTCCACTTCCTCCTCCAACACGTCGTCCACAAGCAACCGATCAACCAAACCCCCAACCCCTCCAACCACTTCCTCGTGCACACGATGATAGTACGCGCGCGTTTACTTTCCTCGCTTTAACGGTTTCCAACCACCACGGCCTATATATTTTTTTTCCTTCACCTTCTATTCTATTCTATCCAATTCTATTCTATTCTCGTTTTATTTTTGTGTTTTCTCTCTCTCTCTTTTATACTTCTTCTTTTCAATTATTTTTCTGACGGTAACAATAACCAACAACAAAAACAGCAGCAACAACCATAAACAATGGAGAAGAAGACGTAGACACGACGAATCCGTTGATCGAAGACGAGCGCGAGGGACAAATTTTGTTACGTTTTATATAAGTCTCTCTCTTTGCGGATTTTTATGCGTGTATGCGTGTATATTTATATATATATGTATGTATGTATATATAATATATACACGAGTAAATATTACGTACACATATGTACGTATAAATCGTTGGCGCGCGAACTTTTCCTTTCTTTCGAGGGGGGAGGGTTGCGCGCGCGCGCTCGCGCGTCTTCCCCCTATTACTACAAAATACTACTACTAATTACTACGGACTACACCTAACTACCAAACACACTCTCCACTTCCTCTCCACCCTTCTTCTTTTTCTTCCTTTTTTATCCTTTATATATATATATAAATATATTAATCCCCCTTCTCCCTCCTCCTATAACGATGCATATGAATATACAAATATAATTTTCTATCGTTCAAATTTATTCGTTAGAAAAAATAAAAAGGCAAACCGGTATATATATATATATATATAATAAATAAATATATATATATATATACGTATATAAATAAATAAATATATATAGCACCTAATAAAAATTCGACGTTATTTTTTGATATTACGATCGATCTAAAAGAAAAATTCTCTCGCGATCCGTGACAAAAACTATATTCCTCACGTTGGTACGGAAAACAAAAAAAGAAACTAAACGAAAGGGAAGCGAGAGAAAAAGAGAGAGAGAGAGAGAGAGAGCGAGAGAGGGGGAGAGAAAAAGAGAGCGTTCGCGCGTGGTATCGCACGAGCCGGCCGATGAGACACACCACGACAGACTAAAGCTACCGAGGGTAGAAACGTGCTCCATCTCTCTCTCTCTCTCTCTCTTTCTCTCTCTCTCTCCCTCTCTCCCTCCTTCACTCCCTCTCCCTCTATCTCGTTCTCGTTTTCTCTCGTTCTCGCTCTCGCTCATTCGTTACGTCGCGACGCCCTCGCGCGGACACGAACCGCGTCGCGACGCTTAAATGCGCCGACGCAGACACCGATGAAGACAACGACGACGACGACGACAACGACGCCGTACTATCGTTCGAGCGGGTTAACGTTCGGTCGGTTATAGGAACCTTTGCACTACATCGATCGAATAACGGCCCTTTTTCTTTTCTATTTATCTTTTTCTAGGTTTCATTTTGTTTTGTTTTGTTTTGTTTTGTTTGATCTTTTTATTTTCGTCTCGATCCTCGATCTTATTCCTCGCATTCCTCTTCTTTTCCTCTTCTTTTTCTTCATTTTTTATTTTTCTTTATTTTTTATTCTTACTTATCTTTTTTTTCTTTATTTTATTCTACTTTATCTATGCGTTGTTTACTTTTTGTCTTCATTCATCCCCTTCCTCTTCCTCTTCTTCTTTCTCTTGATTTCTTTGTTCCTTTTGTTACAGCTTATGGCTTATTCGATCGTGAAAATACATCGGAGTCGTGTGACATCGATCGACTTTTTTCTATGATTGATCGTTAGAAAGAAGAAATCAATTGTTCGGAAGGTGAGATTTATTTTCTACTTTCTTATTTCGAATGGAAAACTTGTTTTCTTGTATTATCGATCTAATGTGGTCGCTAATTGAATATTTTATTATTTTAATTAATTATATTTATATCCTTTATAGAAAAACAATTATTATAAACAATATTGGATGAAAATTTTGTTATTAATCATTTCAACTTTTATTTAAAATATTTATTATTATTTATGTAATATATTATTATAGTTTTACGATAAAGAAATGATATCGTTTTCGTTAGATTGCATGTAATATTTTCTTGATAATATTATAATGAATTGATATATTAACTTACACCGAATGAAAGAAACATTTTTAACCCTCTTTCATCATCTCGTTGAATAAAAAATCTCGAAAAAAACGATCTTAGTATGTAGCGAGTATAAAATATCAGCGCACAATTTTCCTCTATTTGCATCTAGGAATATGCAACTTGATTGCTATATGCGTTTGCTCGCATGATTTAATTCCCTTGAAAAAGAAATTATTCGCACTTATCTATTCGTAGTTCTAGTTGTACAAATAACAGGGATATAATTTTAGATCTCATTTTTACGTTACTTTCGTTGAACCGATAAAAAAACTTCGAAAAGAAATCGAATAAAAATGCGTTGATAAAACGGGTTTGATCAATATCAAAAGGATCATATTAATTTATAAATTATACTTCTCGTATTCCAGAAAAAGGGGAAAGATCATACGAGCAATAAAAAAAAAGTAATTCACTTGTGGAAATTTGTTCAACGAGTTTTATCGACAGTATCCACTAACCAGAATCCTTCAACGTGTCTACCTCATTGTCGGAAAAGTACTTTTTTCGAAACACACGTGTAAGTATAGATATATATATATACATACACACATGCATAAGTTACGTATTGACCTTATTCCAGAGTTCATGCATTGGTATCCCTTTTCGCGTGATGAGATCGAGGAAGGAGCCAACGAAAACGGACAGTTGTAAGGCCACAAGAGAAAGTTTTTCGTTCAATCTACTTTAGTATTTCTTTTTACATTCGTTAAAAAAAGAAAAAAAAAACGTGATAGTCGAAGATAGTACTTCTCGTGATATAATTTCCATCCAACGACCATACCCGTTTTCTTTTTCCTTACTTAAGGTTTATCTATCATCTCGCGCGTGTTACGATATTTTCTTTCGAAATTACAGTAAAGTTGTTTGAAAAATTAAACGCTCGAGATCAATCTTTAAATCGGTTTATAAATAATTCGAGAACGAGAATTTATAAACGTTTATTTTACGATCTATTAGAAAGTGTGGGTATTTTTACGCGCCGTTTATTTATTACATTCTACGTGTACACACACACACACACACACACTCACACATACGATATTAGAATATTTAAAGATGTTAATTTTTGAAGTAAATCATATTAATTTTAATAACACGAAGCGCAACAATTCCGTTGTCACGCGATATTTCGAAGCGAAGGGATTAAATCCTCTCGAAATTTCTCGAAACTTTTTGAAGCGTTACGATTATTGCTGGCAGAGTTCCATGATTCTACTCGCGTGCACCGAAATTCTCGAGTTTGTTTTGAAATTTCCGGAAATATTGCGAATAGATGCAAACGACGAAATATCGCATTACAAGGAGACTACGAAAGTGTTATGGCAAAAGGATAGCGTGCCTTACGATTATACACTGATTAGTCGTAGTTCGAAGTACTGACGAATTCATTTGCATTATTTCACTGTACTTAACTACGAAATACCTTATGCAAATACATCCTTCATATATTTGTTGTTTAATATTAGAAAAGAACCGTCTCATTAATTTGTCTTAATTGAAATTAACAATGAAAGATTTCCAAGAATTGGAATTAAAAATCGTACAAATTCTATCAAGGAGTTTTAATCGAATTACAAAAAAGAAATAACATCGAACACGGTACGTGCAAAGTTACGATAGAAAGGTTCAAGTGGAACTACTATATAACAAAGGGGTCATACATAAAGCATTTTTCTCGTATCGGATGGAAAAGGTTAAAAGTGAAAAGTGAAAGAGCTATTTGACAATTGATTCAAAAGAACGAACGAAAATCTTTGTAACCTAAGGTTATTCGTTAAGATACTTTGAAAATACTTTAAGTAGATAAAATATACGTCGAGGATTTTTTTCGATAACAAAGTCAAAGGGAAGAAACGATGCAATGCGAAGTGTTACGAGCAATAATTGGCTAGTATCCAAAAACGAGGTCATTTTACTTCTAGTCGAGGTATCCTGAGCGTTAGAAATTAGCAAATCGAAGGTTCCTCTAACGGTTGGAACGAAGGCGTTAAAGTGACAGCTAGATGGTTTGCATCGTGGTTTGTCATTAAACTATTCCGACGAAATGTGGTAGATTCTAAATCACGTTTCAACTATTACGAACAAACTACTCGACTATGTGTGTTCATGTTTTCTCGTCGAACGTCAATCGAGATTATTTGCCAAAGGACATTTTGACTGTTCCAAATGGCACGCGTGAGTAGTTTACGCGTGTTAAATCGTAGAGAGAAAGAGAGAGAGAGAGAGAGAGAGAAACGTTCCATATGTATTTTTGTCCATTTTTGTTTTTTTTGTTGCTTTTCTCTCTCTCTCTCTGTCGTCTGCAAATAGAAAATGTAACATGGAGCGAAACAAAAAGCATTTTCTGGTTTACGAGTAAAAAGCTTGTACTTCTAAAGAGGAAAAAGAAAGTAATAGAAGGCTGGCTAGCCAACCAGCTAGCTGGATGGGCTGTTCCGAGTTACTGGGGAGAGAAAGATTTTCGAAAAGGGCGAAAAAGAGGAATAGAAGGGATGGGGGATAGTTATGGCAGTAGTAGTAGTAGCCGTTTGGCAAACAGTACCCGGTAGATTTGAAATCGCGTGAACTTTCAACATCGGCCGAGAAGATTTATGAACGGTCTTGAAAAATGTATCCCGAAGAAAAATGGAAATGTCATGTCTCGTACCACCCTTCGTAGTCGCGATCGTTTGTCCCACCGATGGTTGATCTCACCATAAAAGCTTACACCTTTACCCCTCTTTAAACAAAAGGTAGAAGAGAGGCTTATGCTAATATGAAAACTTAAGGAGAGATAATATTTGTAAATTGGACAAATAATACACGCGCCGCACGTGTAAATAATAAGTCGAAGAGATTCTCGTGTTTCCTCATTTTAACACCCTTAATATATTATATTTTCTAAAAGAAGATAAAATAACACGGCTAAGAAAATCGTGATCTTTTTATTCTCTCCTCGTTTCTAATCTTTCTTTTCTGCTTTAAAAAAAGAAGAGAAGAAAATTAGTCTACCGAAATATCGGAGAAAGAACTTTTACCTCTACAAAATTTACTAAACAATTGGATCCTTTAAAAGATGATTCTATCCTAAGGGAAATAAAAAACAAAACAGAAAGAAACCATTAGAAAAGAACGAATGATTCATCTGACATCGATATCGGGCTACTTCGAGAATAAAATAGAGAAAGAAAATAGGGAAAGTAACGATTCACGTGTAGCCCAGAGACAATTCGATTCGTTTTATTTTCTTCGAAACTTAATGGATGTATCTAGAAAAACTATTATTGTATATATCGAAGTAACGTTTTCCTATAGTTTCTACACACTCTCTAGGTCTTTCTTCTTGTTCTCCCATTTCCTCTGTCTCAACACGACACTCGAACCCTTAACCCTTCAGCCACTTCCTCCTACATCTATTTTCCCCTCTTCACCCACATTCACCGTACCCTGTCGCATTCGCGTTCCACTCTTGTTGGTAGCTATAACAAAGTCACGCGAGCATGCAGACTGGTAAGCAGTTTGGGAATGCTTCCAACGAATCGCCGTTGGTACGTGCGGTGGTACCAATGCACACACACACACACACAAACACACACAAACATGCATACATACATTCATACATACATTATGTTACACATATATTCACTTTTAGTACGTTGCATGTCTTATCTTCACGTGGTATCTACGATCACGGGCCAATGACCGAGCGTTAACTTCGCCTTTCGAAAACTTTCTCAGCTTTTCCTGTCTCTCTTTCTCTCTCGTTCTCACTCCGTTATCCTCTCTTTCTCTTTCTCTTTCGTTCTCACTCTTTTATTCTATCTCTATTTCTTTCTCTCGTACTTGAAAGAAAACGAGATACATGATAAGGTAAAGCTGCACACCGAGAAGTACGGTGACTCGCGGTGACTCTTCTAATCAGTCCTTTAAATAACGAGCACCTAAAGCGATAAGTAAAAGGTAATGCTACTTCGAAAAATATACGATCTTAGGTACAACGATCATCGAGTTTTCTCTTTCATGTTAGGATAAAATTCCGTACTTTTTTTTAATCACAAAAAGGTAAGGTATATAACAGATATATAGATTTCGCTATGTGATCGTAATTCTTGGAAATACGGTAGTCGAACCTAACGAAGGCTCGCGATAAAAGCTTTCTCTCTGAGTTATTGATTTCTTAGTTACGTCACGTTTGCCCCTTTTTCCTAGATTGTATAGCATACCCTGTAAATACCCTGACTCTATCAGACTCGAATATAGTTGCACAGTCCTATTTCGAAATTTCGATTATTTTTCATCTCGCTCACTTCCTTTAAACGGGAAATAAATCTCGAATGCGTTTTTAATTTATCTTTGTTCTTTTTAGTCTCGTTTAAAAAATTCATCGAGCTTCGTTAATCGTTATAGTTCGTAATTCAAGCCCCTAAGAGACGTTTTACGAAATATCCTGGAAAGGCGTAAATCGCGCAGCAGAAAAGTAAAACGAACAGAACGCATATTACGCATAACAGGATCTTCCATTTGTAGTAACGGCAAACCACGTGACGACAAGCTCTCCATGGATTGAAAAACCATGAGAATGAAGTGTCCGGACGTCTTGAATAAATGAAATTCATTTGATTTGATTTCTATTTCTTATTTCGTTAAATTCATTATCATATAATCGAATTTGATTTTATTGAATTTTATTTAGACTTACTTAGGTGGTGGAAGTTCTTCCGGCGGATCTCTCCCTTTACCTACTGGACGTTCGTTAGCCTCAACTCCCCGCAGAGTCGACAGTTCCATTTCTATTTTACCCTGCAATCGTATTTTATTGTTCAATCGATTTTCCTTATATATAGAAACGTTTCTTTAATTAACGTTATATTTTAGTATTGAAATAGATAAAGAAATTTATACCATTCGATTTATATTTTCCATAGAATATCACGATCATTACGCACATTGAATTTTTGTAATGTAACATTTGAAAAAAAAAAGAAAAAAGAACCTCAAAGATCAATTAAATCATACAAAATGATAATTGTAATACCGCTTGAACGTATTTAGCATCCTCGGTTCTTCGTACGAGTGGCCACCAAGCTTTGAGACGGGAAACTTTGAAAAGATTCACCGTTGGCAATTTAGAATCGAGTACTTTCATCGTACAAGTTTTTGAATTGGCGCTACCACGTGGCATCTTCGACAAGTTTAACGTCAATGCACCTTAAAAAAAAAAAAGAAAGGTAAGAATAACGATCTCCGTTCGGGGTCGGAGATATAGAATAGCCCCGAGGTATACCCTGCCTGTCGTAAAAGCCGACTAAAAGGGATTTTTTCCGTAGATCACAAGTGGAAACGTAGACATTTATCGATAATAATAATGATAATAATAATAATAATAATAATAATAATAATAATATCAACCTGCTGACATCCTAGAAATATTTTATATGAAATGGTTCGATCAATTCTCGAAAGAAAAAAAAAAGAAAGAAAGAAAATATCGTGAAAATTTCTACGAATGAATAACGAACAAAAATTAAAAACGAAACAATAGTACTTACGATAAATTCATTTAAAATGAATAATCTCTGAGAATCTTGTGGAATAGAATGAAATTACCAAGAAAATCGTCCGCGGAAAAGTGATCGCTGTCCCAAACTTCGAGATGTAGTTTGCAAGGAAGTTTCTCCTCGGTTTCGTTTCTCGAAAAAACGAATAATTTCTTTCGAACGATCATAACGTTTTCGCTCTTAGAATAGACCAAGCGAAAGACGAATCTCCAATTAAAATTACCTTCGCCGCTTAAGGAATTGTAATGAACGTCGGTCTTCTGTCGGTCTTCTGGAAGAATCCAACTAAAAAATCGATAATGGAATTTAGCGAGGAAGAATAAAAATTAGAATAAAAATAAAATGAGAATCCAAAGATAGAGAAGGAGTAGGAAAAGATGAAGAAGAAGAAGAAGAAGTTAATAAATTACAAAACTATTTTGTAAGAATTTTACATTAGGCTTTAGATCAGCAGATTAATATATAATATAAATTACCCTTTCACATAAATATCCGATGACATTTCTCCCGTGAGAAATTGACTTTCCACTAAGGGAACATCTTCGGTATTCCAAACTATCACTCGAATTTCATATTCCTCCGGTATGAGGGGAGAAATATTGACCGCAGGTTTCGGGGGTAGGTTTCCAATGGGAAACATGTCGATCCAAATTTCCAATCTACCCTGAAACATTGAAATAAATATATACGTTCTACGTAAAATCGTTTATACAATTTTCGATCAAAGCCCGTATAATATCCTACCTTTCCGTTATATATTTTAAAATAATATTGTAACAATATGAAAGCAACGAATTTATACAATTTATTCTCTTACTTCACGTACAACGATCGTTTATCATATTTTCTTTTTCTTTTACTTTCATTGCAATATCATTTTACGGACGAAGAACGAAAGGAAATCTTTGCGGAAAGAAACCTTTGGAGTTGAAAGAAGGGTAGAAGGGTGGTTGGATGGAGGTTGCTAACCTAAACCGATGATAAAATTAAAATTGGACCAAAAAAAATCCAGGATCTAACTTCTACTTCCCCGTTTCTTCCTTCCTTCCTTCCATTTCTTGGCTCACTTTTCCCGCGGGATGAATGATAATAAAAAATAAAAGAAATAATATGGAAGAGAAGAAAACCTGTTCGAGGCCGGGTCTTGTTGCATTGAAAAGCGGACGTCTTTCGATGTGCTCCGGTACCAGGGTACATCCGCAAATAGGAAACTCTTGCCATTGATGAAGCACGTTCAAAGCCATGCATTCTTCTCTGTCTGAATAAAGGTAAAGATAGTAATAAAGTATAAAGTATAAAATCGTAATATGTCTTCTTAGATCAATTCATTATATTTCCTGGTAGTTTTATTTTTTAATTTTAAATTAATAATCTATCCAATTAAAAAGATCATTAATTAGGTTCATTTATTTAATCAAAATATTCGATCATATCTAATTTAATTTGTTGATAATTACTCGTTTAACATTTTAACCGATCGACATGAATTTTCTATACAAGTAAACAATTTTGTTCTCGTTATATTCCTTACCTGTTTCATTGTTAACGATCGAACGAAAAGGAAACTTTCGTTTACCGATACGAACTTCTTCCCTATCATAAACAGGTATCGGTAAATTGTTCTTCTTGCATAGGAAATCAAGAATTTGCGATGGTTTCTCGCGATCTCTCCAAACGTTATAACCAAAGGTCTCATAAGTTCTCGCCAATCCACAGTTAGCTCGATGTCTACTGTAGAATCTGTTTTCGATATCGATTTTAGTTTCACCGATTAAATCGTCCGTGGTGGTAGCGTCGTGATCCCAGACTTGAATGGAAAGCATGTAATCTCGAGGGAAGGTAGCATCCATCTCAAAAACTCTGAAATTATTCAAGCGAGTCTTGATAACATCTAAAGCATATCTTATATAGTCTTAGTTTCGGAGGAAAGATTTTAAGCTAGGTAACGTTAAGAAATATTCCTAGAAACTCTACTTGAATTTTTTAAACAGATATATATATTGTTTTACTTTTATTCATTGGCGTACTTCGTAATTAATGAAAATGAAATTAGATGGGAAAGATAGTATTCAATATAACGTTGAGTAAAAATTTAATCAATTAAATTGTACTATACTTTATTTTATACCGGTTAATAATTATTTTCTTTCATTTGTACCTGCCGAAAGTAGGATTAAGTTGATTAGGTATATGATTCTTCCTGTCATTTATATATATTTTTCCTAACTTTATACAGAGATACGGATCAGACTTTCCACCTAATGGATCTTTAGGATGTAAATTAATTCCTGTAATAAATGAAGTTAATACGTTTATGTGTTATTATCTGATTTGATATTTTATTTTCTTTCCATTGGCTCGATCTTACTTAATGGTTACCTTTTATCACGTAAACTCTAACGAGAAGTTTAACTGATTCCTGAGATGGGTAATCATCGCATAAACCATTAGCGGCATTTCTACCGTGTCTCGTCTTGCAAGATAAATTTTCTGGATGTGGCCAACGATACACGGAAATATGTCCCTGTTAAATGAAAAATTACTTTTCGAATGTTAAAAAATGAACATTTTTTTCATAGGCGAAAGTGTGTCCCGGTGTTATTCGCGGAGATAAATCGTTCCGCGTTTGCCCGCCTTAATTTATCACTCGTTTTTATTTCGCAAATAAAATCCAACGGGGAAAAATTCGTATTTTAATAATCTCTTCTAACGTAATCTATTATTCCTTGATAAATGACATAATAATCGATCTTGCTACAAAAATTCCCATTATTATCGATATAAAATAAAAAAAAAAAAACAAAAAAAGGATACATGATTGATAGATCGACGTAAAACAATAGATAAATCAAGTACCATTGTTGATCTATCGTACGTGTTGATCGATCATAATTAAAATCTTAGACAATCATGCTTTTTTTCTTTTATATTTATAATAATTATGTAAAATCTATTATAAATGATCGCTAACTTTGAATTTTCCTACAAGACCTTCGATGCCATCATCGGGATTTTCATTTCTCTTTCCTTTCCACAATTCAAAAGTAGTTAATCTATCTTGAAATCCATCGAACTCTGGTTGAGTTTCCAATTCCTCGGAATATATCTAATATCAGTTTGATCGAGACTAAAGTTTCGTATAGTTGATTATGGAAACATACCTTGAACGTCGCTACGGATACTTTTCTTGCAGTGTTTGAAGGTTGCAGAGAGAAAGAGGAGGTGGAAGAGGAAAGTGGAAGAGGAACGAGTCTTCTTTTACGTTCTTCCTAAAAGATTCTCCGATTAGAAAGAAAATACTTTTTCGGTAACTAAAAGTTATATATTTTTATTTTCTCGTATAACGTTTCCTATTTCTAGGAGGATATAAATTCTTGGATAGCAAGCCATCGGAAAAAGAAAGAACTTTGTCTCAGTTTTAGTTAAATCCTTGAGATATATGATAGGATTATATAGAAGATACAACTGTATTAATGTTCAAGCTGAAGTATAGAATAATATGATATATAATGTATAATACATGTGATTACAATAAAAGAATGCAATCTGTCAGATATTAAAAAGAGTGAGAGAGAAAGAGAGACGGATATACAAATACCTTTTATTTTATTTTAATAAAACATTATTCACAGACATAATCCTATGCAATTCTGACACATACATACATATGTGGACAATTCTGGTTTTCTATACATTTAAAACAAATAAGAAATTAATTGATATAATGTTATATAAATTTCAAGCATATGCCATTATAGTTTTAAAATTATTCATCCCCCACGTGTAATTAGGGTAATAAAATTAGTAATAAGAAAACAATGAAATTATGTTATGTACACAAATGTGTATGGCAGGACAAAGGATATAGGAAAGATAATAAAATTATCTAGCATATATAATTAAATTATTATTAAAGCTAAAATGTAGAACGGTGTGTAGCTAATAGCAATTAAAAAGATAGATAGAGATAGAGTGATAGTACATACCTCGAGGGAAGCGAAATATTTGCTCCACCAATCAAGACTATCATCGTGCATCTCCGTACCATAATCTTCTTTCCTCCTCTTTTTATTTAGTTTCCTCCATTTGAATAACTTTTTCACGTAGTCGAAAATATTCAAAGTTTTACGTGGAAATCCTGCGTAGGATGTTTTTTTATATTCCATCAAAGCCTTGCGTTCATCTTGAACAGTGGAATCGAGAGATAAGACATCTATGAACAAACAAATATTTTCTATAGAAATTACCTTCATTGAGATTTCATACTTAATTTTCAAGTTTAATGTTCGTTATGAAATGGGATAAAAATTCGAATAATTTTATTCACTCGAAAGTTCCTTCCATATTTATTTTTTCTGTCCTAATCTTTGATGTTAACTTTGATCGTTTCAATTATAAAAAATGGAGACAAAAATTATTTAGTAAGGTGATTCGAGGATTCAGCGAAAATATTTTTCATGGGAAATTGAGGATAAAATTTCTACAAAGGTCCACGTCTTTTCTACGTATCTTTTCTTTTCTCTTTCTTTCTTTTTTTTATTTTTCTAGAGAGAAATTCAACGTGTTGTTATTCGAACGTACGTAGCTCTCTAACGTTAACATCGTAAAATCATGGTTCTGCGACGGGAAACCAGACGGTAGCTTGGCAAACGATCAAAGGCTTTACTCTGTTAGAATTTCTATCCCCTGAACGATTTAGATTATCCGAACGACGTTCTCTCTCTCTCTCTCTCTTACATGGTCGTCGTTTAATAGAAGTGGCAGCAGTTGGAATAGCAGCACCACGACCAAATTTTCGTGCTGATTTCGTTTGGTATATTTGTGCTTGATAATCTTCATCCGTTATTAATTGTTCGAGGAACACATTGACTGTTGGAATTATGCAGATACCGGCGTATTTGAAACAACCAAATCCACGCGAATCATAAGCACGTATCGTAACGCATGGATAATACTCTTCGAGTTCTGCCATCTCCTTCAAACGTTTGCAAATAAAATTTGTATGATGATTAGGGAAAAGGGAAATGACTAAAGTTTCTCGAGTATCATATTTGATTATCGAGAACAAACTGGCCTACTTTTCTTTTCTCATGTCGAGATTCACATGGTCAACACATAAACTTATTCTTATACATTAATATAATATTTCGGACATGCATCAACCGACCATGTGCATCTTGACATTCTCAAATTTCGATCTTTCACTGTAACATACATATATCTATTTATCTATATTCATAATCTGTCAACTGTTGAAGATATTTTAACGAGATCGAGCAAAACTGCTTTGTACGTTAAACTTTTTCATTTAATCGAACTGTCGCGTAAACCATTTTTTCACTGAACGTTTCCAAATACAACTAGCTTTGTCCGTCCATTGCATCTATAGATTTAACAAATATTCTTTTACTACAGTATTTTTGATAGCAATAACTCATCGACTAGATATGCGACGCGAGAGGCCAGTATCGATCATCGTTTGACTGACAGAACGTGACATGTGAACTGAGAAGAAAATTATTTATCACGTTCCTGAATTTTCTATAAGTTATAACAATAGCTTTGTTGTCGTTGTTATTATATTTAGCATTTAATAGTATATATATATATAATTAATATGTACAAATATTGTGTATTACCAGATCAACCATAACACGTGGCTCCTCAAAGTTACTAAATTTCTTAGCATTTTCCATGACACGTGATTTGATGACCACACCAGCACACTCGATGACAATTCTTGGTCGATAAACCGGTACCCAATGTAGTTTTCTCATATCTCTAACACCCCAAAAGATCACCTCCAACCGATAACTCGTCATTTTCGGTCTTATTTCCGGAGGTATGTTTTTTATTTCCTCTTGCGTTCTCTCGTCCAATGGTTCGTCGACCATATCAGTTTCTTCGGTCTGCAAAATCATATATTTTATGTAATATATCTTATAACATTTATCTTATTAGATATAAATATATAGATGATGATATTGGTAATATCAGGATCAAATTTTTTTTTCAGCTTTTCCTTTTACCTCGATAAGCTCTAAAGCAGCTAAAATAGAACCGGTATAATTCTTTCCAGACTGAAATCTATACCATCGTAATTTCGGTTGGAAATCTGGCGGTGAGTAAGTTTCCGTGGAGAGTTTAACTAATGGAACGGCGATGCACCTTCCGCAAAACTCCTTCATACCCTGTGATTTTCGTAGAAAAATATGTTAGAAAATTCTAGACGGTAAACTAGATCTTCTCTCTCCCTCTTCCTCTCCCTCTCTCTCTCTCTCTCTCTCTCTCTTTCATTTTAAATCGAAACCAAAGATTTGAAACGAAACAGCTGGTGGTGGTAGTAATCTCGATAAATAATTTCACCAATCGTCTCGTCTCTTACTTACTAATACATAGGTAATCGTTCAAGTTTCAAACTCACACAGATATCCTGGTCGAAAATTTGAAGAACTACTTTCGGTGGCATAATTTTAATGTGTTCTCTAGTCCCATGAATTTTTACTCTTGGAAATATCAAACTTTCGTCCCATAACGGATCCAAACTTTGACGTATGACCTGTTCTCGTAATTATTCAACGATTCATCGATAAAATATTATTTTCGTCTATTTTTTTTTTATTACGTTTCATAGAAACCGATGTTGGCATTAATGTTGCAACCATCTTAAAAGATTCTCGTTCACTCACACTCGTTGTCAAGGTGTATCCAGAAAATGTCACGTGTACAAACGGATCCAACAAAGCGGACGTGTCCATACCGGGCTCGAAACGTCCTTGAAAAATATGTGCACGTAGTTGAAACGTCTGCAATGCAGATTATCCCTTTGCAGTTTCGAGTTTGTTCATTCTCATCGCGATATTCATTTTCGCTTACCGCATTATTGATATTTGTAATATGTAGATGTATATTACACACTTTAATCCCAATATATTCATGCATACAAAATTACGCGATTTATATTCCATCACAATTGTAATATTGTGCAAAGAAAATTGAAGAGTAATAATCAACCGTGTATTTTCAATATCATCGCGTTAAACCGAGTTACATTTACGTGATTAAAAATTTGTGTCTGCACTTTTTTTTTTTCACAAACCCGAATAAATTAATATTTCATATAGAAAATATGGCCGAAAATATACGTACAATAATACTTGCAAGCGCATTAACGGGAGAAACATGCAATGCATCTTATAAAAGTCATCGTTAATTATTAATCAATGTACTATAATTATTATTCATTATCTTTAGGAAGACCATTTAAATTTATTAGTCTATAATAAACTCGTTTGGTTTCATTTAATATTAACAATATAATATCGTATATTCGTTTCTTTCTATCTCATTCGAATAATTCGAATGAAAATATTGCAGTATTTATTAATACTCAAATGATCAATTTTAATACAATCAAAAATTCGTGTTAATTGAGTTAAACTAAAAAAAAAAAGGTAGAAAAGTATAAGTTGTTAAGTATAAGTTGTTTACCGAAGATCGATCATATTCAAAGTACTTCGGAAATGCATCGATGGTTTCTTCGTGGTCCGAAATTACATAGCCTGGAGGGATCGAACTCCAACAGGAGGCTACGAACTTTGCGTTACCAAGCCATAGAAAGATTTCAATTTTGCAAGCACACTGATCGATCGTTTCACCAAACTCCATCTCCTTGGCAGGATTCTTCAGGAAAACGTTAATACATTGTCCACACTTTTCACCTCTTTCTGCATTATCCTCAGAGTAAATAATCCTTTCGGCTGGTAATTCGGCGTATGCAACGCGTTTCGAACCGGCCAACATCCAAAGGTAAACGTGCGGAAGACCGTCTTGCGGCTACGAATAAATATTTTAACTCGTTTTCATTGATATTATTCGATAAAAGTATGACGAATAAATAATACTTTCTTTTTTTTTCGTCTAAGTGTTTGCTTCTTATACCGGAGGATTTTATTTGCTCGCTTTTTTAGCTCGTTAAAAAGAAAAAGAAAAAGAAAAAAAGAAAAGAAATGAGAAATAAGATTATTAAATCCTTGTAAAGTAAAGTTGAAAAAAAAAGAAAAAAGAGACGGATGAGATCGATTCATTCTCTTGGATAAACCGCACCTAAATTCGATTAGTCTCGACGGAAAGTGATGGAAAGAGACGGACACTGAACGAGATCCGAACCAGATCAGACTATGAAAAATATAAAAGAAAGAAAGAAAAAAAAAAAGAAAAGAAAAAGAATATTTAAAAAAAGAAAAAAGTAACCGGAAAAAAGAGACGGCCATTGCCCGTCTCGTTCGTTCTAATCGAATTGAGCCCGCCGTCGTCTAATTTCTCGTTCAACGTTCTATCTATTTCAACGTCTCGTTCGGTTCGACGACCCTTCTCGCGAATTATTTCTCGCCATCGACTTTAATATTTCAAGATTCGAGTCATTCATCGGACACAATTTCGTTACGATTCTTATTACATTTTTTTTCTTTTTTTTTCTTTTTCATCAACAATTTTTCTCCGCTTTTCTATCACGTTTCGTCTCGATTTTTGTTTTTTAAATTTGGAAAATATCGAAGCAACTTTTGTTTGTTTTTTAATGTAAAAAAAAAAAAATACAATTTAGAATTTTCGTCTCGCGCGGAAACAATGCGAGAGGAATGTTTCTTTTTTTTTGTTTTTTTGTAACGTAAGGAATAGAAAAACAATATTTTATGCGATACTTCAATTATTTATCGTTTATCGCGATAATATATTTACTTACGTCCTCGCATAATCCCCGAAGTTCTCGCAAATATTGATAAGCGTGTATCATGGCTATTCGGATAAAATGGTTGTTAGGAATTTCACCGTCTATTTTGATTCTCTGGAGAATATCGTCGATTTGCTTACAGCATACATTCGCTCGATGTCGATCCAATTTGATCGTACCCCTACCACCACCACCACCTCCACCACCACCACCATCACCTTCCGCATCGTATCGACCATCGTCCAGCGTATGCAAATAATGCAGGCAATGGCTCTTGAACGTTCGAATAGTTTCGTTGTAAGTCTTACATGCTTTAGGGTTTCCCACGGCAACTAAAGTTTCGACTTCTTCGAGTTTCTTCTCCTTAAAAATCGAATCAAAACGAAAATCATTGAAGTCTTAACGTCATCGTTAAGCCAATTCGATTGGCTCGAGTAATAATTCGAACGAAAAATTATAAATGTTTTTTAAATTAATGGTGGGATGATAAATTCGAAGGATTCAAAGTTTCGAGAAAATTATCTACGATTTGTAACGTCATTTTAAATTTATAATTAATTGTATTGATCGCGCGATCTCGTAAGAATAACTCAGAAAAAAGTTATGGCACGGAACGAGGATTGTTATAAATAAATTTAAAGGGTACAACGTTACGAAATCGATCAAACGGTGATAAAAAATTACCACCAATTTGTAATATAATCTGAAATAATTTGTTATTTTCTTAATAATTGATCAATCTCGAAGGAATGATATATTAAGAAGTTAGCAATGTAACGAAGATTGGTAATCAATTTAAAAAGAAGTTCGCGATGTTTCAATATCGATCAAACGGTTCTAAACAAATTATCTACATTTATTCGTAAAATCGTTTTAAATTTATTTTCGATAGTTGATTGATCTCGTAAGAATAACTTATGGAAAAATAAGGTAAGGAGGATTTGAATTGTTAATCAATTTAAAAGATGTTCGACGTTTCTGTAATCGATCGAACGATTGAAAAAACAGTTACCTGCAATTTGTCAAATCAACTTTAAATAAATTTGTAATAATTGATCAATCTAAAAATAATAACTTACCAAGTAGTTAACGATAAAACGTAAATAGTTAAGGTTGAAAATTCTACGTTCGAAATTGGGCCAATAAGATTTGACGTAAATGCAAGGCTTTCTAGATCCCAGTGGTAAATAATTATATTTCCCGTCGAGAGTTCCCGTTGTTCTTCGTACCGTTTGACTCGGAAAATCCTTACGTCTTTCCTCCGACATATTCCTCCTAGCTTCTGTTATATTACAACAAAGAAAGCCACGTTTTACGTATTTATGAAATTGTAAATTTCGCGATGACAAACAAGCGGAAAACCTTGAATATTGTCGTCATCGTCGTCGTCGTCGTTGTCATCGTCGTTTTCGTCATAGTCATCGTTGTTGTTTCCTGGATCGCATCGATCACGTGAAAATCTTTGGTTTCCGGCATTACCAATACTCAATTCGAATACTATCGATTTTTTAGCGAATCTACTCCGATCGATCATGCATACGTCGTAAAGTATACCAAGCAATACATATTCTTCCACTTTCCATAAACTTTTCTACAAGAATATCAAGTTACCGTACTGTAGAATTACTTTGATGTCGTTTCAACGCTAATTTATTTTCGTTCCATCAACGTAAGAATATTGCGAGTTCTACTGAATCTTAAATAAATATTTAATTATTAATATACTTAGGAGGAGGGGGGGGGTCGTTCGAAAAGTAATTTCGTTTATCGTATGAGAAGATTTAGATTTTTATCATTAAAAACAAAAACGAAAGAAAAATTACTTTCAGAACAATTTAAAATTGTTCAACAATTTTTTATCCGTTAATCGATTTATAATCAAATAATTATTACTATCGATTAATCGTAAAAAAATATGAAATATTCAATTGATATCCCTCTGTTAATAAAACATGGGCCGAATAAGATAATAAAATCTTATCAATATAAAATGAGGAGAAAAAAGTAAGATAAAGTTAAGAGAGTAGAAAAGAAACATTAACCGACTTCGATAATGGGAACAGCCGGTTCTGTTTCAATGCCGATTCTGGGCGAGGTTTCAGGATCATCCATTTCGGTTTTTAGAGACAAGAGTACTCTTCCTCGATAAAAAGGTAAGGACGAGGAGAAGCAGCAGCTGTTCCTTTCCTCTTTATTCGAAGCGTAGAAATGAAGAAAAGATGGTCCGTACGTCGGTAGAAATCCTATTGGATAAAAATCCATTCTTCTTTCTATCTGTTTTTTCTTTTTTCTCTTTATTTTTCACGAAAATGATATCTTCTTTTTTAAAACCAAATAACACGGAGGATGTCTTTCGCGAGAAGGGGGGAAATATTTAAGGGATTTGATGAGAGAGAAGAAAAAGAAAAGAAAAAGAGAAAACGGAGAAATTATATTGGAAGAATTTTATGAAGGAAAAAAAGAAAGATACTTGTGATAAATTCTACCGTTTTCTCCGGAATTGGATATTTGTCCGATATGAATAACACGTGTGGCCAGGGTACGTGTACGACAACTATTGACTCGATGTTTCATCGTGATTCTAATACGTCGACAAAATGATGGGAAAGTTTCGGAGAAGATGATCCTCTCGTTAAATCTTGGAGTACAAGTTCGCCATAAGACTCTTGTGGTACCCTTAATAATAGCAAATCGTATTTGTCACTTGGAAATCTTGTATATGTGTGTGTGCATGTATGTTTATGTGTGCGCAGAATCATTCGATTAAATTTATTTGACAAATATCAATACCTTCATCCCGGCGAACGATATTTGTACGTAAGGATTAATACCTCCCGTGTCACCAAAACCACAAATACTCGTCATATCCGGTAAACCATCTGCACGATAGACAGTAAAAATGTATCGAGCTCGTTGACCGAAAGGTAATGCTTCACCACCGATAGGAAGTAATAAATTTCTGAAATTATTAAAAGGAATATACGATTGGTCAAATTTATTTATAAAATAGAAGAGAGAGAGAGAAAGAGAGAGAGAAATGAAACGAAGAAAAATAAGTCCTATAAAATTGCTAATAATATTTCTTGATAATGTAACGAAAATTTATCATCAAATTTGAGCATAGAATTGAAGGATGAATTTTCGTGTGACATTTTTTAAAGATATTCGTATACTTAGGTTTTTTTTGTCATTGAGATATAATTTATCCTAACCCCTCGATATCATCTTCACCCTCGGTATCTGCATAAACTCGAACTTTTGCACCTTTTGCTCTCACAGCCACGTTACACTTAACGTATCCCTTTGGGTCGGTCGATAAGCTTTTTGGATCTGTGAGCATCGCCCATTTGTGATGATACTGATGATCTATTCAAATGGACACGTTAAAAGTCCCATCGAATATCTAAGTAATCCTAACGTTATTTATTATCGCATCGATTTTCTTTGATCAATAAATTTGGATTAACTTGAAGTTAGGTTAAGCTTCGTGAGATATCGTTAGGTTATCATCGTACTCTTAGATCGTCTTACTTAAGAGATTGATAAAGGATAAAACTATGAAATGTATTAATTAAATGTAATAAATCTTTACCCGGCTGTTCCCACACAGCTTCAACTTCGAAGATGCTACTTCCATAGAACTTCAACTGCCGTAAATAGTTTCTCAAGTAAACAGCTATTGTGATCCTCGTGGAAAGTAATGTTTCAAAGTTTCCCACAAAATCGAAAACGAAATACTACAAATATTTCTTATATCAAACTGAGATGTACAATTTATTAACAAAATGTTTAGTTAAAATGTTTACCTCGTTATAAACCGGACAATCCGTTCCTTCTCGTACAACGGTTCTTCTCTTCTGATTACCTAATTTAACTACTACCATTGGATTAGCCAATTGCTGCAAGTGCCTCGCTTCTATGATCATCACGCATATTTGATAATTCGAATACTTTGATTTCTTCATATCCCAATAATTACATCGAGCATAAACGTGCGTATGTATAAATGTTTGTCCAATTACTATTATACAGGGTGTCTTTTATTAGAGAATTTCTTTTCGTTTTCTTTTTATTTTGGAATAGTCTTGAATATAAATCATAAAAATTATGATTAAAAATGGAAAATAATTATAACTATCGTTATTGTCGGATACGGTTAGGCGGATTGATCGAGTACCTTTTTATATGATTATATATAATAAGATGATTAATTTTGGTAGAGCCTGTATTACGTGAAGCACTCCAATTTCCTCGATCGCCAGGATAGAAATAGTATTATATGACTCGAACTATTCTCTAATGTCGTAGGTGTGCGCGAAAGTGGTTCTTACATCGATCGACCTACAAATGACCATCGCGATTTAACGTACAACGCTCGTTTTTTTTTTTTTTATTATCTCCTGTAATATCAAAGAGGAAGAGAGAGAAAGAGGGAGAAAAGGAAGAGAGGGGGAGAGGAAGAGAGAGAAAACGATATAGATTCAACTTAATGGATAAAGAATAAAAGACGCTAACACAAGGCTCGTTAAATTGCGAAACGTTTGAACGCGCGCGTCTCGTAGTAATTCCACGAAGAAATTAGTGTCAATTCGTGTCACGAGGCTAACTCGAAGAAAGTATTTAACAATGGCCGAAAAGTTAAATCGCGTTCTTTAAGACAGTAATAGACTATTAACTCGAGTGTCGTTCAAGTTTTTGAATGAGACCAAAATTCTAACGATTACGTACATTTAAACGAACTTCTTAATCGATTTAGTTAACGGTAACTCGATTGTCAAGAAGGTTTCGTTGTTTTCAATTGTATGGGAGAATCGTTTCGTTCATTTTTTTTGTGTCCAAGAATATGAAAAGACTCGTCGATTTTAATTTTGATCATCTTTCGTTTCATCATCAAATTCATTTCTTATTCATTAAATTTTCATTTAATAACCCATTGCCCTGTCTTAAACTTAAGCAATCGTTCTAGAAACAGTTTAACTAGTCACAGCTCCAAGTGGAAAATCAAATTTTGCACACACACACAAAGACAGAAAACAGCTTTTTAATGCTCTATTGCAACCGCTAACCGATTACCTGCACAAAGTTACATTCGTAACACGTAAATCCCATTCACGCGGTGCATGAATGCAAATTACGAAGTTGAAAGTTGAACGAACATTTTGAAAATGCTATTCGCGTTTGAAATCAAATTAATTTGATTTCATTTATTTAGATCATTCGATGAAGAATAACATTGTAAAATTCAATTAACTCAATAAAGTTATCTACGCGATAATTTTCCATTGAATTAATTTGAACAAAACAGATTTTGTATGTAATATCGTATAAATTAATAGTTAATTTATCAATTCGATCAAAATTTCAACCTAAAATGCATAGTAATCATTGAGCCCAATTTACGCTATAATGAATAAACATTTATGTTTGATGTATCGAAAGGCAAGTGTTATTTGTTGTTCTTATCTTCAGAAAGTAATATCTTAACTTTTTTAAAAACCTCTGTTAATAATTCAATCGATGATTAGAAATGTCTGTATCAGAAAACAATAAGCTAATTACAAAAAGCTCGCAAGTCTACTTTTTTATCTACCCAGATTCATCTTAGTTACTAACCTGACCACCAGTGGGCGGTAGTAGGTAGAATACTGTATTTTTTGATGGTATTGTACCGTCGTCGAGTTAAGTACATTAAGTACTTAAGAACATTAAGTACATCGCCCACTGGTGGTCCCAGGAGTAACTAAAATAAAACTAGGTAGATAAAAAAGGGAACTTGCGAGGATCTATGTATTTCTGTATTATTTCCTATAACAGCAGAACCGTCTTACCAGTCAGGCGAAAATAACGGGACTTTTTTTACCGATCGGAAGGAAATATTACTAGAAACTCTTTTTAACCACCGAAGTTGATAGTAGAGCTCTGTTTTGCCGATTAATCGATAATGGCAAGAAACCTTTTTATCAAACCAATCGGTAATAGTAAATTGATGGTTTAAAAAACAACAAAAGACTCAGAATGATACTAAACACTTCATGGTATGTGAGAAATGATGATAGAAAAAACATTAGGTGTTCCATTAGTAAAAGAAAGAAGAGTATTGGCAAGAGTGAGGAATGAATGTATGAAAGGAATAGAAAGAAATGAGTTAATGAATGAATGTGTAGACGAACTAATACGCATTACGTAAAAAGTCTACAAACAATGAAACTAGTACATGAATGAAGCAGGTTCAACAAAAAAATATAAAGGGTTGAACTTTTTTTATTACCAATGACAACAACAGTCGCCTATCATCGCATCCTTGCTATATTTAACCGATATTTTTAAACAACTGTAAAAAATTCGCATTTATTCATTTATTTCGATTATATTAGCTCAATACGAATTGAATAAGAAACTAATAATTTATATAACGAGCAACAAATTATTAAATGTCACGCTCTATCAACGATAAAATATATATGCACTTTCAATTGAATAATAAAGTTTATGATTGATTTGAACTGAAGTGCACGTTCATGTTTCGTCTACTCGTATAACAGCAGTATACTCGCAGATGATATACTAGCATAGTGAAAGGATTGAGGTACACAATTCAATTACTCATAGTTATTAAATAATTAATAAATCCTATCCTAGATACACTTTTAATTACTGAATCAATATGATCGTAGACGTATCCCATCACATTGAACCATTTCATTCTTATTATTAGATAATAATTTAATTGTATTCATAATAATAATAATAATAATAATTAATATATGTACATTTATGGCGTTATTCATTATGAAATATTTCAATCGTTACCATTAATCAAGCAAAGTATTACCCAACACTTTTACTTGATGTCCTCGTCACTTTGACTCGGAGACCAGTCAACGTAGGAGTCCTGCTGTCAAACACACATGCGCTTTTCGCACATCAAACTTCATGGTCATTTATTTACAAGAATACAATGAGAATCCCAGTGGAAATAATGTTTACACATACCTTCTCCTCCTGTTTGTCTCTCAACGATAGGGTGAAAGTAAAAGCACAGGAAGTACTTTAGAACAGCTAGTATTTTATTATTACCAATGTTATAGAAACATTATATTCGATGCTGATACATTTCTCACTTTATTTGTATTTTTATAAGAAAATATATGTGTATAAAAAAACAATGCCACCATGCTTGACAATATTTATCTACGATTTATCGTATAACAAGAGACATTATCGGAAAGAAAATTTCCATGATAAAGGGAGAGAAGTCAGGACAATATCAATGACGAATGACGCGAAATGCGATACATTCGAACTCTCTAACTGTATGTGCTCATCGTGTGCAAAGCTAGCTATTTCTATTGTAGATACGAAATACCGTGAACTATGGGAGGGTGTTCACGCGATTCCGAGACTATTATAAGCGCGAGGTTTAGATCGACACGTGTCACGATGGGTAATAAATTGGCATCATTTGACATTACGAACGTGGCCCTTTCATGAAGCCCTTTTAGAAGTACATAATCCTCTCATCGATTTGTCCGCAATTTGTAGTTAGCGAGTTCTTAAGTAATACCATATCCTAAAGTCATTAAAATTCTTATCCGTAAAAATATTTCAATGAAATTAATCGAACGAAAAACATTTCGATTCTCTCGAAAGATCATCGTCAAAGAAATGAAAATAAGAAACGCAGTCGAAAAAAAAAAGAAAGTGCAATTATTCGTAATCCTATTTTAGGATAAATAATGTTAATAGTTCTGTGCGAAAAAGAATAAGAGAGGTTGTTCCAACTCGAAAGGTATAGTAAAAAAAAGAAGAGAGAAAAAAAGAACTATTCCTGGTCGCATTAGCGGTAGGTTTGTAAGTTACCCCGCTAACTGGTGGAAGACACGAGGACGTAACGCGTGGCTTCTCTATGGGGGGGCTACACGCACCGTTGGGGGTGTTCGTTATGTTCGCGAGTCCTTTGAAGGGGTCACGTGGCCGCGGCGTGCCACCGGCGTCCCCCTTGTACCCGATATCGTATTTGTACAACACGCACTCCGTACGGGCATCCATTATTGCAATACGCTTGTTTGTGTGTTTAGCGAGTGGCTTTGTACGTATGTTAGTATGCATATACGAACCGATTTCTAGTTTGCGTTCCACCCTCTCCTCGTTCTCTCTCGTTCTCTCTTTTACTTTCTAAAACTAACCCCTCCCTCCACTCTTCTCCTCCCCCACTCGTCGAAAGTCCTCTTCTCGTCGAGTTTTTTCACACACTTGTGTCCTGGCATCGATTCGAATTGTCGGAGTAGTATTATTGTGCTTCGAAACAATGAGAAAGAGAAAGAGAACTCGCCTTCCGTGGATGCTTTTTTTCTTTTTTTTTTCAAAAAGATAAAGAGAGAAAGAGAATAATAAGTAGAAGGTGGGGGTGGATTTGTAGGAGGAAAAGAAGGAGGAGGAGGTAGGCAACAGCAGCAGCAGCGCAGCAGCAGCAGCAGCAGTTTTGTTTCGTTTCGACGGATCACGTGGGAAACGTCATGATTTTTTTTCTCTTGATTCTCTTATAGCACAAGAGAATAAATCTAAAGCCGATCGCTATATTGTGGGAGACACCGAACGATCTTTTCAACCTTTCCAAGAGACTCGATCTCGGTGTTCTCTTAATTGACTCGTAAATTTATCCTTCTATAGTCTAGATGCATATACAATTGTGTACGCGTGTCATTATTTTCAAAGATTTGACGTTAATACAATAGTGTATGACTTTATCATGGAATCGTGTGGATTATCAAGTTCAGATTTTAAACGTCAGTAGTAAAAATTCACATATTTATATTTTAAATATTCGCGTAATTCGAAACCGTGTAAAACAATCAATTTCATTGGTCTGAGTGACTTAACACAGGAAACAGGTAAATCTGACATCAACGATCAATACAAAACAAACGATACATCTATCTATCTATCTACCTATCTATCTATCTACTATCTATCGTATTTATCAATTTCATTCAAATGTTGGGTCGATCCCATTTATGTATTAATCCGAAAAGAGAGTTGGTATGGTTGTTAATCGCGAACGTCCGATCTTGTACCCGATCGGAAAGAAAGAGGAATAATAAAGGAGAATAGCTAGGAAGGATCACCTCTAAAGAAGAGAAGGAAGAAGAGGTGAAAAGGGGAAGAAGGAGGTACTCGTAGGCAAGAGAGTCAATTCGCGCATCAGATAGGAACTCGAGAGGACTTCCGAGGACAGCAGCACGAACCTCGGAGAGTGAACGCGTCCTCTCTCTCTCTCTCTCTCACACATACATACACACACATATTCCCTCTCACTCTCGTTCACTTCATGGGTGGCTGAAGGGCATGCCGTGGCTCGGTCCATCCTTCGAAAGAACGGAACATTATCCTATCTTGGAGGATCCTCTGTTCGGATAGTACATACTCTCCTCTCCTCTCCTCTCCTCTCCTCTTCTCTCCTCACCATTCTACTGCACTCCTTGGCAGAGTCTTGCGGGTGAACGAGTAAGCAAGCAAACCAACAACAAGCGACAAGACTATTCTCTCTCTCTCTCTCTCTCTCTTTCTCTCATTTCCTTTCAATCCTTTTGTCTTTCTCATTCTGTCCGAACGAACTCTCGCGCTCGTGTCCGAAGGCTCGAACGAAGAGATGATGGGATGACGAACCGCGGGCGTGTCCGAGTAGCCGATACCGGACACGTGATCGGGAGACCTCCCGGGGCCGACCACCCTCGAGGGGCCACAGGGTCGACTTGTTAGCCGGACGCGAGCGGACCGGCTAACGGACCTCAGAGATTTCTCTCTCTCTCTCTCTCTCTCTTACTCTTCTTTTTGTTTTTTTTTCTCTCTCTTTTTTACTTCTTACCTTCGTACGTACGTACTCTCTTCCTTCTTTGATACCAAAACGATGACGTTAGGTAGATTGAAGAAAATTATTACAAAGATGAATATGATGTGTGTAGGTGAAACGTAGGTCAGTGATAAGAATCTTATTTCTTTGTAAAATTTATTATTTTTTATTAGGAAATTTATGATTACGATTATGACGATGATGATGATGATGATGATGATTATTATTATTATTATTATTATTATTATTATTATTATTATTATTATTATATGCATATGATCATGTTTAAATACCTTATCTCCGTATGTGTCGTTCCTCTTTTTACGAACATTTTCATTTAAAGTCGACGAAACCTGTCCTCACATTTTCAACGTGGTATATCCTAAATTAAGACGTAATAATCGGCCGATGCAGCAGTTGGTTCTCTTACTTTGCCTCTTGTCGGCCGTCGACGTCGAATACAAGACAACGATATCGTTGCTCGCAATAATTTTATATAGTTACGTTCGAGGGAACCGGTTATCTCTTTCTCTACAGTCGGACATTCGAATAATAAGAAATAAAAAAAATGAAAAAAGAAAAAGAAAACAAGAAATTGTGGAAAATAAATAAAAATATAAGATAAAATGAAAATAAAAAAAAAATGTAAAAATAAAAATAACATTATCTACTCAAATTCCGTGCATAAGAGCGCAAAGAAGTGATAAACTGCATAAAGCGAGAGGACTCCACGCGAGACACCAGAGGCGTCGTCTCCTGCTTCGGCTTTAACGATTCCAATTCGGAAAAACAAACGTCGATATATTAAACGCGTTCATTAAGATCCGTTCAAACTTATCGACTAAATCGAAATTCTCTCTTGGTTTGGAACGCGAGTAAATAAACGTAGGGACGACATCGGTAGCTTGGAAATTGATAATCAATTATTATAGGGTATTTACGATATTTGTTAATTTAACTTTTCTTATCGATAATACGACGATACGCATTCATTCTCAGATCAGTTACCGAAGATTCATAGGAGAAAATAAATGTTAATAATCTTGTAAAGTAAACTTTGTTAATATGATTAGATCGGATCGTTTATAATAATAATAATAATAATTATTATTATTATGATTATAATTACGCGTTTATTTCAGGAGGATCGAGGGAGATTACATAATCCGATTAAGCTGGTGGTGAATCCTGAACGTTTCGTTAAAGTTTTAACGTTTTCGAGTTATTTTAGTGTAGGCTCGGGGGGCCCCTCGTAGATTTCGAGGAAAAAATTTGATTATTGGACGGTTTGGAGCGAAAGCGAAACCGTGTTCGTCGAACCCGCCTTAATGAAGGTACATTCTTCGCTCGCCCTCCGATCAAGATATCCCCGTATAAATTGAATGCTTTTCACCGAAGCTCAATCAAGCCGTACGGTAGTATAAAAAAATACTCGCCAACAGGATCTCGATTAGAATCGTGAACGCGTCCACTTTTACCTGCGTCGGCTTAGTCGTCGTCGTCGTCCTCGTCGTCGTTGTTGTTGTTGTTATTGTTGGTGTTGGGTGTTGCTAGCTTTCATCTCAATGCTTTTTCCGACAATTTATGGGTTATCTAAGCAAATCATTTTTGTAGGATATTTCCTTCTTTCTTCGATCGAGTTACGTTCATTCATTTTGCAAGAGATTCAATTTTCTTACGTCACATAAATCAAATTACTATCGTAAGAGTGATTAACTTTTTCACCTCTTCCAAAGCATCTAAAATTTAATAACACGTTTTATGTATCGTTAAATAGAAATCTCCCCTCTCCCCCCCCCCTCTCCCACCTCTCCCTATGACTCTCTAATTTATTTCTTGTAAGGCTGAGTAAACGATTCAAATTAATTTGCTTGATTGCTAAATGCAATTAAATTATATACTCCTCGTCCGAAAGATAACCCGAGAAATATATATTATCTTCAATTTATCAATGATACATATCAAATTTGACATTTGCGACGTGCGTCGATATAATACGATTTTCTTTCTATTTTTCTATCCGTATAATGAACAAAATTCTCATAAATAACGTAATGAAAATGGAATGATGCGAAGATAAAAAAAGAAATAAAAATTGTCAAGAAAAATGTTCTCGTACGAATAGCGGGAGAATCCGTCGATGATCTCTTACGAGTAGAAAACAAATCGATGTTTCCTCGAAAGAACGCATGGCTCTATTTCGGGCGTGATAGGTAATAATTCTTAAAGGTCGGAAAGAAAAATTCTTCGTAGGATAAGTCGTTCGGACCTTTGGTCCGAATGTTCAAAGATTGCTGGTATGGAGAACACGTCTTTTGGAACTCGTCTTAGGACACCGCCCACGGGCATGTTAACGAAGCCAAAAGGTCGTTATCCTCGTCTTAATTAATGGCCACTCTCATCTTCTTCCGCTCGAGTCTTCTCTTTTTCTCTCCTTTCCTTTTTTTCCCCTCTCTTTCTTACTGTTACTTTCAGTTCGGATCGCGTTCGAGCAAAAAAAAAGCTATTCCAAAACGTATTCCCGCTTTTGTATCTGGCGTTTAAAGTTTGGTAATCGTTGGTAGCACGCAAATGAAAGCTTGCTCGAGACCACGGGGAGTGGTTGGTTGGTTGGTTAGTGGTGCATTCACGTCCCACTGACCTGATTTCTTTAGCTCGCGAGAAAAAAAGGAAGTACATGAGAAACGAAAACAAGGGAATAAGAGAGAGAGAGTGAGATAGAAAAGGAGCAACGGTAGGTCGGTTGGTAGGTCGATTGGTTGGTTGGTTGGTTGCTTGCTTGGATGGTAGTCCCTGCGTGATATGTACGTTCGCGAGAAGAGGATGCACAAGCGAGGATGAAGAAGAAGAAGAAGGGAGAAAAAGGGAGACAGAAGGGAGGAACACTTGAACATCGTAGACGAGGACGAAGACGAGAAGGACAACAACGACAGCGACGACGACGACGACGACGACGACGACGAGGGCGAAGAATAAGAATAAGAAGAAGAAGAAGAAGAAGAGGAAGAATAACAGAAGAGGACCGATGAGAATGAAGGGAAGAGAGTAAGATAGAAAGAAAAAAAGAGAATGAAAGAGAGAGAGAGAGAGAGAAATGCAGACAGGCGCGGGGGAAGAGAAAGAGAGAAAGAGGGAAAAAAGGGTCAAACTCGTTTTCGTTTTCGTCGCTAATTAGACTCGTTAACCGCCTCTTCTGGCGTAGCCATAACCGGGCGACTTCTCTTCGGCTCCGAGAGCCGGCCGAGAAGCGAACGGAACGGCCACCAATGCTCGGAGGCTAGTTTGTTCTCGTCGCCCAGTCCTCCAGGGTGCGTTTGCCTTGATCGCCCCTCTTGGCTATTCGACATGCGTGCAGCACGCGAAATTGCAGCTGCACCCGGCTCTCCTCTCTCTCTCTTTCTCTGTCGCACGCACACTCTCCTCTTATTCTCTTATTCTTTCTTTCTTTCTCCTCGCGAATCTTCTTCTCTCTCTCTCTTTCACTCAAATTTTTCAAGACGCGTTCCTTGTCTTTCCCTTCTCTTTCTATTCCTCCCCCTCCCACTCTCCCTTTCCTCTCTCTCTCTCTCTCTGCTTATTCATTTTGTTGAACTTGACACCTTCACGCTTCGTGACCAATACTCGAATGGATCGATCGTGTACATATTATGTGTTAAAAAATGAAAACTAAACTCGAGAGGTATATTGTTCGGAAGATCAGTGCCGCCAATGGTGAGAGAAGAGGATCTGCTCATCGTCGTTGATCGTCGCGCTCGTGACTACCGGATAATGACGGCCTACTCTCCACTACTAAGATGATGAACACTCTCGATGACAGTTCGACCTGTCGACCACGGTCGAGACCGTTCCTCGAACGGGAAAGGAGATTTGAACCTTTGCGGCTTTGCCAGTAATCACTCGGGGAAGAATCATCGTCGGTCGTTCGCGTGCTTATTTACAAGCACAAATGTTCAATCGCTACCGGTAGAGACATTTAAAAGTATCCTGTCGAGAGGATGAGTGTTCGTCGAAAGGAGTAAGTGGTTTTCGATTATTGCTCGAACTTCTTTGCGTGCGTGTATGCGTGCGTATGCGTATAGATGAACGCGTACTTTGAAAGAAATAACCAACGACCATTGATATAATTTTTGATTGTTAAGTGTTGTCCGGCACGTGTGATAAATATATGTGTGCGTGTGTGTTTGTTTATTCAAAATAAATTTTATCAACGCGAAGAAACAAACGAATGAAAAATTTATTAACAAAATTCTGTCGCGTTCATGTGTCGTCTTATGAAATTGGTTTGAGCACGAGCCTTTTGAATATTCGACGATAATATCAGAAATCCTCGACAGGTTATGGAAATATATTCGAGAGGGATATTAAAACGTTCGAATAAGAGGAAACGAACGAGTGTAAGAAAATAGCGATAATGTTATAATCGAGATTAATTAATCATACGAATGATAAGGATGTCGTAGATGGTGACACGAAGTCGTCGTCGTCGTCGTCGTCGTCGTCGTCCTCGTCGTCATCATCGTCGTCTACCAAAAGGAAAATGCTTACGTCGGATCACCATCTGGAATATGCGAGACTAATGGTTGCTACCTGTGAACAGAGGGATGGGTAAAGGGCGAAGATGAAGAAGGAAGGATCGGTGCTACCGATCGGGAAAAGTAACGGGTCGTGTTAACGCGCATGCGCGCAACCACTTCCAACGAAAAGACGGTCAAAGAAGAAACTCGTTAACTTGTGCATGTCTCTCTCTCTCTTTCTCTCTCTCTCTTTCTCTTTCTTTCTTTCCTTTGGGACACACCGACTTCGATTGAGACACTCGCTACACCAACAGATGTCCGATAGGGAAAGAAATGTAAAATGAACAACGTGCTACGAGAGCCAGCCGAAAGAGATAAGGATCATTTTTCAACGCTTTATCGGTGGAAGAGAATGAGAAAGAGAGAGAGAGAGAGAGAGGATGAGTCTCGTTCGAGTGATAAATGAAAAACGGAAGCTGTTCTACCTACTCTCAGAACTCGATAGACTCGCGAGACGTCCTTGTCCGAAAAAGAAAAAAAATGTAAAAAAGAAAAACAAAAAATAGAAAGGAAGACGCAAAGAACGTCGAGTAAAAATATTCGAAAGTGGCAGATAAAAAAATACGGGGAAAAAGAAAGGATCGTTAGGAATTACTTAACTTTGTTATAAATAATTTCTACGTTTTATGAAAATACGCGAATATAAATAGGCGAGAGAGGAGGAAGAATTTTATGTAGATATTTTCTAATGACAGGATGACAGGTGCTGATCGCATTACCCTAGTCGTGTCCTTGGATAAATATGAAGGGCGATGCATGATAAGTGGTAGCATGCCGTATTTCTACCATAAAGCGGCCGTCGACGTGAACCGCGCGCTATAGGGTCTAATACTCGCAGTGGGCGGCCATATTGGATCGTGATACGGGCCCGCAATTAAGGCCGAGTAGGCCACCCGGACGAAGGGAGACCGCGATAAGGGAGAACCTCGCCGTGCTCGCCGCTAAGTCTCAGGGCTAAGCTTGACCTTCCCGAGACCCTCTTTCCTCTCTTTTTCTCTCTCTCTCTCTCTCTCTCTCCCTTTCTATCTTTCTCATTCGTTCTTTGCTCTCTACCTCTACGTATGTATGTTATACCTTTACCTTGGTTCGTAGCGCGCGCGCTCGAGGTTAGGTCACGATTAAGCGCTGATTGGGTGGGCCTAATAACCGGGGACCGTGTATATGCAGAACTTTCACCGAGGGAACGCCGAACTCGCACCGCTACCATCACCGTTCTTAAAACAATAACTTTTTCATTCGGTTCAATGTACCTATGTGTTCTTTTATCAACGTTCCTATCAAAGTTACCGCAACGAACGAACGAACGAACGAGCGAACGAGCGAACGAACGTTGGTATTTCATTTTATAGAAATTATTCGTATGAAATTGCCATGAGCGCAGGCATGCAATTATGATATAATGTTATCGTTGTTTAAATATCAAATAGCTTTATTATAGAAATAATAAATTGTTATCTAATATAACAAGTATAGTAATATTATACTACCAATAAATATCTCAGACAAGTTAGTAGACTAACATTTTTGACAGACTCACGAAATCGGGATTAGGGATCAAAGATATAATAGCACAGCTATGGGACGTCGGACAAAGCTCACGATCCTTCAACCGTTGTCGCGAGATACGATCAGATTAAAAGAAACGAGCCACTGGTATGCAAATCTTAAACGAACTTAATGAAGATTAAGAATACCCGCATTGGTAAAAGAAAGTTCGAATAGTTTTGAAAACATCCACCGGCGCGTTCCCGTCGTAGGTTCCCGTCGTAGGGTACAACCGATTCTTACCGGACCCGATCCTAACGAGTCATCCGATTCCGAGCATTCCTGAGAAAAATTTTTACTAGCTTCTACGATAACGGTATTATTGTCCAATCGTTTTGAAAACTAATGATTTTGAAAAAGGGACCTGCCGACGGACCTCCTACCGTGAATTTCACTTTGCCAAAGTTTACTCACGGTCCGTCATCGCCTTCGGTCCTCTCCCTAGTCTCCGAAGAAAGAAAAGAGATAGATGTATAGATGGATAGAGAGAATGAGAGAGAGAAAGAGAAAAAGGGTCGAGGTACGGTAGCCGAGAGAAGCAAAGATTAAATCTTCCACGGTAGCACCGCCATGAGAGATTCTTTTTAATAGCTTCTTGAATTTTTCGGTCCTCCTGGAGGCACGTCGCTCTCTCTCTCTCTCTTTCTTTTACTCTCTCAATCACATATGTTTCCTTCCCCGTCCCTTTCGCAGAAGCCTTCGCGAAGGGAGAAGTTTGAAGGTGATATTTCACCAGCTCCTTCCGATCTAACTTAAGTTCTTCATTCGAAGATGAAGAATCTTTCGAAAGATTTTTCGACTAATGAGGAGATCGCAAAAATGACTTCCTCTACTTTCCTCATTTCACGAGGTAGGAACAAGAATGTCGAATATTTCGATTCTTCTTGGGATTTTTAAACTCGTTCCTTTTTTACGACGATATATTTTTATTTAAAGGAAGAATTTGTAAATAATTATCATCGTTGATTTGTTAAATCAAAATATTAATATTACAAAATTGGAATCTTATAAAACATACAAACCACACACACACACACACATATACATATACATCGTATTAACTCTTTTTTTTATTTATATTATTAGTTATTAATAAAGAATCCAATTATTTTCGATATCATTTAAACAGTAATTCGGTAACACGTGAAACGCATCGAGTTTCGATTCCAAGTTGCTTCTCGCGATTCAATGGTAAAGAGCCAATCAGTGGTGGAAAGGTAATAGATTGTTGGAACCTGATCAGATGACATATAAATACGCGTATCTCTCTCTCTCTCTCTTTCTGTGTCTCGTTCAACGTCATTATCTCCAAAGATATTTTATGCAAATATTCGTAAAGCTCGCGTTCCTGAATACATTAGTTCCCATCTTCGTTTAAATGCATCTTTCGATCATCCAAAAAAATAAAAAACGTAAAAGAAAAAAAAGAATACAAAAAGAATACAAAAAGCAGTACGAAAATTTCATCCAATCCCGATTTCTTCTCCCTTTATCATATCCCCTTTTTTTTCTTTCGGCAATAAATAAACATAAAATAAGAGAGAAAATTGATTTACGATAGGTCGAATATCGCAAATAAACTGAAAGACGAAGTTGGCCGTGTCTTCGGAACCGTTTAAATAATAAAGCGATTTCATTATCGCGCCGGTTAAATTTATTCGCGACGTTAGACGAGGATGAAAGAAGGTTTAGTCAAGAAAAGGGTGGCGATGATTGTACGGCGGTGGTGGTGGTAGGGTGATGGTAAATCCTGGACAAGAAAGAAAGAAAGAAAGGAACGATCCAAAGTAAGAAGATGAAGAAGAAGAAGAAGAAGAAGAAGGGACTAAGAAGGATAAGGATGAGGACGAGAGGAAGGTGGCTCCAAGACTTTGCTTTTCTTCCTTCTAAGCGGCGCTAAAACGTGGCGCGTTGAAAGGGTCCCTGAGGGCAGGACCCCGTGACTCTCTATCCCTCTCACACCGAAACGAACCACAACCGAACTTATTTTCAACTCGTCTCATTCCTTCTTATTATTTTTATTCTTCCTCTTAGTTCTTCTTCTCTATATCCCTTCGATGAGTTTGTTTGTGTGTGTATGTGTGTGTGTCTGTTCGTAGACGCGCGTATGCGAGTGCGCGCGCGCGCGCGCGAGGTGATAAATCACCGCGCCATAAACAACCAATATTTCTCCTCGAATGTTTACCGAGTACGCTTTAAATGCCTTGTTAAAACAAACCTACGCCCGTGCGAGCCTGGACTGAGCCCTTTTTGCCCCTCTCCCTTTTCCTCCCTCTCTCTCTCTCTCTTTCTCTTTCTTTCTTTCTTTTATTCTGTCTTTCTTTCTAACAGACCAATACTCGTTCCTTCTCTTTCTCTTTCCCTTTATTCTTCTTCTTCTTCTTCTCTTCTTCTTCTTCTCCTTCACTTTATCCTTCTCGTGCTCCTTTTCTCTTTCGCATTGCGGCTATACCGACCGACGGGTATATATCACGATGCGGCATCGAAGTAAACTCCCTGACCCTTTCGCGAAAGCTTGCGATACAGTAGAAAGAAGAAGAAAGAGGAAGAAGAGGAGGAAGAGGAGGAGGAGGAGGAGGAGGAGGAGGAGGTTTCGATACTCGACGTTTGGTGGGTGGAAGAGAAGGTGAGACCCTACTCGACTTTATGGCTCACACTCGATTTCTCTCTCATATTTCCTTATCTATTGTAATACTTCGCGAAGATACTCGAAGAAGAATATCTCGTACAAGAATATTGATCTATATTAATTATTATTATTATTATTATATTTTTATTATTTCGTCATGGATAAAAAATATAAAATTGAAGTATCGGACGTTGTTCGTCATTGTGTGCGTTGTAAAAGATGATAGGAAATCCAATGTTCACGTAGGAACAAGAATAAAAACTATACAAATATTCGCAATGATAATTCGATGATGAATATATACTACGATAATTAATTTATTATTATTATTATTATTATTATTATTTTTAGATTATCTATTTCTCATATTATATAATTAGATCGAAAATATGATAATTGAATTAACAGAGGGCAGATTATTTTGTAGTTATCGTTAGTTACTGAAAACTATAAATAGATATTCGATGTTCTCGTAGAAACAAGGGAAATTTGTTTAAACTATAAAAAATTGTTTACGTTCGTATTAAGTTCATCTAGGAGAACGTTGTTCTATGATTCATGGAGAGCCGTATCGCGTTCTTCGTAGTAACGTGCAACGCTCGAGTGCCTCCGTCAGAACGAAGCGACGTAAGTTATGACTAACTTGAAATATCTCCATCATAAAGTACGTTTTAGAATGACGTGACATTTTTTTTTTCCAATCTTCGAAATTAATACAATCGTAAAGCCGTAACGAAGTCTATGGTGGAAGTCGTTGCGAACGAAGAATAAAAAAAAGAAAAAATGAGAGATAGTTTAACGATACATGGCTAATTCAAAGTTTCTATTTTCAATAGTACTATAACATTCTTATTGTTAGAGTACGTTAGTTCTATTATACTACAATTAGAGAAAGGAGAGAAAGAAGAAGCAATAAGACGAGAAAATCATCATTTTCCGGTTTCCTATTTCATTTCGAGAACTCTAATCCTCGGTTAAACCTTAAAATTCTTCTCCACCCCTGCACAAAATTATCGAAAACAGTATATTCACGCTAAGAATCGTTCCAGATATAATTCTTGACCGATTTTTATGAATGAAATATCATTTGAAGGATAAAAATTTAAGCTACGAGAATTGCTTTGCGAATTTATAAAAAAAAAGATGATTTCTCGTGCACAATCTATTGCCGAAAAAAAGAAGCATCGTTCGACACAATTTAACTTATAAATTGAATTAGTATCGTTCGCGTAGAAGGAAAGTTCGAATTTCGGTTAATCTTATTCTAAGGTAAGATAAAAAAAAGAAAAAATAAAAAAGGATATGAAACTCGTGGCGCGGAATTTAAATTGGATTTTTATTTTCGTTCCTGATGGGCCGGCAAGAATTTCTCTCTGTCTCTCTCTCTCTATTTCATTCTCATCATTTTTCTCGATAGATAAACGACATCGTACAGGTGGCTCTTGAAACGCGTCCTACAAAGTTGGAGAATATATTGGATCGTTTATTTATTTTTTTTCTCTTTCGAAAATATACTAGAACGTTGGGTACTTAGTATCATCTATCGAGTCTCGTAACTTTCGAATTCTATGTCGTTGTCTCGAGTTTTCTTATAAAACCTACTACTAAAAAATGTGTGTACAGGTATATTTTCTTATTTTCATTTCAGTTGTTTTTTGTTTTTTTCTTCCATTTCCTTTTATTTCGGCATCATCTGAGGAAAGTCTTAAAGTTATAGGAAAAGGCGTGTTGTGGGCGTGGCTCGTAGCTCATCGTCCGATTGAGTTATAGCGCGTTAAGAGACCCGAAACTTTCGGCCGAGACAACTCGTAGCTCTCGATCTGAAACGGCGGCAGTCGAGAACGGATCTCCCCCCCCCTCCTCCTCGCCACCCTCCTTTTTTGTTCTCTCCCTCTTATTACCCACTGTTCCTTTCTAAACATCGCCAAGGAAAGGGATAACGGGGTCGGAGGCGGGATGAAATTAGCGATGGACCGGCTACTCGTTGCTTCTGACCTCCAACCCTCTCTGCCCCTCGCCCCTCGCCCCTCGCCCCTCGCCCTCGCAATATTTAAACGCTAAAAGAAAAAATGAAATTAATTCGCGAAACAACAATTTTTAATAGAAGTCTAAATATATATATATATATATTTTTAATAAGACCACTTTCATTTATTTCAAAAACTACGAAACACAACGTTGAAAACATGGTAGAGCGTGAACGAGTTTAATGAATAAATAAAACAAAACAAAAAAGTATTAAATAATTATTAGCCAACCCGAACGATACGGAGGGTGAAGAAAATATTTGATATAATTAATTTACCGTTAGACTCAAAATCGTTTAATAAATCAGAATTTTTCTGAAAATAATTTGGTTAGAAAAATGAGAAGAAACGTATAAGAGAGAGAGAGAGAGAGAGAATGTAGTTTGTAATCGGTTATATTCCAACTTCTTTCTCTGCATCTTTCTCTTACGTTCGTGGACGCGTGTGAGAGGTGGAGCTCGGTTGAGTTGAACGCGGCGTTGGTTGAAAAACACCCTGTAGACACGGGGGACACGGTCACTGCCGGCTTATCAACCGATCGGAAGTAAATCTCTCGAGCGCTGTCAGGGAACGTTCGACAGGCGCGATAGCGAATTAACTTGAAGGTAAATGGTGCCTCCTACGAGGAGATTCCAATTGACGAAATTTCTTTCAGGACATTCCGGATTTCGCGATAGGAAGCTCCTTCGTCCCTTCTGTCCTTCTTTCTTTTTTCTTTCTTTCTCTCTCTCTCTCTCTTTATTCTGTAAAAATGTCTAAAGAAAGGTTTCGTCTCTCGCGAGAATCGTCGTACATTCTTCTTCTTTTCCTTTCCCGTCTGTTAGATCCACTCGGTAAGATCGTACGAGCGAAAAATCTTTACTCGGCCCAAATTCTCTCTCTCTCTCTCTCTCTGTTTTCTTTCTCCTTTCTCTTTTATAAAAGGGCAATTATAGGAAGGGTTGAAAAAGAGACTGGTCTACCTTCTTCTTCATTTTCTTATTCGCCACGTAAGTAAGTCTCTACTTTGACGCTTTTCTCTGCACTCTGTGAAAGCGATCGCGAAATAAGCGCACGAGAAAGAGAAAGAGAGAGAGAGAGAGAGAAAGAAGGAATAATGTCGCGAGAGAGGGTAAAAGAAAAGAAATTCAATTTGCATCGGCCGCCATTCTTTAGGTCCTTTGAATTCCCGTCGCTATAGCGACCTTTGTCCGGATCGTGCCACAATGGCTACTATCCTCTCTCCCTTGACTCCCTTTCCCTCTCACTCTCTCTCTCTCTCTCTCTCTCTGTTTCTCTCTTCCTGGAGAGAAACCGTCGCAAACAAAGAATCCTCCCTGCGCCCCCAGTGAGAAAAGGGCCAAAACGACGAAAAAGGTCGATACACGAATAAGCGATGCGCTGCTCGGATAATCCAAGAAAAAAGACCGCGAAACGTGAACTCGCACTGCACCACCTTCTCCTCCTCCCCCTCCTCTTTCTCTTCCTGCTCTTCTTCTTTCTCTCCTCATCCTCCTCTTCTTTCTTCCCATCCTCTCCACCGCCTCTGCCTCTCGACGTGCCTACGGTTAGGAGATAGGAAACTCTCGTATGTACAGGGTGGATCCGCCAAAAAGCTCCTCTGCGTTCGCGGTGGCTACTAACTCTTGGAAATCGAATTCGTGCGCGTAGGTTAAATAAAATTGCATTCCGTGCAATTCGCGATGCTACTCTATGCGATGCTTCGAAACTCGTTGAATTTTTTCCAAATAATCGGGAGTCATGGTGAATCTATTTCGAATTGGATTCTTGGACCCGATGTAATTTCATTGAAAAATTTGTACCGCTACCGGTCGCTTATGAAAGTCGATGGGCGAGTGACTCGTTAAAAACGGGGAGAGAATTCGTGAGTTTGATATATATCGCGAGCTTTGTGGCAATCCTATCGATAACTCACCGACAAGTTTCTCCCTCTCTCTCTCTCTCTCCCTGTGTCCGATTATCGAGGTTCCACGTTAGGATTTACGCTCCCCACAAACCGTGTTCCCTTGATGCCACGCAACTATTGCGAAATATTCGACGGGTGCAGAAAGTGGAAAGGAGGGTTGAGGAGGAGGAGGAGGAGGAAAGAAGAAGAAGAAGAAGAGACGACGGTCGTGGATGGCGAAGGGTGGATTCGTGGGGACAAAGGAAACAAAGCGAGCGGCGTGACTCTGATAGCCAATGGGAGTTCCGTGCGAGGGGACATCGGGACCGAATCAGTTTATGCGCGACAGGTTCTGGAAAGAGAGAAAAAGAGATGGAAATCGGGAGAACGAAAAAGGTAGAAAAGGATTGAATAAGAGTGGATAAGAGAAAGAGAGGTAAGGACCAACCAGACCGTACACTTTGCCAACTCTCCAACCTTCTGCTAAAGCCGCCATGGAGAGACATTATTTACAACGGAGTCCGTGGTAGACAATGCCGAGGTACCCGCGGCCATCTTTCCTTCCTTTTCTGTTCTCCATATGCAACAGCATCTGCTCCGGCCATCCCGTCGACCCTCTTCTCTCGTACCAAGGAGCACAACCGAGTAGTAGCAGCACAACCGAGAAGTACGACTACTACTACTACTACTACTACTACTACCTTTCTCTCCCTTTCTTTCCCTTTTCTTCGAGAACCCTATCGCAATGTCGAGACATCGAAGGTGCCCGCGAACGGTTACTACCTACGTACTCGCGCAGCACTATCATTATCATAAACTCGCGGACTGGCATCGGG
Organism: Polistes fuscatus; assembly: GCF_010416935.1. Taxonomy (NCBI): domain Eukaryota; kingdom Metazoa; phylum Arthropoda; class Insecta; order Hymenoptera; family Vespidae; genus Polistes; species Polistes fuscatus. Next base: position 15,225,852 of record NW_025113107.1, on the reverse strand, counting down.
ACTAGCCATAGAAAGGGATGCCATCGTATATATATGCTTGTACATAGCCGTTTTATACCGGGTGTCGGGATTCTTCTCGTAACTCCTTGGAACGACTCTAAACTCGTACCGCGAAGAAACGTAACCCAAATTCCTTGGATACCGAGCCTCTCCTCCCTATCCTTCTCTTCGATTTCCGACGGATCAATCGAGCCCCTTCGATAAAACTATAGTACTCTCTCGCGTATACTACTACTACTACTACTTCTACCTACTCTTACCACTACCGTCTCTTACCAGACCTGCCATCTTTCGCTTTCTCGTTTTTATAGATATCGTTTTTATATCGACCGACATCGTTTTGCGTTCGAACCATCGTCTCTCCAGGGACGCCATCTTAGTTTCCTAAAGGAGACACTACCGGTGACAGGACGGCCCGATCTTAGCGCCTCCATTCACAGCAGATGTTTCCATCTTTTCGACATTTTTTCTGTTTTTTTCTTTTTTTTTTTTGTTCTCTCTTTTATTTTCTACTAGTGAAAGTCGCGAAAGCCAACAACGGACGATACCTTTAACGTCTTTCTCTTCGTTTTTTTTTTCTTTTTCCTTTTTCTCCTTTTTTTTTCTTTTCTTTTCTTTTCTTTTATTTTCGTAAAAAGTATATCGATATTCCTGATGAAAATTCATTGGCGGTTATAAAAGATTCATGAATACAGAGAAGAATATTGTCGAGAGGTTACGATCGATCAAAATAGGAAGGCGAGGGTCCTTTTTCCACGTCTTTGAAATTCCGGCCATTTTAAATCGCTCGATAAAATGGGCGAATCCTCGAGGACCGAGTCAGTCGTTTTTTATCTCTACCGAACGACGACGAGGACGAAAACGTCGAGGACAGAAGTTGGAAAGGGGAGGTGCATGAAATAAGAAGTAAAAGATACAACGACGAGTGGATATACCTATGTAACGACACGTACATATAGAAAGAAAGTAGAAGCCAAAGTTAGATAACATTTCATTCTCGAAATAATAATCGAATTTATCAATTCAATTAATAGCACATCGTAAACCGATAAATATAAACTTAACAAGAAGAAAATGTCGAGTATTTCGATCGAGGAGAAAATTTGGACATTAATCAACGATATCTCTGATAGGATCAAAAATAAAGGGCGAAACTTGGAATAATCGAGTCGTTTAATTAACAATCAATTTAAAACGATCTAAATCTTCGATCGCGAAGGAAATGTCGAATGAATTGTCGAGCCGTGGAAATGGAAAGAGTTAGTTGGTTGTTGGTTTTAAAACCGGTGGTAGGTCCACCGGTTGGACTCGTAGTTAGAGAAAAAGTGCACGGTGTAGGTTTTCTTGCCTCCGGAATATACACGAATAACGCGTGCCTCTGTCACCCTTTTCTTGGCAGCCATCTGCCGTTGGTGCCGAGGTCGTGCTGGTGGTGTCCGCCAGCTTCCGCTGGGGCAAACAGCGCAATCGAATCGAACGAGGAGTCTTATCTTGCGCGTCAAGGGCGACCAGGAGAAGGGAGAAAAGAGAGAAAGAAGGAGGCCCTTTACTCGCTATATCGGCGGAAGCATTGCGTCCATCCGTGCAATGGCGGTGAAGAGAAGTACGCCGGTAGCAGCTGGCGAGTTTCTGCCCTTCTCTTATTCTTCTTCTTCTTCTTCTGATTCTCTCTCCTTCTTTCTCTCCGTCTCTTTCTATCTCAAACGTAGGACGCGCGTATTTACTTGTCTCTCTTCTCTGTATACTTGTACACACATATATATACGTAGAATCGCGACAAGGTGCGTGCGTATCCAGTTGGCAGAAGACGATCGCCAGGAGCTTCTTGGCCTGCAAGAGCAGCCGCCCCAATAAAAACTCCTCTTCGAATCTTCTTCTTCTCGGTCCTCGTCTTCTTCGTTGTGTCCTCCTCGTCGTTCTTCTCTTCTCCTTCTTCTTCTTCTTCTTCGTTGTCGTTGTACGTCGCGTCGCATTTAAAAGGAGGAACAGAGAAGGTAGTAATACGACTATCTCTCTTTCTCTATCGTGTTTTATCTTTTGCTCCCTTTAACTCGAGTATATACGTATGTCTCTCCCTATTTCTATCTTTGTCTTACCCTTTAGAAGAAGAAGAAGAAGAAGAAGAAGGAGTCGGGCGCGGTCCACGTTCCACGACGTTTGACAGAACAAAAGACTATCGACCGAACCCGTTGAAGAGGAGGAGGAGGAGGAGTAGGCAGAGAAGGAGGAGGAAGATGGGTTGGAGGGTGAGGAGGAGGAGGAGGAGTTCTTCCTCTTCCCTCGAAAATAGCCTTCTACGACGACCCACCACCGACCGGCACCCTTCAACTATCATCCTTCTTCTTTTCTTCTCTCTTTCTCTCTCTCTGTCTCCCTTTTTCTCTTTGTCTTTCTCTTTCCCGTAGACGGGAACAGCAAAGAGAGGGAACGCGTGGAAAGAGAAGGCGGATCCCAAACTACGAACGCCATACGTGCGCGAGCGTGCACTCTCCATCGCGTACAAATTACCGAAAATTGGTCCAGTTTTTTAAGCTTGAACTCGATTTCGACACCGGTCCCGCTACCGAAAAATCTTTCACGTCTTCCTTTTTTCCAGTTACTCCCTTTCTCCCTTTCCTTTTTTCTTTTTTTCTTTATATCTTTTACCGTATACTTACACCCCCGTCCTTTGTGGACTACCGGTATTAGACATAGGGACCTTTGAAATTGGATAACCTGGCCTCGAAACAATTTCGCGAGTTCCTATCATCTTTAATGAATTCGAAAGAATCCAGATTTTCGTAAGAACGAAACCGTAAACGCATAACGGTCCTCCTCCTCCTCCTCCTCCTCCTCCACCTCCTCCTCGATCTTACGAAGAAAGAATTCACGCTCGTGTCAATAATCCGTTTATTAGCGCAAAAAGTTTATAACGAAAGGGGACGACTGTCGTTCCGAGGAGGGAAAGAGTTACTGTCCAAAAAACAAAGAAACGAGAGAGAGAGAAAGGAAAAGATCCGGTACTCCCGTTAATTATTATCGGTATGAGAAAAAGTTAGAACCGATATCGAAGGGCGAATCGTTTAACGAGCGCGAACAACGTCAAGAGAGCCGTAAACCTGACGAAGATACTTGCAAGAAATACACACACATAAATAAACCGAGACATACACATACAATATATATATACAATAGAATGAAAAGATAAGAGTTTAACTTTTCGCACTCATTCTAACTAATATTTAAGTACCTAATATTCTAAGGTCTCGTTCAGAGGTCCGATCCACGTATGTTACGTAGAGTTTCTCATTAGATTCGAAAGCCCTTCGTTATCCGAGACAGTTGGACGCCCTCGCGTGCGATTTAACGACGCTTAGCTAATTAACGTAAAATTCAATCGGTCATGCAGTACAACTTCTCTCTTCCTTCTACAATTTGCTCGCGGCGCAACCTGTTACTCTTTTCTTTCTTTCTCTTCTTCATCTTCTTCTTTTCCAATGAGAAGAGATAGAAATAACAGAAGTAAATAGATATCAGTAAGGGCTTATCTCGTCGAAGTAGTTATCCCTTTGGCAAAGGTCGGCCGATTTCCACGGACAAATGAAGTTGACTCTGGCAAAGCGTGTTGGACTACAGCCGTAAACACCCATGTAACCAGTGAAACGCCCCCGCACGATCGTACCTCTACGTACATAAGTACTTACATACATATATGTTTCAAAGCGGAGTTTACGAACGATTCTCACGATCGGCCAATGAGAAGGTGGATAGAAAGGGAGCCGGAGGGCGAGCGCGATCTTCAAACAAACCACCTGCTTCTTTCTCTTTCTCTCTTTACACCTACATATATATATATATACACACATGTATTTACATACATAAATATATATAAACGTTCACTTTTCCCGAGAGACTAGAAGAAGAAAAAAAAATAGAAAAGAAATAAGAAAAAAGTTATCTTACTCTCGTATTATGCGCAAATAACGGAGAAAGGAAGGTGGAAAAGGTGAAGGAGTGTGGGTGGGGGACGAGGGGAAGACGAAGGTGTGTAATGGTGTAAGTGTTACACACCGACCGACTAGCTGATATTTGGAGGCCTCGGGAGGACCAACCAACGGCCATTGTATCTCCGTTCGCGCTCATTAAATATTAACGAGAGTCTCAATTTCTTCATTCGTTGATGAGTCGCCGCGCGCCACTCGAACCCGCATATAGATTGAAAATTAACTTATATGAGCCTCGACAAAATATATACCTTTAGGTATGCGCGCGGCCCTGCCAGTAAGATCCCTACGAACGCGCGTGCGCTAACGTTCCTTACCTACAACCTACAGAACTCCCTTTTGCACTTACATATACAACTTTCTGAGCTACGATTTACACGACTATCTATATTCGTTCGTTATTTTTCTCCTTATGTTGGTATAAGCTTCTCTAAGTAGGAGAGGATATGTGTGCGCGCCTGTGTGTTCTTTATTTTCCCTTTCTTCTTCTTCTTCTTCTTTTCTTTTTTTTTTTTTAAATTTTTTTTTTTATTTTTACTACTCTCCACTGTTCCTATCCCACTCGTTCTTTCCCTCTTTTCTCCGTGTCTTCTCCAATTCACACACTGGCCACGCGATTCTCTTTCCCACCCGTTCGCCAACGTGAAATCCTTAAATACCTAATTTGATGCTAATTAGAACCAAAGCTGTTGCAGTTGCGTCCCCTTCGAGCACGCGGTCACGCTTATGATTTTTATTTTTTTTTCTTTCTTTAAAAAATAATCTGAAAGCCGATACATCCTCCGGATATTATCTACTTCGCTTTTTCTCTTTCGTTAAATAATGTTTGTGGTTTTTAATCACCGGGGAGAAATATCGAAAATGGGTTAAAAATTAGAAATAATACGAGTCAGGATGCGTGTATTTATGTATGTAACTATTTATTATTATTGTTATTAATATTATTATTATTATTAATAATTATTATTAATTATTATTATTATTATTATTATTATTATTATTATTAATGTTATTATTATTATTAATATCATTATTATACGATAATAGTTGCACTCGAAGGTAGCACATTAATTTGTCTATACAATTTCTTTTTTTTCTTTTTCGTTCTTTTTTTTTTCTTTTGAATTTACTTTCGTTAAACCATATCGTAAACTGGTTCATCTTTTTATTTTTTTTTTTTTACGAAGTTCAGACGCACATTAATCGTCGCTAAACGCTACGCGCAAGTAGTACCTAAATTGCACGACTTCACAAATCGGCTCTTTTATTCGATGCAAGACGTTTTTTATTTATTTATTTTTTTTTTTTTTCTGTAGGAAGTGTCGCCAAATAACGAATAAAAAATCGGCCGATCGATCTAACGATTATCTCGATTTTATTGAAATTATTTGTTTCCTTCGTTGATACAAGACGTCGGATTCTATCTAAAATTATTTTCTATGTCTTTTCTTCTTCTTCTTCTTCTTCTTCTTCTAAAAATGTTTGCATCGATTTTTTTTTTTATTCCGTTTTGTTTCTAATATACATCAACTGTTTGAGCAGTGGTCAGAGCCGTATTTACGTTCGGATTCAAAGACAGACCTGGAATGTGAACGCTTCCTCGAAACGTCGATCGATTTAGTATATCGTTTAACCGATAAATCGAACTTGTCGATTTATTTCTGATAAGATCGAGAAATTTCTCTTCTTCTTCTTCCTTTTCTATTTTTCTTTTTCTTTTTCTTTATATTATTTATTTTCTCGCTTATTCAAATACGATTTGAAAAGCCGGAAGAAGAACGAACGAACGAACGAATGAACGAACGATCGTACGATCGACGATCGGGAAGTGTCTGACTGGTTGTTGCCGACAACTTTCTTGAAAAAATATATCGCTTGTAATCTATTGAATTCGAACGGCTCGTGAAATTCTCCCTAATCTTAGCAGCTACACTTTGGCACGAGGAGAGGAACGCTGTTAAGACATTATTTTTTCTTTCCCTAAGTTTAACCGTCGATCGTTATTATTTATCAAAAAGGTTTACTCTTTCTTTCTTTTTATTTTTATTTTTATTTTTATTTTTCTCATCTTCGTCACATTTCTATTCTATACTTTTATGTTATTTTTCTTTCTGCAAAACTTTTTCTCCTACTTTCTTTATCGACTTTTTCACTTTTCGACTATAACACGTTCGATACCGTAACGCGTTTGTTAAACGACGTCTCGACGTCTCTCAAATAATTCTTTTTTCTTTTCTTTTACGAAGAAAAATAAATACAAAATAAAAGGAAGACGCGACAGACGAAAATTGGTCAGAAAAATGCCGAATTTTTCTCCTTGTCGCCGAATTGAACACGTACGAACGAAAATAATTGAATTTGATTTATCCACGTAGGAAAGATTCGTGAACATTCTTTTTTTTAAATCGGGATTCTCGATGTATTCGATAACAATTAGAAATAATTAATATCGAGGTTTTATTTGAGAGAATGAATTTATTCGTCGATGATCGTTAATCGTATTCTAATGGCGTTTCTCTCTCACATCTAAGTACTTAAACAGGAGTACGTTTTCCACGAGAGAGAGAGAGAGAAAGAGAGAGAGAGAGAGAGAGTGACTATCGTTTAGAAACCCTTTGGTAATTAGAATGTGCATGGAACTATGGTTATTATCACTTATCTTTTAAAGCTAATCTCTCGTCTCTTCTCCTTTTTTTTCTATAAGAATTTTCCCGAGTCAACGATTAAGACTTCTCTATCTCTGTTTATATCTTTTAAACGAAAATTCAAGTTCTTCGTGAATAATTTTTTGTCGCTGGGATTTCCTTTTTTTCTTTTTTTTTTTCAAAAAATGTATTCGAATCTCAGATCGAAGAATGATAAATAATAAAGGATTTCCACGAGTATCCTTGACCGTTATCATCAGGAGTTTTCACTAATTGGACGTTAACGTCCTTCGATGATAAGAGAAAAAAAAGAAAGAGAAGTCCGTATCTTCTTCCCTTGGCGTTTTCTCATCCAAGATGGCTGGAGAGGGTACTATAACCGTCTTCCTCCATCTCAAGCCGTCGTCAGTAGAGATCGGAAAAAGAGACCTGAGAGGAAACACCGGAATGCAAATGATGAAGGGCGTGCAACTCTTCCATCGAGGTCGAGGGCATGCTGTTACTGTCACCTAGGATGCTAACGGGCGGAGCGACGTTTGGTGAACCTGCTGTACTCGATGACACCGGAGTACCAGGACAACCAACGTTACTGCTTGCTCCGCTACCCTCTTGCCGCATCATATTCCGCCGCCATTTTGCGCGTGCGTTTTGGAACCATACCTGCGTGGAAAGTATTATATCTACAAATGTCGACCTTTTTTCTTCCTAATACGCGAAATTAGATTTTTTTTTTCTCTTATTATTTCTCGAGGAATGTATATTTCTAACGAGTACAATTTTCAAACACTTCTCTGTTATCGCCAAAGAAACGGCTCAAATATTTTACGCTTGAATACCCTTTTTTTTTTTTCATTGAATTGAATTGAATTTAATTTAATTTTTATTCTCTCACTTCGATATTCATTATTTTTTCTTTCTTTGTATTTCTTTTATCTCGAACACCCCCGTACGATCGAATGAAATTACGGACGTACCGCAATCGCGATCGTCCCCTTCTCACCTGAAGCACCCTCTTCGAGAGACCCGTCTTCTGCGCCAATTGCTTCAGATCTTTAGCATCCGGATTCTGGTTTATCGCGAAGTAGTTCTTCATAGTTCTCAGCTGATGATGCTTGAAGCTCGTACGCATGCGTTTCGTTCTTTGGCTCTGATGAACGGGTCCGGGCGAGCCTACGGATGCGTCGTACGCTGCGAGCGATTCCATCGACGATGATAATTCGGTCGGATGTAGTAATTCTGAAACAACGAGACGGACAACAAGATGCTTTCCATCTATCACTGGGCCGACCGATCAAATATATACATATAAATATATATATTTATCCATGCTTTACACTTATCGAATTATCTAATCAAACGAAACTCGTATTTTCTCTCGCACGACGTCCTTTTATTATATTTTACAAATGTACGATGATAAAAATCAATCGAAATGACAAATCCTTTAAACCATTATTCCATAACCAATACGAATGAAATTCAGATTGAAAAAATAATATCTGGTAGACCAGTTCGTTCCATTTATCGTTATTGCTCAACGTTATTCCCTATCGTTTGGCGAAATCAACTTTGATCGGAATCGAGGAAGGAAGGTGGGAATCGACCGAGTTGAATCTGGAACGGGGATTGGAAGTCGCATAAATCCGTTGGATGGAATCGAAACCGGTCGACGAAGTCGCGAAACCGTATTTTCTCCTCGTTCCCCGACCGAAGAAAGACTTCGGCCGATCGGAACGAACGAATTCATTTTTCCGTCGAACGGGACAAGGCAAAAAAGTATGTAGGTATCGAGGGGGAGCAGCGGCGACCAAAAGGGGGGTGGAGGGAGGGCGGGGGAGGCTGGCGAGGAGTAAGAACAAGAGGAAGAGGGGAATGAGGGGCCAGGGGCAGGGGGGGGGAAGAGACTCGCGTTCTGTGCCATCGAAGAGAGTCGCGATTGTTGCGCGCCGGCGGAGCGAAGAAACGCATCCAATAAATAAGACGACGAGGGTAACCATTGAATTCGATCGAGAGAAAGAACGGGTTCCAACGACGAGGAAAGATAGCTCGTGGTGGTGCTGCCAATGCTAGTGGTGGTGGTGCTGGTGGTGGTGGTGGCCGAGGCCACGAAGGGCTCGGATCTGCGGAGGGTTCGGTGGAAGGTTCGGTAGAGGGGGAGGCTATCCCAGAAGTAAATCCCCGAGCACGTATCCGCCATTACTGTTTATTGTTCCGAACTTCCATTCCCTCGCGTTCGACGATCTCTGAGCATCGCGAAAGGGAAAGAGAAATAAAAGAAATAAAAGAAGGAAAGAAAGAGAAAGAGAGAGAGAGAACGAGATAGAGAAGAATTCTCACCGCGAATATCGTTTTTCTTACGCGAGAATGAAAAAGGGAGAGAGAGAGAGAGAGAGGGAGAGAGATAAAGGTGAACGATCTCTTATCCTTTTCCCGTTCTCCATATAGGAATCGAACGGAATGCTTCCGAAAGTTAAATGTTCATATTCTTCTCGCGTTCTACTCACGATCGTACGTGAGAGAAAAGGGAAGCTGAGAAAGGATTCGAAGATTTCATTGTACAAGAATGAGATTACAATTTGTCAAGGCGGAGGTTAGAAGGGCGCAAAAGAGAAAGCAAGCGGTAAAAGGTAGATACGAAAAGATAAAAAGGGAAAGAGAATAAGAGATAAGGAGAAAGAGAGAAAGAAAATAAGAAGAAGGAGAAGAAGAAGAAGACAGAAGAACGGTAGAGGGTATAAAAAAAAAGTTGAACGAGCCGGCATTGTGGACGGCCGGCCATTCTGCTAGCAGTGGCCACGTATTGGCCGCGACAGCATTCTTTTCCGGGCAGATCGGCCAATCGATGCATCTCCGCGCCGATACCCATCTGTCACTGTCCGCGTATGCCCCCTAGCCGTTTTCTCTCTCTCTCTCTCTGTGTCTCTCTTTCTTTTCTTCCTCTTATTCTTCTTCTTCTTCTTCTCCTTCTTCTTCTTCTTCTTCTTCTTCCTTCGTCGAGCGTAACCGCGTGCAATCGGTCGCAGACGTATGCGAGCGAAATCTGTTTAGATCGACGATGTGCTCGTTCAAAGATAGAGAAAAAGCTATATATATATATATATATATACATATATATATGTACCAAGCTGGTATGCGAGAAAGATAGAAAGAAAAAAGTATCGAGAGTCGTCGTAGATTCGCGATTAAGGAGACGAGACTCGATCTGCCGATAAATCGTTCTCTCTCTCTCTCT